>NC_133605.1:699000-1048500 GCF_964106895.1 Numenius arquata | reverse complement strand
AGCCCTGCTCTGCAGCAGAGGGTTCACGGGAACGCTGGAAGCAGGGGCCAGTCCTGGTGTTTGACTTTGTCAGATAAAACCATGCCCAATGCACAAGGGTGTGCCAGTACCTGCACTCCCTCTTCGAAGGAGTGAGGGAGGCAGAGGCCATCTGAGAGCTTTTTTGAAAAAAAAATTACCTCCGTCCCATCTGAGGACTGTTTTGGGATGTCAGAAACCCTCAGTATTCCTGCTGCACTCAGGGAGAGCAGAGTGAATCCTGCAAGGCAAGAGGATTGCCTGTGGCTTAGTACAGAGCGAGGGGAGCTGGGCTGTCCCTCAGCCCCTGACACACTGGGCTTGTGCCTTTCTGAGATGGAGGGCGATCACACGCCCTCAATGTTTCCCTGAAACGTCAGCAGAACCTGCTGAGAGCAGAGGGATCCACTGCAGACAACTAAATGTCTCGCCCTTTCTCAACGTCTCAGCAACAGCTTCCAGCCCAGGACACACAGGGCTCATTTCACCAACCCAACAGCATTTCCTTGGTCATAGCGTCTCTGCGCTTCTCCATGGGGCTTTCAGGTAACACAAAGATGCTATGGGACAGATTTGCATCCTGGAGGGCAGCTCACAGCTTGGAAGGACACCTCAAGGAGATACATCGGTTTTTTCATGATGTTATCTCACGAAGGGAAAACCAGCTGATTCCCCAGCCCCACAGGCTGCATTGTCCACAGCCGCACAGGCGAGAGGAAAGCTGGGACCCTTGTTCCCATGGACACACGTGCATGGGAGGACGCACAAGATCAAAGTGTGACTCTGCAGCTGAAACTCCCATCCCCAGAGAGCCTGAGAGTGAGAACAAGAAAAGAGCAGCAATAACACAGACAAGTGGAGAAACAAGGGAAACTGCAGCGAGGGTCTGGCTGAAGGAGGCCAGGGCAGAGGCAGCCGGGCGCTCGGGACAGCATCACCCGTACCCAGCCGTGCCTGTCACCTCCCAGACACCGACACTGCCGGGCAGTCGCTCTCAGCCCCGCTGCTCCGCAGGGAGAACGGGGCACGTGGCTGGAGAGCTGCACCACGGCTCTGCTGGAGCTCTGGCTGCAGAGGAGTTGGTTCATGCCTTGGACCCCACAGCCCTGAGGGCAGAGGCTTTGGTGGGAGAGGAGGCACGGGGGGGCTTGCTCAGGGGAAGGGGTCTGCATTGGAGGGGATCGTACGGAGTTTGTGGAATTCTCCCTCCCACAACATTTCTGGTTTAAGTTTCCTCTCATTCCCTGGTCATATCCCTGCTGCCAGGAGATTTTCCTCTTTGGAGGTGTTTCCCTGTGCCATGTCTTATCCTGTCAGCACTCACAGAGCCCATCCCAACCTCTGTGCACTCACCTTGGCCCTACAGACACCTGCCTGTTTGCAGGGCAGGGGCTGGGTTCATGTTCCGTTTTGGAGGTTCAAGAGCTCAGAAGAACCTGATGGGTACAGCAAAGGTGATGCTGGTGCTGGGCGTAGGCACAGGAGTGGCTGAAGGCACTTTAGGAGGCTATTAGCAGACCTGCTGATCACTTGAACTTACGGCTCAGGAGTCTCAATGACTTGTTCAAACTAGATGGGTCCTTTTCTATTTTTGTTTCCCACTCCCAGTCTCGCTCCTGTCCCATGCGCTCAGAGTAGGAAACTGAAAACAGAGGTTCAGAAAATCTCCTTATAGTAAACTCTGCCTTGACCTTCCGCTTGAAACATCCCCTTGGAAATTTCCTAGCGATGATCTGGATCTGCGAGCAGCCCTGACGCGCACAGTACCCTCTCAACAGCAGAAGGACCCTGCCCTGCCACACGTATTTCCTTGCACACACAGCTTCTATCTGCAGCACCATGGGGAGCCCCCGCAGGAGGCTGAGAACTGACCCTTGCAAGTGGCAGAGTCCCTGCCCCAGCACACAGCCCCCAGGGGTGATGGGACCCTGCTCCGAAGGACAGCCCTGGGCACCCCTGGCAGCAGACTCCCACGCACACCCTGCAGCCCTCCCTGGGAGAAGGCAGAGAGGCTTTGCTGAGCAGCATGTCCTTCTCCTCTACACTAGAGAAACTGTGACAGTCCCCTCGACTGTGGGATGTGACAGCTTTTGGAGATCTTTCCACAAACTGCAGATACATTGCCCTTCATGCAGGTACTTACCACGTAGAAAGATGTGAAGATTTCTCCCCCAGTGAGCTCTCAACTTTCTTCACAGCCCACACTGCCTTCAAGCTCTCTCTGCCTTGCTCCTCTCCCCTCGGTGCCTGCAGGCAGTGCCCTCAGCCCTGCTGTGCTTGGCAGAGGAGCTGCTCCTGGGCAGAGCTGTCTCTCTGCCGCGCTGCCCCATGGCCATGAGTAAGGAGTTCATGTCCCAGGAGCCCGGCCCAGCTCAGCAGCAGAGCAACAGCCCAAGGCAGTACCTTTCCTGCCCCCTCTGGAATCTCTTGAGGTATCCCTGGGTCTCCAGGGGAACCTGCTGTGAAACAGGCTGATGCAATCCCTGATGTTCTCTCTCTCAGCTGGATAGAGACACTCCTTTCCAGAAGTGTCATTTCCCTGCTGAGAGACAGAGTTAGCTCTAAATATCAACTTTCCTTGGCCCATCATTAGACAGGACAGCCAGAGAGGCACAGGCGGGCATCCCCTTTACCCCTGCTGAGGGAAGGGATTCAGCTGAGTGAGTCGAGGCATCCTCTCCTTGCTATGTAGTCCGGGCACTGGAAGGCGACTCAGCCTCCTCCCATGCACACCACAGAACCACAGGAGATGGGGTTCCTCTTGCCTCTCTTCAGGTGGTCATCAAATAGGCAATTGCATGTGAGGTCAGTGTCTCGGCTCCCATGATGATGGTGGCCGGGAACGAGCTGTTCAGATGGAAACATCTGGTGACGTTTGAGGTGCTAGAGATGGTCAAAGGTATGTGCAGATAATAGAGAGAGATCAAAAATATGTGCAGAGAGATGAGGAGACAGGACAACATCTGTGGGCATCTTCTTGGAGGCCCTTGGGAGTTTCCTTTGGCCAACTAAAATGACAGTTGATGCCCAAATTAAGGACAACTGAACCTGTCCAAGTTCAGGGTGGCCTACAGAGGTATTCATAAGAGGGACTGGAGTCATGCCACGGGGAGAGCTTAGTCTCTTTCTCTTCTCCATCAGCTGTATTTCCTAGGTCTCCACTCACTGTATTGGCAGTTGCCTCATGCTCACTCCCACATTTCTCTACAGGAATACCGGCCCTGCTGGAGAGACGGGCAGGGAGGATGAGTACGGGGGATGCCCCTTGTGTTGAGGGGGTGCCCCCTGTGTTCTCTTCTCTCTTCCTGTGGAGGAAGACAATCGGCGGAGGATGGGGATCAAGTCAGGGGTTACTTGAGCAAACTCAACAGAAAGTAGATGGGCATTTTGACTGAACACAAGTATTGGTATGCCATGACATCTGAGATTCCATTTTTTAGTCCAGAGGAGCGTGATGTCCCTTAAGGTGTCCTGGAATATCTCCTGACCCATGCGGTGTTTTAGGCTGTGAAAAGAATCAGAACACCACCTCTGACTGGAGTAACTTCACCTTCAATGCTGACATACAGGGCAGATGGAGGGAATTCAGACCTTCCAGGCACTCTGCTGAAGGGTTAGGTCTTCAGAGATCAAAAAAGGAAGGTAATGGTCTTGTATTAGTGTCCAACTAATATAAAAATTTCTAAATTTGGCCTGCTTTGTGCTTTTCACCAGGTTGGTCCCTTGACAGTTTTTGGTAAAGAAAAGATTGAATTCCTCACACACACACATTTGAAATAAGGATGAAAGATAGAGAGCAGAAATGAATTAGGGGCAATATTGTCTGAGAGGTGGTACCATAGAATCATAGAATCATTCAGGTTGGAAAAGGCCCTTGGGATCATCAAGTCCAACCATCTACCCTACTCTACAAAGTTTTTCCCTACACCGTATCCCCCAACACCACATCTAAAGGACTCTTAAACTCATCCAAGGATGGTGACTCAACCACCTCCCTGGGCAGCCCGTTCCAGTGTCTGATCACTCTTACAGTGAAGAATTTCTTCCTAATGTCTAGTCTAAACCTACCTTGTTGCAACTTGAAGCCATTCCCTCTTGTTCTATCGCTATTTGCTTGTGAGAAGAGACCAGCACCAACCTCTCTACAGTGTCCTTTCAAGCAGTTACAGAGAGTGATGAGGTCACCCCTCAGCCTCCTCTTCCTCAAACTAAACAGTCCCAGCTCCCTCAATCGTTCTTCATACGATTTATGCTCCAGGCCCTTCACCAGCTTCGTTGCCCTCCTCTGTACCCACTCCAGCACCTCGATATCTCTCTTGTCTTGAGGTGCCCAAAACTGGACACAATACTCCAGGTGTGGCCTCACCAGTGCTGAGTACAGGGGGAAACAATAACAGAGTGAGAGAAAAAGCACTGTTCTAAAAACCACATGCCAGAGGCTAAGTACTGTGAAATTATACCTGTCTTGTCTAAGAATGAATGGCAGGCGTCAAGGATGAATGGCATCATCATTAGGAAGGAGGAGAAATTGTAGAGCATTGTGATGTTTATGTTTTTAGTGAGAATAGAAATAAGTCCATAATGTGGCCACTAAGACCCTACCCAGTCACTCGCTCGCTCTCCTCTGCAGAGGGATGGGGAGAGAATTAGAATGGCCAAGTGAGAAAAACTTGTGGGACAGGATGAGGAGACCTGAATAGGTAAAGAAAAAGCTGTGCCCATGGGCAAAGCAAAATAAGGGATTCATTCACTGCTTCCCATCAGCAGTCAGGTGCTTAGTCATTTCCAGGAAAGCAGAGCTCCATCACAAGGAGCGGCTACACGGGAAGACAAACAACATCACAACTTCAAACGTCCCCCTCTTCCTTCTTCCCCCAGCTTTCCTTGCTGAGCATGACATCACACGGGGCCAGACTCTTCTCAGTGGTGCCCAGCAAGAGCACAAGGGCCAACAGGCACAAGCCGGAGCACAGGAAATTCCATCTGAACATGAGAAAAAGCTTCTTTACTTGGAGGGTACCAGAGGACCGGCACAGGCTTCCCAGAGAGGGTGTGGAGTCTCCTTCTCTGGAGATATTCAAAACCCCCCTGGATGTGTTCCTGCTTGTTCCTGTCCAACCTGTACTAGGTGAACCTGTTTTGGCAGGGGGTTGGACTAGAGGATCTCCGAAGGTCCCTTCCAAACCCTACAGTTCTGTGATTCACTGACCGGAAAAGGAGAAACATAACTCCCATTTTCAAAAAGGGAAAACAGGAAGACCCAGGGAACTACAGGCCGGTCAGTCTCAGCAAGAGCGTGCAGTGTGGACATGGAAAATAGGAGGTGATCAGTGACAGCCAACATGACTTCACCAAGGGCAAGTCATGCCTGACAAACCTCCTGACACCCTATGAGGGGGTTACAGCACTGGTAGATAAAGGGAGAGCAACAGATGTCATCTACCTAAACTTGTGCAAAATGTTTGACGCTGTCCCGCACGACATCCTGGTCTCTAAATTGGAGAGAAAAGGATTTGATGGATGGACCACTCGGTGGATAAGGAATTGGCTGGATGGTCACACACAAAGGGTTGTGGTCAACAGCTCAATGTCCAAGTGGAAAGCAGCGATGAGTGGTGTTTCTCAGGGGTCAATACTGGGACCAGTGCTGTTTAACATCTCTGTTGGAGACATGGACAGTGGGATTGAGTGCACCCTCAACAAGTTTTCCAATGACACCAAGCTGTGTGGAGCGGTTGAAGCTGGAAGGAAAGGGATGCCATCCAGAGGAAGCTGGACAGGCTGGAGAGGTAGGCCCATACAAAACTCATTGAGTTCAAAAAAGCCAAGTGCAAGGGCCTGCACCTGGGTCATGGCAATCCCAGGCACAAATATGAGTTGGGCAGAGAATGGATTGAGAGCAGCCCTGAGGAGAAGGACTTGGGGGTGTTGGTGGATGAGAAGCTCAACATGAGCCGGCAATGTGTGCTGACAGCCCAGAAAGCCACCCACCAGCAGGGCAAAGGGGGGGAATTGTGCCCCTCTGCTCTGCTCTGGTGACACCCAACCTGGGGTGCTGCGTCCAGCTCTGGACCCCCCGAGCATAACTAGGACATTGACCTGTTGGAGGAAGTCCAGAAGAGCACCACGAAGATGCTCAGGGGGCTGGAGCACCTCTGCTACGAAGGAAGGCTGAGTTGGAGTTGTTCAGCCTGGAGAGGAGAAGGCTTCAGGAAGACCTTATAGCAGCCTTCCAGAACTTAAAGGGAGGCTACAAGAAAGCTAGAGAGGGACTCTTTATCAGAGAGTGCAGCGATAGGACAAGGGGTAACAGTTGAGGGTAGATTTAGATTAGATCTTAGGAAGCAATTCTTTACTGTGAGGGTGGTGGGACACTGGAACAGGTTGACCAGGACAGTTGTGGGTGCCCCATCCTTGGAAATGTTCAAGGTGAGTTTGGATGGGGTAAACCAGTCTAGTGGAAGGTGCCCCTGCCCGTGGCAGGGGGATTGGAACGCGATGATCTTAAAGGTCCCTTTACACTCTATTATCTATGATTAAGTGAGTCGGCTGGGTCCCGTCTGGGTTGCCAAACTGTTACAAAAATTCACAACTGGCCTGTGCTGACTGAGGAAAGAGGCCCGTGTGTAAAGTCCAGAATTACAAGAGTAAATATTTATTCATTTTCATGAGGCGTCACAGCAAACCTGGGGCACCTCAAATGTGGTTTTATATGGGGTCCTTATATCCTTTAAATGTGCAGGTACAACACAATTTGATTAATCACTGGTTAACACACACACTACCGATTCCCAGTCGTAATAAAACGTGGGAAAGCAACTATAGATCTGCAGCAGCAGCATCCATCAGCAGTCTGGCTGCTTGAGTGTTGATCCAGACTTCTCTGGAGTTGGTCTTGCTGGAGTTCCCTGTCTGTGATGCCAGGCAGCAGGAGGGTTTCAGAGGTGTGTTAGAGGGGCTGGGATGGTGGCGTTATCTTGAGTTCCAGGGGTATTGTTTATCCTTCATGGACAGCTCTGAAGATTCTGAGAGGCAAAGTCTTTTTATTTTTCAGGTCCAGATCCTCCTCCTTCTGGTCCTTGTGATGAGCTGGTGCCCTTTAGTTTGCTTCCTCAAGCATGACTGATCAGTATACAATGTGAAATATAAATATTGATATATCTTTAAAAAGTTAATATACTTTCATACTACAAAGACTGATTGGCGTAATAGGGAGGGAAACGTCTATAACACTGCATAGACACACAGGGTCTGGTTCCCTCCAGGAGCTGGTTTTACACCCTCCATCTGTCCAGCTGCTGGCCTCGGCATCCCCTCATCCTCCATGTTCCCCCCAGCACAGACAAGCCCCCCCCACATCCTCCCTCAAATGGCTCTCTCCAGCACAGAATCACAGAACTACTGAGGCTGGAAGGCACCAGCTTGCACCGCATCTGTGCTGCCTCTTCAGGCTTCATTTTAGTCAGGAGCTCCTTTCTCATCCCTGCCAGCCTCCTGCCAACTTTGACTTCCAGTATGTTGGGGTGGACTGCTCTGGAGCTGCACTAGTCATCCTTGATCATCTAACAGCTCTCTGCACCCCTCTTCTCTGCAGCGCCGTATCTCATGGGATTCTTCCAATCAGGTCCCTCAGCAGGCCAGAGCCTGCTCTCCAGGTGTCCTGCTCTTGGCCTTGTTCCCTTCTTTCAGGAGCCCCAACTCTACCTTCTCACCCATGACCCCGACCAGGTTTTCCTTGTTTGTAAGTATGAAGTGCCACAGGGCACCTCACCTCACTGCCTCCTCAGTCACCCTGTCAGGAAGATGTTGTCAATAAGCTCCAGAAGCCACCTGCGTGGCTCACACCTTCCTATGTTGCCCCTTCAGCAAACGCTGGAGTAGTTTAGGTCTGCCATGAGGACCAAGGCCTGCAAATATGAGGCTTCTTCCAGTTTTCTGAAGAAGGCCTCATCCCCTTCTTCTTCCTGATCAAGGGGTCCGCAGCAGACATCCACCCACCACAACGCTGCCCATGTTGTTCTGCCCTCTCATATTGACCCCTCAGCTCTCAGCTGACTCCACATCCCCAGACAGAGCTCCCTGCACTCCTGCTCCTCTCCCATAAAGGGCAACTTCCCCTCCAACTACAGATCTATGGCCGTATCAGGACCAGACCCCCAAGGCTCCACAGTTTCTCTGGGAAGTGTTATTTGTAGTGCCCCTCATTGTGCTGTTCTCTTTGAGAGACACCACAGCGCAGGTGAGCCATCTGCTCACAAACATTAACAGCTGCCTCAGTCCAGGGTGACCTTGAGAAACTCTGGGATTTGGCCAACAGAAACCTCTTGAAGTTTCCCAATGAGCAGTGGCCAGTCCTGCAGGGAGGAGAGAATAACCCCATAGATAAGGGTATGCTGGGACCTGACTGGCTGAGCAGGGACCCTGACGAGAAGGGTCTGCGCACTAAGAGCAACGCCACATGAGCCAGTGGTGCACGCTCACCATGAACAAGGCCAGCTGCATATGGAGCGGCATTAGGAGCATGGGACACCAAGACAACTTGAGTTATCATCTTCCTCGTCTCAGCACTGGTGTGACCCCACAGACCCAGGTATTTCCCAGTGTGGGGTTACCCATGTTGGAGAAGGAGGAAGGAACTGAAGAGTGTCCCGAGGAGGTCTGCCAAGGTGGTGTTTGGGGCCTGGTGCACATGACCTGTGTGGGATGGCTGAGGGACATGGCCTTCTTTGGCCCAGCGTTGTGGAGGCTCCAGACAATACAGGAGTAGCCTGAGAGTGTTTGACGGGTGGTTTCAGAGATGGTGGCGATTTTCTTCCCAGTGGGAAACAGCATAAGAAAGAAATAACGCTACAAAGCGTGGCTTGGATGGTTGAGACTGAACATAAGGATGGAGAAATGTCACTCCAAGCCCACTGCTGTTGTGCAGCAGGTCACCCTGGATCACCCAAGGCTTTGGGTTTCAAGAAGGAGCCAGGCAGGATGGAGAGATATCAGTAAAGGAAGGAAGATGCTCAGGTGAGAACAAGATGCAGTACCAACATGGATGTCTACAGCCTGCAGGGAAAGAGGCACAGGTGATGCTATGCTGTAGGACAGCCCATGACGGAGATGACAGAGGGATGTAGAAAGGCTTAAAGTCCCCCCAAAAGGTGTGGTCTTTCCCCCATTGGCAATGGCTCTTCTCTCTGCCACTGATGTCCACGAGAACACATTTTATCCTTAGAGCACTGGGGCCTCATTGCCTCCTTGTCCATATCCAGGAGCCTGGGAGGTGTCGTACCATAGTCCTGCCCTTGGCATCACACATCCCCACATCCCGCTGCCCCAGCAAAAGCCCTGAGCAACGTGTGAGGGACAGGATCTGCCTTCCCAGGGGCTGAGGGTCAGTTGGTTAATGGGGTCAGGGCTCAGCCTTTTTGGCTTGATGTGACACATTAAGGTTTACTGAGCATCAGAGCCACCTTTACATCACCTTTGCCTCTCATCTCTGCCTCCAGCTTTC
This sequence comes from Numenius arquata, assembly GCF_964106895.1. Lineage (NCBI taxonomy): Eukaryota > Metazoa > Chordata > Aves > Charadriiformes > Scolopacidae > Numenius > Numenius arquata. Next base: position 1,038,980 of record NC_133605.1, on the reverse strand, counting down.
TGATCTAACCAGCCCCAGGGAGGCTTTGTCAGTGCTGTCCCTCAGTGGGACCCATTAAGGCTCAGAGAAACTAGAGTTTGCATCTGACTTTGACTTCTTGAGAGGCTTCTTCAACTTCCTCTCAGTGTCTGATGTCCATGGAATCAGCTCCAAACCCACCAGAGAGGTCATTAAAATGTCTTGGGCTGTTCCTCTGCTGCTGAGCTGCGCCGGGCTCCTGGGATGGAGGGAGCTCCTGGCCATGGGGCAGCGCGGCAGAGAGACAGCTCTGCCCAGGAGCAGCTCCTCTGCCAAGCGCAGCAGGGCTGAGGGCACTGCCTGCAGGCACCGAGGGGAGAAAAGCAGGGCAGAGAGAGGTTAAAGGCGGTCTGGCTGGGTAGGCGGCTGAGAGCTCACTGGAGGAGAAATCTTCACAGCCCTCTACACGGTAAGTCTCTGGCTGCAGGGCAATGAGCACGAGCTTCCTGGAGAGGTCTCATAGACCTGTCACAGCACACAGAGACCTCTCTCCAACACAGAGGAGGAGGAGATGCTCCAAAGCAGGGCTTCCCTGTGGCACTCTCAGGGAGAGAAGACATGACAGCTGCCTTCTCCTGGGAGGGCTGCAGGGTATGAAGGTGGGTGTGCATCCAGGGGTGCCAAGGGCTGTCCTGCAGAGCAGGGTCTCTGCACCCCAGGGTCAGCTCTCAGCCTGCCTGGGGAGCTCCCCACGGCACTGCGGGGAGAAGGTGTGGGTGGAAGGAGTGACCCTTAGCAGGGCATCTCTTCTATCGAGTGGGTGCTGTGGGGGTCAGGCTGCTCACAGCTCAAGGACTCTGGCAGAGGAAGCTTGTCAAGAAGCACAGCAAGGCAGGGGCTACCAGGAAGGAAAGGTACTTTCCAGGGCAGGAGAAGGAGACTCCTACAGCATTACACTGGCTGATAAGCAGGTCTTTGAAGAACTGGATTAAGTTCCTTCCCCCAAGCCTTTTCCTACAGAAAACTCAATCATCTCTTCAGTGTTTTTTGGATTTGCTCATTAGGACTTGTTTGCACAGAGGTGCCCCTGGGCAGTGCCCTGCTGCCAGGAGGGGTCTACAGGGCAGTGCTGAGCACACAGCGGGTGCATTGGGCTCTGGGAGGAGATGTGGGGACAGAGAACGAGTCACCCACAGGGACAGGTCCAGGCAGCAGGGGCATTGGCAGGGAGTAAGAGAAATAGGGTGACAACAATGGCTGCGGGGAGAAGGGAATTTGGGCACTGCCCTGTGAGTCCTTCAGTGAACAGGGTTTTTTACCGAACAAGCACCCCCGGTCTCCTCTTCCACCCAGCAGAGCCTCTGCCCTCAAGGCCCTGGGATCCAGGGCAGGAGATGCCTGCACAGGAGTCTCTCCTGAGTGCCCATCTGTCCCTCCCCGGTCTGGACTCCCTCTGCAAAAGCATTGGCGTATTGAACCTCATTTCTCCACCTGCCCCTGCTGCTGCTGCTCTTGTGGGCAGGCTCTCTGGGGATGGGGGTTTCGGCTGCAGCTCAGCAACTGGCCCTGCAGGTCCTGCCATGAAGACGTGTCCATGGGAGAAAGGTGCCCAAGCCCCCTCCTTGCCTCTGGGTCTCTGGGCAATGCTGTCCACGGGGTGAGGATAAAGCTGACTCTTTTTGCCAGACACCCCATCTTCAGGGAACCAAAAAGCTCATAGCTCTTTACTGGGGAGGGGAGTTTTAAACTGGAATCCTCTGCTCTCAGCGGTACCCAGTTTCCTTTCAAGGGAACAGCTGAGTGTGGTCCTCCTCCAGAGAAAAGAAGTGCCAGCCCAGGGCAGCTGAGACAAAGTCTGATGGACAGACTTGCCTCTGCTCTGCACTAAGGGCCTGCCCGTTTGCATCCCAGGACTCTGAATGCAGCATCTGGAGAGCAGCAGAAATGTCAAGGCTCTCCGCCTTCAAAAAGCACTCCTCAGGAAGGATGGGCCAACAGGAGCTACAGCAAGAAACCCAAACCCTCTCAGCTCTTCTCTGCAGTCGTGTGAACTGAGAGGGATGATGCTGAAACCTCTTGGATTTTATGAGTGGGTTTAAACAGAGATCTCCCCAGGTTCCTCTCTGCCTGTAGCTGCAGAGCAGGACTGACTCCTCCAGAGCCCACAACAGAGTCCCTGGCTCCCCATTGCACCCTCAGCCGGCAAAAAGCAGAGCTCCAGCCAGGGAGCTGCATGAAGACCATTAGGGGAGGACAGAGGCTGGGGAGGTGGTGATTCTGTGAGAAATGGAGTAGGTTTTGCTCAGCGATGTCTTCACTGCCTTTTCCTCCTTAGACAGGTCCCCATGCCCACAGGACAGCAATGTCCAACAGCAGCTCCATCACCCAGTTCCTCCTCCTGGCATTCGCAGACACACGGGAGCTGCAGCTCTTGCACTTCGGGCTCTTCCTGGGCATCTACCTGGCTGCCCTCCTGGGAAACGCACTCATCATCACCGCCATCGCCTGTGACCACCGCCTCCACACCCCCATGTACTTCTTCCTCCTCAACCTCTCTGTTCTTGACCTGGGATCCATCTCCACCACTGTCCCCAGATCCATGGCCAATTCCCTGTGGGACACCAGGGCAATTTCCTACTGGGGATGTGCTGCACAGCTATTTCTGCTTGTCTTCTTCATTGGTGCAGAGTTTTCTCTTCTCACTGTCATGTCCTACGACCGCTACGTTGCCATCTGCCAACCCCTGCACTACGGGACCCTCCTGGGCAGCAGAGCTTGTGTCCACATGGCAGCAGCTGCCTGGGGCAGTGGGTTTCTCAATGCTCTCCTGCACACGGCCAATACATTTTCCCTACCCCTCTGCCAGGGCAATGTCCTGGAACAGTTCTTCTGTGAAATCCCCCAGATCCTCAAGCTCTCCTGCTTAGAATCAAACTACCTCAGGGAAGTTGGACTTCTTATATTTAGTTCTTTGTTAGCTTTTTTGTGCTTTGTTGCCATTGTCCTGTCCTATGTGCAGATCTTCAGGGCCGTGCTGAGGATCCCCTCTGAGCAGGGACGGCACAAAGCCTTTTCCACGTGCCTCCCTCACCTGGCCATGGTCTCCCTTGTTATCACCACTGGCTTCTTTGCCTACCTGAAGCCCCCCTCCATCTCCTCCCCATCCCTGAACCTGTGTGTGTCATTTCAGTACTCAGTGGTGGCTCCAGCTGTGAACCCCCTCATCTACAGCATGAGGAACCAGGAGCTCAAGGATGCCCTAAGGAAACTGATGACATGTTCCTTTTCAGAAGCAGGAATGAACTTCCCATCTTCTTTTGCACATCACTCATAATGTGACTCATTACACACCCAGACCTTTTTTGGTAGCTTTTTTGTTTTGGTTTATTTGGTTTTTAGCTTTTCTTGGTTGTATTAATGCTGTCTAAAAAAAAAAAAAATAAATCAAAACAAAAACAAACAAAACCACCCCCAAAAATAAATAAGTCTTTATCCTATTTCGATGTGACTGTCTGACTGACTTGCGTGACCCAGAGCCTGTGTAAAGAAGGAGCTTTTCTCCCTTTGTGTTTAAACAAAATAAAGGACCCTGCACTGATGTGCTTCTCCAAGATCCTTTTTCTGAGATCTTCTCTTCTTGTCTGGACCAGCCAGGTCAGCTTCTGGTGTTTGATGTTTAGTAGTCAGCAGCCACCCTGAGCTGGGTCTTCCTCCCAGCCTGACCAGTGTGGCCCTGGGCACCACAGCCCTCTTGCTCTGCAGAGCAGCACCACCAGCTCGGGGGCTGCGGGAAGCCTGGGGAGTGGGTGCAGGAATGGCTGGCCAGGCCAGCACAGATGAGGTCTCAAGGGAAAAGTCTCCTTGGGGAGAAGTGATGTCCTGGGAGAAGAGCAGGGCACTGTGCGTGTCCAGGGGAGACATGGAAAGACAAACCGTTTGCTGTGAGTGGCAGCTCGGAGGCTGCCCTTTCCCTGGGGCAAAAGGAGCTGCCTGAAGATCTCCTGGGCCAATTCTCTCATGCGGTCCTGGGGAGCAAGTTTGGCAGCTGGGGCTGCAAGCTGCCCGGCGTGGAGATCTCCTCAGCATGCCTGATGGGTGAACATTCTCACTGGACTCCATTTCCTGCTGTGGGAACAGTCCCAATAGGGCTGGTCTGCTGGGCTCGGCTGGGGAGACGGCAGGGAGGTGACAAGATCCATGGAGGGGCTGGGCTGGCAAGTGCCCCCCAGGGGAACACCCCAGTGCATAGCTAAAGCGTGGGAGTGTGCAGGGTGGGAGCACACAGCAGCGTCCTCCCACAGCCAGGCTCCTGCGAGAGACATGACAGCCCAGCAGAGCAGGGTCTGGGCTGTGGCCGTGTTCCCTGGACACCCTGGGGAAGCTGCCCCAGGGCCCTCATCACAGACCGGCCAATGACAACCACCGTTTCCAGCACTGGCCTCTCACCCCAGCTCGGAGAGGTTGTTTGTCCCTCCACAGAGGGACATCTAATGATGAGGTCAGACTCCACCTTTGCATTGTGCAGGTGAGACCTAAGCACACACTTTGTGTGTGTGGGGATAGATGGACCCCAGTGAGCACAAATGCCGTCAGCTCTTCCTGGGGGTGCCATGAAGGCCTGTGGGACAGAGTGTCTGGAGGTCACTTCACTTGGAGAGTGAGTGACTTGGAGAGTGTTTTCCCCTGGGAAAACACCTGGATGCAGCACTGGGATGTGCTCCCTGGAACCCAGGTCCATTCCTCATGGTGCGCGCAGAGCAGGGCGATACACCATGGGGCAGCAGCGCCTCCCAGCCTCAGGAGTGGCAGCAGGAGGTCAGAGGGACACTGGGACTGCTGCAGTGCTCTGCCTCTGCGTGTGCAAGGGAGGGACTCCTGTCTCTGATCACCCGCGTGTGTATGAGGAGTGCACGAGCTGTGAGCTGAACCTCACGAACGTGAGCCGAACCTTTGGTTTTCCTTTGCTCTCTTTCCGACTTCTAAGTTCCTCCCTTTCATCACCCTCTTACATTCCTCTCAGCTCTCCAAGCGGCTCCGGATTCCCCTCCTACAGGATGGGTGTCTTCAATGTCACCGGGGGGGAAACCCTGGGTACATCCCTCAATTACACTCACCACCTCACATGTCACCAGACACTGACTCCTGGAGCAGAAAGCTCCAGGCAGTGATGACAAGCAGGCAAAGGCAAGGTAAAGGTGGCTCTGATGCTGTGTAAAACTGGATGTGTTTTATCATGCCAAAGGGCCCAGCCCTGACCCTGGACAACAAGTGAACCACGAGCCAACAATGTGCCCTTGTGGCCAAGAATGCCAATGGTCTCCTGGGGTGCATTAAAAATAGCATGGCCAGCAGGTCGAGGGAGGTCATCCTCCCCCTCTACTCTGCCCTGGTGAGGCCACATCTGGAGTACTGGCTCCAGTTCTGGGCTCCCCACATCATGAAGGACAGGGAACCGCTGGAGAGAATCCAACAAAGGCTATGAAGATGATCAAGAGACTGAAGCATCCCTCTGATGAGGAAAGGCTGAGAGACCTGGAGAGGCTCCCAGGCTGTTCAGCCTGGAGAAGAGCAGACTGAGAGGGTACCTTATCAATGCTTATAAATATCTAGAGGGTGGGTGGCAAGAGGATGGGGCCGGACTCTTTAGCGGTGCCCAGTGACAGGACAAGGGGCCACAAGCACAGACTGGAGCACAGAAAAGTCTATCTCAACATGAGCAAAAACTTCTTTACTTGGAGCATGACAGAGGCCTGGATCAGGCTGCCCAGAGAGGTTGTTGAGTGTCCTTCTCTGGAGATAACACCTGCCTGGATGCATCCCTGTCCAACCTACTTTAGGTGACCCAGCTTTGGCAAGGAGGGTTGGACTTAGATGATCTGTGAAGTTCCCTTCCAACCCCTTCCATTCTGTGCTTCTGTGACCCCAGAACTTAGGGAGATCCTGTCCCTTACGCATTGCTCAGGGCTTTTCCTGGAACAGTGTAATGTGGAGACATTCAATTCCAAGTTCAGGACTATGGCATAACACCTCCCAGGCTCTCAGGTGGAGAGAAGGAGGCCATGAGGCCCTAGTGCTGGAAGGGCAAGGTGTTTCCTGGTAGGTCTTGGTGAAACAGACTGACAAAAATCCACTGACAAAAGTGAACTTCCGAGAAGGTAATGACGACCTATTTTAAAGCAGAGAAGTGCGTTTTGTTTTCTTCTTGAGCTGTGCTTTCCTTTAGGTGGTGGTTTGGGTTTTTTTTGGCAGTTAAGAAACATTCTTCTGTGTCTGCGTGCAGCTTGTTCTCCAAGTGAACTGGTGGAAACTGGTGCTGAGGGACTGAAACCTGCAGCCACAGACTTCAGAGGAGAAAGCTCAGACTTGAACAAGGCTGCTCCCAGGTGGCTGATGAGCAGAGTGTGGGTTGGGGGTTGGGACAGAGACTGCCCATAGAGTGTCTGACATAAAGGGTCTTGGCTTCCCTACCCATTGAGCCTCCATTTGGAGATGTTTGGTTTCAACACCATTTGGAGATTGATGGTACCACTTAATGCGTAAACAGAAAAAAGAAGAAAAGTGGAAGAAAAAGAATCCTTTCTTATTGTTTTTTATTTTGAAATATTTCCACTTCTGAAATCTCTCTAATTTACCAGGTAAGAATTTAGTAATTCAGAATATTATGCCCAGAGACATGGGTCATTAGTGAGTTTTGGTGTTAATGAGCCCTCTGGTGCCAAGTTCCTGAACTACAGCTACTGAAAGAAGTTGGAATTGTTCTGAGAAGTCGGCAGCAATTCTCCAGGTTTCTGAGAGTGTTTGTGAGCCTCGCTGGGGATCATCACTGAGGAGACCATGGAGGGAATGATGAGAAAAGGAACCACCCTTGTGGCTGGTGAAGCAGGAAGTCAGAGGCACTGGTTACAGATTGAAAATCAAATGTGGAGGTGACTGAAAGCCCTTGATGTGTTTCATCAATCAGATGTGCAAGCCTTGTCCCCCATCTCCTGGGAATGGGGATCCTTTCCCTCATGGGATGCTCAGGGCTCCTCCTGGGGGCAGGGAGATGTGGGGGTGTGTGATGCCAAGTGCAGGACAGCAGTAGGGCTCCTCCTGGGCTCTACGGAGTGAGTGGGTGGGTGAAGAGGTTGGAGCTGTAGGGATCTGGTTTCCTCTGAGGGACCTCAGTGGAAGAGACAGCAGCCATAGTCGAAAGGACAAGGATTTCAGTTCACTTGGGCTGTCCCAGCCCCCACAAAGGGGCCATCCCTACCACAGGCTGTCCTGCACTCTCCAATGCCGGTGACTATTTCTCTGCAGATTTTAACCACTGCCCACTGCTTCCCCACCTCACTCTGACCCCATGAGGTCTCAAGCTTTACTGATGACTCTTTGTCCTCACTGAGTATTAGTTCAAACACAAAGCTGTGTTTTTTTCAGGTTTTGCAAATGGCTGTGAGTTGCCAATAACCTGCGCAGCTTCTTCCAAAACCCTGCCAATGCTCCTCAGTCACCAAAGATGGCCCATCCTGTAGATTCATTTGAATCCTCTATTTAGATCCATAACCCAGCACTGAAGAGCACATTCTCCTTCCTCTGCTCCCTCACAAAGGAAACTCAACCTATTTCACTTCAGATATTTAATTTCTTCTTCCTGCCTTTGGCGCACTCACAGCTGCACCCACACTGCTCTCCCCCTGCACGCCCACGGGTCTTACAAACCCTTCCATTTCCCCTGCAGTGATGGGACCTCAGCCCAGGAGTTCTGTGCTGAGTCCAGGCTCGTGGATCTTTCCTGAGGTCCATCCAAGCGTGGGGAGTGAAGGAAGAAAAGAGCAAGGTCAGCTCATGGGGCGTGACTGAGCACAGCCACCCCGTGCCCTGGACATTCCCCACCTGCCAGGCTGAGCCCTGCACACAGGATGGAAACATCTGTTCTCACCACTGCTTTGCAGAGGAGGCGCCTTCCTTCCTGCCATCTTCCCAGGACAATCCTCTTCCTCAACCTCCACCTACAGACATCAGCTATTTTCCATTGATGGTTTCATACATGGTTTTAAGGATTGGCTGAAGCCGTCAACCACCCTCTTGTTTCTCACTGACATCCCCCGGCCCTCTCTCCCAGACCTACACATGGCCAGTCACTCCTGCCCAGGGCCACACACACTCCAGAGAAAGCCTTGAATATTGCCTGTGCCTGGCAAGATCATGGAGCAGATCCTCCTGAAATCCTTGCTAAGGCACATGGAGAATAAAGAAGTGATTGGAAACAGCCAACATGGCTTCACCAAGGGCAAATCGTGCCTGACAAATTTGGTGGCCTTTTACAATACTGCCACAGACTTGGTAGACAAGGGCAGAGCGACTGACGTCATTTACCTGGACTTATGCAAAGCATTTGACACTGTCCCGCACGACATCCTGGTCTCAAAATTGGAAACTCATGGATTCGATGGATGGACCACTCGGTGGATAGGGAACTGGCTGGATGGCCGCATCCAAAGGGTTACAATCAATGGCTCAATGTCCAGGTGGCGGCCAGTAACGAGTGGTGTTCCACAGGGGTCAGTACTGGGACCAGTACTATTTAACATCTTTGTCGGTGACATGGACAGTGGGATAGAGTGCACCCTCACCCTGCACCAAGCTCGGTGGCGCAGTTGACACGCTGGAGGGAAGGGATGCCATCCAGAGGGACCTAGACAGGCTGGAGAGGTGGGCTCGTGCAAATTGCATGAAGTTCAACCAAGCCAAGTGCAGGGTCCTGCACCTGGGACGTGGCAACCCCAGGCACAAATACAAGTTGGGTGGAGAATGGCTGGAGAGCAGCCCTGAGGAGAAGGACTTGGGAGTGCTTATGGATGAGAAGCTCAACATGAGCAGGCAGTGTGCACTGGCAGCCCAGAGGGCCAACCGTGTCCTGGGCTGCATCAGGAGAAGTGTGGCCAGCAGGTCTCGCGAGGTGATTCTGCCCCTCTACTCTGCGCTCGTGAGACCCCTCCTGGAGTACTGTGTCCAGTTTTGGAGTCCTCAACACAGAAAGGACATGGACCTGTTGGAACGGGTCCAGCGGAGGGCCACGAGGATGATCAGAGGGATGGAGCACCTCTCCTATGAAGACAGACTGAGAGAGCTGGGGTTGTTCAGCCTGGAGAAGAGAAGGCTCCGGGGAGACCTTATAACAGCCTATCAATACCTGAAGGGAGCCTACAGAAGAGCTGAAGAGGGACTCTTTGTCAGGAAGAGTGGTGACAGGACAAGGGGCAATGGTTTTAAATTGGAAGAGAAGAGATTTAGATTAGATATAAGGAAGAAATTCTTTACAGTGAGGGTGGTGAGGCACTGGAACAGGTTGCCCAGGGAAGTTGTGGATGCCCCATCCCTGGAAGTGTTCAAGGCCAGGCTGGATGGGGCTTTGAGCAACCTGCTCTAGTGAGAGGTGTCCCTGCCCATGGCAGGGGGGTTGGAACTAGATGATCTTTAAGGTCCTTTCCAACTCTAGCCATTCTATGATTCTATGATTCTATGATTTTAGATCTTCCAGGTGCTTTTTATGATATTCCTTGCTGTGCCCATAGCTCATGGTGAGCTCTCCTGGCCATGACAGGGACTTTTTGAGCATCTCTTGTGAAGCAGTTGGGTTTTTTTATGATCGTCTGTGCAGAAGGAGTAGTCACAGAAAATCCCCAAATGTATCCAGACAGATGCCGAGTGAAGTGCCAGTAAGGACCAGGGGAGCTCCCTCCATGCCTGTGGCATCCCGGCACAGAGACTGTCCTGAGAAGGTGATCCAGCCTCTGCCACTCTCAGGAGAGGGAAATGAGCAGTGACCATGGCACCTGGGGACACAAAGGGTGGCTTTTGCAAGACCACCCTTCCTCTGAACCTCATTGGATGTGTACTTCAGGGTGAACTTTCATGCCTGATATGACAAATACTGGTTCCATTGGCATCGCCCAGAGTTGTTACTACAAAAGCAGACCGCTATTTTTTTATTCTTTTTTTTTAGTAGATGCTGCCACCTTTAGGGAAACGCCTGAGCTTCCCAAATCCCATGAGTGTGCTCAAACCACCCTTCCCTTGGGCTCTGGCATGTCTTTTCTTGAGATGCAAACCTGGTGGGTCTTCTGCTGACAGCGCATCACTAATCTCCTTACCTTCTCTCCCACACCTACACATGGCCAATCACTCTTCAAAGGAGACCTTCAGAATTTTTGGTCTTTCAGGTGCTTCTTATAATCTTCCTTGCTTACTCCAAGTGATACTGAGCTTCCTGGCCATAACAGAGTCTTTTTGACCATCTCTTAGGAAATGGTTGTCTTTTTATGATCAGTAGTCACAGAAAAGCACTAAATGTATCCCAACAGATGCCGAGTGAAGTGCCAGTACCACAGGAGCTCCACCCTTTCCTCTGGAATCCTGGCAAGGAGATTGTCCTGAGAAGGGGATCCAGACTCTTCCACCCTCTGGAGAGTGAAATCAGCAGTGACCATGACACCTGGGGACACAAAGGGTGCTCAAAGCAGGGTCAGATCTCAGTACCCAGGGCTCTATTCCGCATGGCTTGTCAGCTTTCCAGGACAGAGCCGGTGCAGCCTCCCGGGAAACAGCCTCTAGTGCTCGACTATCCTCATGCTGGAAAAGTTTCTCCCTATATCTATCCTGACTCTCTCTTATTTCATCCCATTGCCTCTTGTCCTTGTGTCTTCTTCCACAGATGAGAGCCTGACACAGTCTTCTTGGGAACTGTGCAATGGTGCTCCATGTTCCCCACAAGATCTTCTCTTCCCCAGGATGAACAAGCCCAACTCTCAAAGCCTCTTCTCACAGTACAAGTTCTCCCACTCTGCTGAACATTGTGGTCCTCCTCTGACCTGGCTCCAGTTCTTTAAGGTCTCTCTGGCATTGTGCCATGTCGAAACCCTGGAAAATATTCTGGATATGGTCTACAAAATGCTGAGGAGACTGGCTTTGCTCTGGCTTATACAGCCCAGGATGCTGTTGGCCACCTTTCCTGATTGCTCATCTTTTAGCTAATGTAACCCAAGGACCACCAAAGCTTTTCCTGCTGAGCTCTCTTGGTCCTTTGGCACAGCCACCATGTGTCTGCTCTCCTCAGTGTGGTTTCTCCTACAAATGGTACGAACACACTCTTCCTTTCTGGGTCATTAAAAACCCATTCAAAAGTGCAGGTTGCGGTAGAGTGCCCTGCAGGACCCTGCCAGCTGCTGGCCTCCAGGCAGAGTACATTGACCGCATCCCTCTAAGGTCAACAGCCCGGCTTGTTTTTTACCCATCTACTTATCCACCGACGCAGACCATAATATCCTGTCTTGGACACAAGAATGGTGTGGGCGAAGATGCTGAAAGCCTTGCTGACCTCAAGATAAAGGAGCACCATTGCTCTCCCCATGGCTAGCCGTCCTGTCCTTTCATCCCAGAAAGCGCAGAGGGTGGTGAGACGCAATCTACCCAGGGTAAATCCAGCCCCTGGGTATGGTATCCGAGTGAAGAACTTGTGGGGCACAGCCTTTAGTTCCCCTGCTCTGCCATTGTCCATTTGTTAAAAGTGCCTGCAGCATTTGGGTGCTGCCAGTCGTCACGGAGTTCCCCAGTCTCCATCACCTCTCCAAGATGATGGAGAAAGGCCTCACTGCCCGCTCAGCTCCCTGGGATAACGCTACGCCTGTCCCATAGATTGGGAAGGGCTGCGTTAGTTCAAGTGACCCCCTGACTTGGTCCCCTTCCACTGCTGCTTGTTCTCCTCCAGATTCCTGCCTCGAGTCACAGAGGCCTGGGAGACCTTACTGGGGAAGACGGAGGAGAGGAGGACAGGGGGAATCTCACATCTGTCTGCACCTCCTCTTACTGAATCCAGTAGGTAAATTACTGGCCACATGGGATCTTTGTTTCTTCTTTAACTGTTCCTGAAGAAGAAAACACTCTCAATGGTGTCCTTGAATTGCCTTTCAAGTTTAGACTGAGGTGTGATCTGGACCATTGCTGTGCTTGGAGGATTCGCTCCTTGAACACCAGCTGTACTGACCCCTACCAGCACGCCTAGGCAGGTTATTCCATCAGTGTCACAGCTCTGCCTCTGACATTAACGGCTCCAGCTCATCCTGTCTGTGCCCCTGCTTGAGGACGTTGCCACACAATTGGGTTGAAGCAACAGCTGTAGAACTTGGCCAGCTCATATTTGCCATCGGTGGAACCAAGTGTGTGCAAAGGCTTTGCTTCGGAGCAGAGAGATGGCTCAGACAAAAGAGAGCTGCTTGTCTGTCCAGCCCCAGGTCTAAATACCCAGGATGAAATGGCCAAATTCACTCAATGAAACACATCCTCCCAGCTTGGAGAATTTTAGATCATGCCCTGTCACCTTCCTCATGTCCTGCCTCAATATGGGACCAAAAAAAAAAAGTGATTCTTATGCCCAACTCTTTCTCATGACACTGCAAGAAAGAAGTGTCTCTCCCCAGCTGAGGGAGGGAACTTCAGGAATGACTTCAGCCTGTTTCACAGCAGGTTCCCCTGGAGCCCAGGGACACCTCCAGGGAGCCCAGATGGGGCAGAGGAAGCGCTGCCTTGGGCTGTTGCTCTGCTGCTGAGCTGGGCCGGGCTCCTGGGATTGAGGGAGCTCCTGGCCATGGGGCAGCGTGGCAGAGAGACAGCTCTGCCCAGGAGCAGCTCCTCTGCCAAGCGCAGCAGGGCTGAGGGCACTGCCTGCAGGCACTGAGGGGAGAGGAGTGAGGCAGAGGCAGGTCAAAGACAATGAGTAGTGGGAAGTCTTTGAGCTGAGACCTCACTGGGGGAGAGATCTTCACAGCCCTCTACACGGTAAGTCTCTGGACAGAGAGCAATGTAGCTTGTGCTCCTGGAAGAATCTCCAAAAGCTGGCATATCCCACAGCCTGTGGGATCTTTCAGGAGCACTCCCCTAGTTTTTCTACTGCAGGAAAGGAGGAGGATGTGCTGCAGAGCAGGGCTTCCCTGCTGCACCATCAGAGGGACAGAGCATGAAGGCTGCTTTTGCCAGGGACGGCTGTAGGGGTGTGAAGCTGGGAGTGCATCCAGGGGTGCCCAGGGCTGTCCTGCAGAGTAGGGTCCCTGCACCCCAGAGGGCTGTGTGCTGGGGCAGGGACTCTGCCGCCTGCCAGGGTCAGCTCTCAGCCTGACCAGAGATCTCCCCACGGAGCTTCTGTGGGGAGAAGAGGTGGGTGAAAATAGCAATTACTGATAGGGGAGGCTCCTGCTGCTGAGAGTTTGCTGTGTCAATTAGGGCTGGTCACAGCTCAAGATCTCCTCCGGGCATTCCTGAGGGCACTTTTCAAGATGGAGTTCCCTGGAAATGAAATGTCTCTCTTTCGCGATCTCTCATCTTGGCTGGCTTGGTGGGCAGTGGAAAATTTACAAGGGGACTTTTCAATTGAAAGGTCAAAGGAGGGATTTCTCTATAGATTAGGAGCTTTCCTGAGTCTGTTTTTACAGTTTCCAGTTTTTCATTTTTTTACAGACAGCCCCAGCATCCCCTTTCCAGTCTCATCAGTGTTTGTGGGACCTGCTCTTCAGCCCCCGCACACACGGAGAGGCTGCAGGGCAGAGCTGGGCACACAGGGGCTGGGCTGGGGTCTGTGAGACCTGGCAAGGAAGAGCCGTGGGGCCAGAGAAGCAGCTCCTGGCAGGGAGAGCTCCAGGCAGTAGAGATGGGCAGGGAAGGAGGGACCTGCTACTGGAAACCCTGTTACAGGGGGCACGTGGGCACCTCCCAGCAACCCCTGCAGTGCAGATGCCTTCCTTGGGCAATCCAGCCCAGCCCTAGGACCTCGTGGCCATGGTGTCTCAGGTGGGAGTCAGCTCTGTGTCCAGCAGAGCAGCAGAAGAGGCAAAGGGCAACCCTTCTGCAATGTGCCCGTTTCTTGTGACCAGAAATCAGCACTAGGGCAACTGTCCTGCATTATCACTGTCTGGGAGGTGACAGGCACAGCTGGGAAAGGGTAATGCTGTCCTGAGTGCCCAATGGCCTCTCCCCTTCCCTCTGTCAGACAGAACCTCACAGTATTTTTTAATATTTTCTCTACTGGAATGCCTTAAAGTTATCTTTTTATTGCCATCAGACTCCCTGGGGATGGGAATTTCAGCTGCAGAGTCACACGCTGATCCTGTTCATCCATTCCTGCAGGTGTGTCCACGGGAAGAAGGGTCCCAGCTTTCCTCTAAGCTGTGGGGCTGTGGGCAGTGCAGCCTGTGGGGCTGGCGAATGAGTCAGTTTTCTCTTACTGAGATGCCAACCTTAGGACAATGGGGTGTCTCGTCTCACTGGGGTGTCCATCCAAGCTGTGAGCTCTCCTCCAGGATGCAAACCTGTCCCACAGCAGCACTGTGTTATCTGAAAGCCCCACGGAGAAACACAGAGACTCTGTGACGGAGGAAATGCTGTTGGGCTGGTGAAATGAGCCCCGTGTGTCCTTGGCTAGAAGTGGGGTGCTGAGACCTTGGGAAAGGGTGAGACATTTAGGGGTCTGCAATGGACCCCTCTGCTCTCAGCACTGTCTGGTGCCTTTTCAGGGTAACATGGGAGTGTGATCACCATCCACCTCAAAAAGTTGGAAGCCCAAACCATCTGAGAACAAGACAGAGAGAAAAAACAGCTCTGCACTGAGCCACAGGCAGTGCTCTTGCCTCGCCGGACTCACTCTGTTCTCCCTGAGTGCAGCAGAAATGCTGAGAGTTTCTGACATCCAAGAACACTCCCCAGGTGAGATGGGGGGAGCTGTGAGAAACCCCAGAACTCTGAAACTGCCTTCTATTGTCTCAGTTGCTTCTCACTGGGAGTGCAGATGCTGACAAGCCCTTTTTCATTAGTACTAACTTCATCCAACGAAGTCAAGCACCAGGACTGGCCCCTGCCCTCACGGTTCCCATTAACCCACTGCTGCAGAGCAGCGCTGTCTCCTCGGCAGCCGGGGGGCAGAGACCCTGCTCCTCATGACAAACTCAACCAGTGTCGACCGAGCTCATGGAATGGAGATGAGGAAGGTCTCTTAGAAAAAGAAAAGGGTGTGTGTGCAGCATGGGCAGAATCCATGGGAAAAGGATTTGAATTTGTTTAGTGAATTCTTGAGTAATTTACTGTATTTTCATCCTCTAACAGGTCCCCATGCCCAGAAGCAGCAAATGTCCAACAGCAGCTCCATCACCCAGTTCCTCCTCCTGGCATTCGCAGACACATGGGAGCTGCAGCTCTTGCACTTCGGGCTCTTCCTGGGCATCTACCTGGCTGCCCTCCTGGGAAACGCACTCATCATCACCGCCATCGCCTGTGACCACCGCCTCCACACTCCCATGTACTTCTTCCTCCTCAACCTCTCTGTTCTTGACCTGGGATCCATCTCTACCACTGTCCCTAAATCCATGGCCAATTCCCTGTTTGACACCAGGGCCATCACCTACTGGGGATGTGCTGCACAGCTACTTCTGTTTGTCTTCTTTATCACCGCAGAGTTTTCTCTTCTCACTGTCATGGCCTACGACCGCTATGTTGCCATCTGCCAACCCCTTCACTACGGGACCCTCCTGGGCAGCAGAGCTTGTGTCCACATGGCAGCAGTTGCCTGGGGCAGTGGGTTTCTCAATGCTCTCCTGCACACGGCCAATACATTTTCCCTACCCCTCTGCCAGGGCAATGTCCTGGACCGTTTCTTCTGTGAAGTCCCCCAGATCCTCAAACTTGCCTGCTCACAGTCCGACCTCAGGGGAGTTGGGCTTGTCATATTTAGTGCTTTTGTATTTTGGTTGTGCTTTTTTTTCATTGTGGTGTCCTATGTGCAGATCTTCAGGGCCGTGCTGAGGATCCCCTCTGAGCAGGGACGGCACAAAGCCTTTTCCACGTGCCTCCCTCACCTGGCCGTGGTCTCCCTGTTTATCACCACTGGCTTCTTTGCCTACCTGAAGACCCCCTCCATCTCCTCCTCACGCCTGGATCTGGTGGTGTCATTTCTGTACTTGGTGGTGCCTCCAGCAGTGAACTCCCTCATCTACAGCATGAGGAACCAGGAGCTCAAGGAGTCCATCAGGAAATTTATTTCAGGGATGGTTCTTAATAGCAAGAAATTTCCCATCACTCTTCAGAAATGACTCTCATGGTTCCCTGTTGCAGTACTGTCCTTTGTTTGCTATTTTGTCATTTTTGTTATCATTATCTCTATTGTTATTTCCTACAGGAATGTTTGAATCCTTCTTAGTTCTCTGGAGAACACTCTCATAGTTTCTCTGAAACGAAGTGGAATCATCCCAGTGCACTGATTGATGTTTGGGCTCTTCTTCCAAAGCTCATGTCATGAGTGGTGTGTTCATCTCTGCAGCACTTACCCATGGGCACACACCCCCGCGGTCCCTCCAGTGTGGGCCTGAGTTTTGGGTGTGCTCAGGTGTCCTACACAGTCTCAGAGCTGTTACCCACTTGGCAACTTCAGCCTTGGGTCTCTCCACATCCTGGTTTCCTCCTCTTCCAGCCAGCCCCACTTGGCATTGGCCAGCAAAGCATGTAGGTACATCCACACACACACAGACCCACACTAGTGAGGAGCTCACACAGCAAATCGCCAGAAGCAGAGTTTAATAAGAAGGCAGGACACACCGGGGGATCAGGCACAGGTTTTGGACAGAACAGCACCGAGCAGCCCCTCCCAAACTGCAGCTGGTCATAGCATCATAGAATCATAGAATTGTCCAGGTTGGAAGGGGCCTTTAAGATCATCTAGGCCAACCATCAACCTAACTCTGATAAAAACCATCACTAAACCATGTCACTAAGCTCTATATCAACCTGTCTTTTAAATAGCTCCAGGGATGGTGCCTCAACCACTTCCCTGGGCAGCCCATTCCAAGGCTTAATAACCCTTTCAGTGTCAATTTTTTTCCTAATACCCAATCTGAACCTCCCCTGGCACAACTTGAGGCCATTTCCTCTTGTCCTATCACCTAGGGAGAAGAGACCAAGCCCCACCTCTCTACACCCTCCTTTCAGGTAGTTGTAGAGAGTGATAAGGTGTCCCATCAGCCTTCTTTTCTCCAGGCTGAACAAGCCCAGCTTCCTCAGCCTCTCCTCAGAAGACTTATTCTCCAGACCCCTCACCAGCTCCGTTGCCTTTCTCTGGACCCACTTCAGCACCTCAATGTCTTTTTTGTGGTGAGGGGCTCAAAACTGGACACAGCACTCGAGGTGGGGCCTCACCAGTGCTGGGTACAGGGGGACGATCACCTCCCGAGTCCTACTCACCACGCTGTTCCTGACACAGGCCAGGATGCTGTTGGCCTTCTTGGCCACCTGGGCACACTGCTGGCTCATGTTCAGCCACTGTCGACCAACACCCCCTGGTCCTTTTCTGCCCGACATCTCCAGCTGCTCTGCCCCCAGCCTGTAGCGTCCATGGGGTTGTGACACAAGTGCAGGACCCGGCACTTGGCCTTGCTGAAGCTCATCCCCTTGGCCTCGGCCCATTGATCCAGCCTGTCCACCCTCCAGCAGATGAACACTGCCACCCAACTTGGTGTCCTCTGTGAACTCACAGAGGGTGCACTCGATGCCCTTGTCTAGATCATTGATAAAAATGTGTAAGAGAACTGGCCCCGATACTGAACCCTGAGGGACACCACTCATGACTGGCCATGAACTGGATTGAACTACATTCCCCATCGCTCTCTGGGCCCCTCCCTCCATCCAGGGAGGTCCCAGTTAACTGCAGGTTAGCAAATGTGACGCCCATTTACAAGAAGGGCCAGAATGAGGCTCCGGGGAACTACAGGCCTGTCAGTCTGACCTCGGTGCCAGGGAAGATTATGGAACAGATCATCTTGAGTGGCATCACGTGACACATACCGGAGGACCAGGAGATCAGGACAATCTAGCATGGGTGTATCAAAGGCCGGTCCTGCTTGACAAACCTGATCTCCTTCTATGACAATGTGATCCCTCCCCAATGTGGGAGATGAGGATGTAGGAGGACGTCTTGGGCTTAGCGATCATGAAATGGTCAAGTTTTCAATTCTTAGTGAGGTAAGGAAGGGGGCGAGCAAAACCTCCGCCTTGGACTTCTGGAGGGTGGACTTTAGCCTGTTCAGAACCCTGGTTGGGAGGGTCCCTTGGGAGATAATCCTGCAGGGAAAAGGGGTCCAGGAGGGCTGGACGCTCTTCAAGAAGGAAATCCTAAAGGCCCAGGAGCAGGCTGTCCCCATGAGGCACAAAATTAAAGGGCAGGGAAAATGGCCGGTCTGGTTGAACAAAGAGCTTTTGATGGGACTTCAGGGAAAAAAGGAGGGTTTACCACCTTTGGATGAAGGGACAGGCAACTCAGGAGGCGTACAGAGATCTTGTTAGGTTATACAGAGAAAAAATTAGGAAGGCAAAAGCCCAGCTGGAACTCAACCTGGCCATTAATATAAGGGACAACAAAAAAAGTTTTTATAAATATGTCGACAAAAAGAGAGTCAGGGAGAACCTCCATCCCTTCCTGGATGCGGGGGGAAACATTGCGACCAAGGACGAGGAGAAGGCTGAGATACTTAATGCCTTCTTTGCCTCTGTCTTCAATAGTCGGACCAGCTATCCCCAGCGTGTACAGACTCCTGGGATGGAAGATAAGGATGGAGAGCAGAACAACCCCCCCATAGTCCAGGAGGAAGTAGTTAATGATTTGCTTATGCACCTGGACACGCATAAGTCCATGGGGCCGGATGGGATTCACCCAAGAGTACTCAGGGAGCTGGTGGGAGAGCTCACCAAGCCTCTCTCCATTATCTATCAACAATCCTGGTCAACAGGAGAGGTACCAGATGACTGGAGGGTGGCCAATGTGACGCCCATCTACAAGAAGGGCCGGAAGGAGGATCCGGGAAACTCTAGGCCTGTTAGCCTGACCTCAGTACCGGGAAAGATCATGGAGAGGATCATCTTGAGTGAGCTCTCACGGCAAGTGCAGGGCAGCCGAGGGATCAGTGCCAGCCAGCATGGGTTTATGAAAGGGAGGTCCTGCTTAACCAACTTGATCTCTTTCTATGACCATGGGACCCGCCTTCTCCATGCGAGGAAGGCTGTGGACGTTGTCTACCTGGACTTTGGTGAGGCCTTTGACACCATCCCCCACAGCGTTCTCCTGGAGAAGCTGGCAAATCATGGCACAGACAAGTGTCCTCTTCACTGGGTAAAAACCTGGCTGGATGGCCGTGCCCAGAGAGTTGTGATTAATGGGGTGAAATCCAGTTGGCAGCTGGTCACCAATGGTGCCCCTGAGGGCTCAGTTTTGGGGCCAGTCTTGTTTAATATCTTTATTGATGATCTGGACAAGGGGAGTGAGTGCACCCTCAGTAAGTTTGCAGATGACACCAAACCTGGTGGGAGTGTTGATCTGCTTGAGGGTCGGCAGGCTCTACAGAGGGACCTGGACAGGTTGGATCATTGGGTCAAGGCCAATGGGAGGAGGTTGAATAAGGCCAAGTGCCGGGTCCTGCATTTCGGTCACAACAACCCCAGGCAACGCTACGGGCTTGGGGAAGAGTGGCTGGAAAGCTGCCCAGCAGAAAAGGACCTGGGGATGTTGGTGGACAGCCGGCTTAACATGAGCCAGCAGTGTGCCCAGGTGGCCAAGAAGGCCAACGGCATCCTGGCCTGTATCAGGAATAGCGTGGCCAGGAGGAGGAAGGAAGTGATGGTGCCTCTGTACTCGGCCCTGGTGAGGCCTCACCTCGAGGGCTGTGTTCAGTTCTGGGCCCCTCACTACAGGAAGGACATTGAGCTGCTGGAGCGTGTCCAGAGGAGAGCCACCAAGCTGGTGAGGGGTCTGGAGAACAAGTCATACGAGGAGAGGCTGAGGGACCTGGGCATGTTTAGTGTGGAGAAGAGGAGGCTGAGGGGAGACCTCATTGCCCTCTACAACTGCCTGAAAGGAGGGTGTAGAGAGGTGGGTGTTGGCCTCTTCTCCCAAGGGAATAATGACAGGACCAGAGGAAATGGTCTGAAGTTGGGGCAGGGGAGGTTTAGATTAGATTTTAGGAAGAATGACTTTACTGAGAGAGTGGTCAGGCACCGGAACAGCCTGCCCAGGGAGGTGGTGGAGTCACCGTTCCTGGAGGAATTTAAGAAATGTGTAGACATGGCACTTCAGGGCATGCTCTAGTGCCCGAGATTGCTGGGTTGGGGTTTTTTTTTGCGTGTGTGTGATTGGATTCGATGATCTCAAAGGTCCCTTCCAACCATGAAGATTCTGTGATTCTGTGAAAGAGACACAGTGAAAGAAATGCTCTCTTTGAACAGCTCCAACTGCACTAATCCCAAAATGTCAGGGTTTCAGGAGCATCTTCAAGTAGACTCTTCAACATCTACATCTGCTCATTTTTCATTCTCTGTGGGGTAAATTACATGTGACTCCACTGTAGGTGAAGGCAGGGATGAGAGTGATCTGCTCCAGTGTTGGACATCATGGGTGCAATTGCCCAGGTTTCCCTTCAAGTCAAAGGAGAGAAAGAAATCCGTTGTCTCCACTGAGGTGCCCTGGCCTATCCTGTCTGTCCACCAGCTCCTGCTCCAGAAAGGCTCCCGTAGCTCCTGGGTCACATTTCCCAGTCCCTTGTGGAGGCTTCAGCTACTCCTATACAAATAAACATTTATGCAGCCATTTCCAAAAACCCATTTTGTTCCAACACTTGGAATGGAGAAGCTGTGCTCTGAGGACACGTTTATTTGAATACATTTCATGTCTATATCTCATATCTAAAGGGACCTGGGAGCAATGAAGTTTGGATAAGTTGGATAGATCCTGCTTTTCTCTCTTTGCTGTCAATTGATGGCCCCACCTGCTGGCACCTCCCTCATATCGTCCCTTTTTCTGAGATGGCCAAATCTTGATGGGGTGTATAAAAGCATAACACCATGGCCCTCCAAGGGCCAGACCGTAACCGATGTACATATTCCGAGTTCATCCAGTAACCTTCTCTTTCAGGCACCGTGAAACGCAGGCCAAGAGAGCATGCTCTAGGACATATTTCTCATCTGAAGTGAGGCTCAGCGGCCTTTAGCTCCCCAGCTCAGTGTCTGGGCCGTTTTGAAGGATCCAGACGATGTTTACTTTTGGCCAGATGTCAGGGAGTCCTGCCAGTCTCCATGACCATTAAAGTAAAAAAGCACAGGCTCTTGCTCCATGTTTCTGTTCCCCTGGCTGAGGGATCTGATGCATGTCTGGGCTGTAGCACCTCGGGTGTAGCTCCAGGCCAAGCTTGGACTTGTCTTAAATGAAACCTGGGTACCGAGAGTCAAAGACCTTCTGTGTGCAAAGGCTTTGCTTCAGGGCAGAGCCATGGCCAAGTGGATGGCACCTGGAAACTTAAAGCTGAAAGTGGATGCCAGGACAGTGAGCAAACCCTGCTGTCTCCAAGAACAGAGAGAAACAGGGCTGGGAAGGGCAGCCCTGGCAAGAAAGAGGGTTTTTGTCAGTGGTGTCTCTGCAGCCCCAAGGGCTTTTTACGAAGGTGGAGATGATCTCCATGAACGACAAGGTCCTGCTGGCAGATGAAAATTTTTTCTCTGTTCCTTGGCTGTATTATCAAGGGGGTGAGTAAATGGTGGGGAAGGGAAAAAATGGCAGTTTGAGACCTCCTAAGGTGCCTTCCAGGATGAGTGATGATTGTGCATTTCCTTCCACCAGGGATCTTCCCTTGATGGTGTCAGGGAGAGCACTCAGGTTCTCCATGACCACAGAAGTGAGCAGCCATAGGTTTGGGTCGCTCATCTGCAACGGTTTTTTCCTATTTAAGTCAGTGACTCAAGGCTGGTTGGCAGGTGACCCTGAACAGGCGTCATCGTATCCTGAGCTGAAGTTTTGCTTTTCCTTTTGTCTCTTTCCCCCTCCCAGGTTCTTCTCCTTGACCGTCCTCAGAGATTCCTCCACAAACAGCCCAACTCTGCTCTTTCCCCACTGGCTCTGCCTTTGCATGTTTTGTGCTTGTATTGTGTTTTTAAAAGGGTTATTGTGCTGATTCCAATATTGGTCAGTAAAAAACTAGCAACTCCTTTAATTAGACACCGTATCCTGACACTGCTCTTGCTGTTATCTTGTGTTGATGCATCACTGTAACCACGGTGAGGTGTCTGTACGCCAACATTAAAAACTGACAAAAGGGAGCTTCAGTCCAGAGGGACTTTAGAAACTTCTGGGATTGGGACAACAGAATTATAGAATGGAAACATTTGGAAGGGACTTTTGGAGATGATCCTGGCAACCTCCCTACCAACGCAGGGTCACCCAGAGCAGGCTGGACAGGAATGCATCCAGGTTTGGAATATCTCCAGAGAAGGAGACTCCAAAATGTCTCTGGACAGCCTGTTGCAGGGCTCTAGAACCCTCAAGGTAAGAAGTTTTTCCTCACATTGAGATGGAATTTCCCGTGTTCCAGCCTTTGTCCATTGCCGCTTCTACTGTCCCTGGGCAACACTGAAAAGAGTCTGGCCCCATCCTCTTGACACCCGCCCTTTAGATACTGGTAAGCATTGGTGAGATCCCCTCAGTCTTTCCTCACCAAAGAGGTGCACATGTCCCTTGAGCATGTTTGTAGCCTCCGCTGGACTCTCTCCAGTAGTTCCCTGTTCTTCTTGAACTGAAGAGCCCAGACCTGGACGCAGTACTCCAGATGTGGCGTCACCAGGGCAGAGGAGAGGGGGAAGATGACCTCCCTCGACCTGCTGGCCATGCACCACAGGACACCGTTGGCCTTGTTGACCACAAGGGCACATGGCTGGCTCATGGGCAACTTGTTGTCCACCAGGACTCCCGGGTCTCTCTCTGCAGAGCTTCTTTCCAGCAGGTAAACCAACCTCTAACTTGTACCATTGCATGAAACAGACACCTCTTAAGTTTTACAAGGAGAAGTGGCCAGTCCTGCATCAGGGGGGAGAAAAAACCCATATATCAGGGAACCTCACCAAGGGAGCAGTGACCCTGAGAAGAATGGCTTGGGCACTGTGAAGGACACCATACGAGCCAATGGTTCATGCTCACCATGAACAAGGCCAGCTGCAAAGGGGGAGGAGCATAGCCACCCCAAAAAATTAGGAGGAGCGTAGCCACCCCAGACGTCTGGAGTTTTCATCCCCCTCCAGTGAGCTGTGGTGCGGCCACACATGGACATGTGTGGTGTGTCCCTCTGTGAGAATTCCTGCTGTAGAGAGGTGGGGAGGAACTGGAGAGTGCCCAGAGGAGGTCTGTACTTCTCTTGTACTCAAGGCCCCGAACCCCATCTTTGTCGACCTCTTCAAGCCCAACACAACCCAAGGAACACGCTCGACTCAGGAGGACCACCATGCTCTCCAGACCGCTCCAGATTCCCCTCCAAGACGCTGGGTGTCCTTAATGTCACCTGTGTGAAAGCCCTGAGTACATCCCTCAGATCCACTCACCATCTTATCTGTCACCAGACACCAACTGGTGACTTCTAAACCCAGTTTTACATTTCTAAAACGTCAGAGCTTTTCATTCCTGAACACATGGAGGAAGAGGATCTCTAGAGGTGTGCTTCTCAGGCCTGTTGGGAGATAGATCCCGGTATGAAAGCAGGACACTGCGGAGATCCCCTTTTATTACAGAGATGCTGCGTAAGAGGCCAGCTCTGAGCCACTGTTAAACACACTTTTATAAGGGAACCGGGTGACACAAAGAAGGTACATGTCTCAGGTGCAGGGATGCAAACGCAAACGTTTCTGTAGAACTAAAATAAACATGAACACAAATAACAACAGCAATCATGATAACTAAAATGCTTTAAAATAAAAAATTAAAAAAAAAAGGACATAATCAGATAGTGTGGGAATCATTGGTGCGGAGAGGTGGCAAATTTGTCGCTCTTGGAGAAGGTCCATGAAATCAGCCTCCTAATGGCATCCTTGAGCTCTTTGTTTCTCATGCTGTAGATGAGGGGGTTCCCTGCTGGAGGCACCACTGAGTACAGAACAGTCACCACCAGATCCAGGTACGGAGAGGAGATGGAGGGGGGCTTCAGGTAGGCAAACATGGCAGTGCTGAGAAACAGGGAGACCACGGCCAGGTGAGGGAGGCATGTGGAAAAGGCTTTGTGCCGTCCCTGCTCAGAGGGGATCCTCACCACGGCCCTGAAGATCTGCACATAGGACACCACAATGAAAACAAAACAGCCAAATGCTAAACAGGCAATAACCACAAGAAGCCCAACTTCCCTGAGGTAGGAGTGTGAGCAGGAGAGCTTGAGGATCTGGGGAACTTCACAGAAGAACTGTTCCAGGACATTGCCCTGGCAGAGGGGTAAGGAAAATGTGTTGGCCGTGTGCAGGAGAGCATTGAGAAACCCACTGCCCCAGGCAGCTGCTGCCATGTGGACACAAGCTCTGCTGCCCAGGAGGGTCCCGTAGTGCAGGGGTTGGCAGATGGCAATGTAGCGGTCGTAGGACATAATGGTGAGAAGACAATACTCTGCTGTGATAAAGAAGAAAAAGAACAAGAGCTGGGCCACACATCCCCAGTAGGAGATGGCCCTGGATTCCCAGAGGGAAACTGCAAGAGATTTGGGGATAGTGGTGGAGATGGATCCCAGGTCAAGAACAGAGAGGTTGAGGAGGAAGAAGTACATGGGGGTGTGGAAGTGGTGGTCCCAGGCGATGGCGGTGATGATGAGTGCGTTTCCCAGGAGGGCAGCCAGGTAGATGCCCAGGAAGAGCCCGAAGTGCAAGCGCTGCAGCTCCTTCTTGTTTTCAAATGCCAGGAGGAGGAACTGGGTGATGGAGCTGCTGTTGGACATTTTCTTTCAGCAGGCTTGGAGACCTGTCCATGGAAGGAAAGAGAGTGAGAAGATAGGGCAGAATTCTCAGGAAAAAAAAGGTTTTCAATTTCTCTTAGAGACCCACCCAACTGGCTTTTCCATTTCAAGAAGACCTTTAGTACTTCCATTTTGCACACTCTGGTGGGTGCTGGCTGACGATCCATCAGGGAGCTGTGAGCGCTGCGGGATTCACTCCTGCCCTACAGCAATAGTTAAACAGGAACTCGGGGCGATCTCTGATTAAATCCACTCCTGGCATCAAAGGGCTTTTCAGCTTTGTCACTCCCAATTCGCCCGACGGCAGAGCAGAGCTGGTCGGACTTTTTTTGTTTGATCTGTTTTAGTTTTCCCCACCACACCCGAGGAGTGTTTTTAAGGCAGAAATCTTTGGCATTTCTGATATGCCCCAAGCAAAACCTTGTGTGTCCTAAGAGCCAAGGGGACTGTCCCTCCGTGCAGAGCGAGGACAGCCTGTCTGTCCATCGGGATTGCTCTCAGCTACACTGGGCTGGTACCACTTTGAGATGGAGAAAGATTGATCACACCAGATATTCCCCTGAGAAGAAATGGACACTGCTGAGAGAAGAAGAGACAAATTTACGAGTGGAGGTCTCCCAACCCCCCACCCCACCTCACTGGACCCGAGAAGGATCTCAGCTCTCCCCTCCCAGTCGGGGACACAGAGGGCTCATTGCAGCTGCCTACATTCAGCCCTCCAGCAGGACTGACATGGCCTTGCCACTGTCATGTCTATTCCGTGGGGTTTCTAGAAAACACAGAGATGCCATGGGAAAGCTGTGCCCTTCTGGAGGGCAGCGTGGCACCCAACAGGACCCTCCAAGGAAAGAGTCCACTGTCCTATAGATGAGGAGTTTTGATGGGAGGGTCGACTTACCCTCAGCCCCACACGGTGCAGTCCCCAGAGACCCAGATATTCAGCAATTTGGATGCTTTTCCTCCATGGATAAACCTGGATGACAGGATGCAGCACCAGCATTCAGCTGCACTTGAATCCTCACCCCCCACCACAGCCAAAAGAAGGGGAGGAACAAGGGCAGCAGGGGTAAGAGGGGAACACGCCAAAGTTCTCCTGCCAAGAGAGGCAGGACAGTCAGACATTCGAGCATGTCTCCTCTTTGGTTGGACGTCTGGGAGGGACACTCAGGACTAAGTCCCTGGGATATGAAGCGATTGGGGAGTCTACTCTGTAGTGAGAGGAGACCAGGGAGTTGCTGCAGGGAAGGCATCTGCGCTGCAGGGGATGGCAGGGAGGTGCTGGAATCCCCCCTCCCATCACCCTTCCTGTAGCAGCTCCCTCTCACTCCCTGCCCATGCCTCTGCTGCCTGCACTGTCGCTGCTGGGGGCTGTTTCTCTGTCCCCAGGTCTCCTCCCTTTCAGTGCTCAGAGACTCCATCCCGGCTGCTGAGGGCTCAGCTCTGCCCTGCAGACACCTTCTGCAGCAGGGAATGGCCCAGGGGCATCTCTGGGTGTGCACGGGCTAAAGGAGCAGCTCGGACAAGTGCTAACAAAAACTGGGGTCTCATTGCCTTCATGGGAATGGAGATGTAAATTCAGATCTCCCACTGCCCATCTAACCAACCAAGAGGGGAAAATTCAAAGCACAGATTCCATTTCTTTTGGCTAAATGCTGCCTCTGTGTCCTTCTTCAAAAGGACCCTCTGCAAATGTCCTGGGGGTGATCTGGAGCTGTGAGCAAACCTGATCCACGCAGCATCCTCTCGACTGCAGAAGGACCCTGCCGTGCCCAGACTGGGGTCACCCCTTCCCTCCACAGCTTCTCCCCACACTGCCATGGGGAGCTCCCCGGGCAGGCTGAGAGCTGACCCTGGCAGGAGACAGAGTCCCTGCCCCAGCACACAGTTCCCTGGGACACAGGGACCCTGCTCGGAAGGACAGCCCTGGGCACCCCTGGCTGCACGCCCACCTTCACAGCCCTGCAGCCATCCCTGGGAGAAGGCAGCCGACACGTCCTGTCACTTTGATGATGTGGTGGGCATCCGCTGCCCTCAAGAAAATCCTTCTCAGCACCAACAGATCCCTGAGAGCCTTCCTGACAGATCACATGAGACACGGGCTATGCCAGCTTTAGGAGACTGCTCCAGGAAGCATCTCTGCATTATACTGCACCAGAGAGAAACATCACGCCCTGTCCCTCTGCCCCTGCAGCAGGGAAGCCCTGCTCCACAAGTTCTCCTTCTCCTCTACACTACAGAAACTGTGAGAGTTGTACTTACAGATCCCACAGGCTGTGGGTTGTGCAGCTTCTGGATCCCTCCAGCAACTGCAGAGTCAATGCCCTGCAGCAGGAGACTTATTTTATAAAAGGCGGTGAAGGTTTCTCCCCCAGTGAGCTCTCAGCTTTCATCCATTCCTGAATGCTTTTCAGCTCTCCTGGCCCCACAAGTTGTCTCTCGGTGCCTGCAGGCAGTGCCCTCAGCCCTGCTGCGCTTGGCAGAGGAGCTGCTCCCGGGCAGAGCTGTCTCTCTGCCACGCTGCCCCATGGCCAGGAGCTCCCTCCATCCCAGGAGCCCAGCGCAGCTCAGAGCAGAGCAACAGCCCAAGGAACAGCCCAAGACATCACTTTTCTGTCCCCCTGGGATCCCCGGAGGTGCCCCTGGGGCTCCAGGGGAACCTGCTGTGAAACAGGATGAAGTCAGCCCTGATGTTCTCTCAGGAGATGGGAGAGATTGTGGGAGAGATTAATTTCCAGCAGTGCCATTTCTCCTGTCAGGAGAAGACTTGGGCATGAGAACCATGAGAATCCTAAGAATCGCCTTTCCTTATCCTATCGTGAGGCAGCACACCAGGAGGGTGACAGGGCAGGATCTGATTTCTACAAGCTGGGGGGCTGCCTTTGCATTAGTGTATGAGAGAGTCCTTTTTCATAACATTTGCAGATGACCTCACAAGGAAGAGAGCAGACACTGCACTGCAGGGCAAGGTTGCCATCTGGAGGGACCTAGACAGGCTGGAGGGATGGACCGATAGGAACTCCAGGAGAGCCAATAGGTCCTGACCTGGAGCCAGGACTAAACCTATGCCATGACAGAGACCAGGGACTGCCCAGGTGGGCAGCAGCTCTGCGGGAAAGGCTCTGGTGGCCCTTGGGTTCTATTGGGGAAAACATGAGCCGTCAGCAAAGGTGGCCAAGAGCTTCCTGAGCTGCAGGAGCACAGCCAGTCTGCTCAGCACTTGTTACACCTTATCCAGAATACTTCCCTAGGTTTTGACACCACACCGTGCCAGAGAGACCTTGCAAAGTGGAGCCAGGTCAGTGGAGGGACACCAACGTTGACAGAGCTTGTACTGTGAGAAGAGGCTTAGAGAGCTGGGCTTGTTCAGCTTGGAGGAGAGGAGCTCTTGGGGGGAACATGGAGCAGCATTGCACAGTTACCAGGAAGACTGAGCCTGAGTCAAATCCATGGTAGAAGATACAAGGACAAGAGGCAATGGGCTGAGAAAAGGGACGGTCAAGCCAGATAAGGAGGAACTTTTTCCAGCATGAGGATAGTCAAGCACTGGAAGCTGTTTCCCAGAGAGCGTGCAACAGCTCTGTCCTGGAAAGGGATCCAGACATCTTTGAACAAAGCCCTGACTCTTCAGGTCTGACCCTGTTTTCAATGGGAGGTTGGTCAAGACACCCTCCAATTCCCTTTGAGCCTGAATGATGCTGTCCTCCTCCTGTCCTTCCATCTGCAGGCTGAGATATTTCCCCTCTTGGAGCAGACATTCTGAAAAAACACTCCAAATCTGGAAAGACTCTTCAATGCTCCAAGTACAGTTGGGTTGGGAAAAAAAAAACCAAAAACAAAACTATGCTGGATTAGTTTTTCACAGAGACAGTTTTAAAGGGTCAAAGTAGATTCAATGCATGAATTCTGACAGTCAAGTTACAAAGAGGGGGGAAAAAAAGTCAACAAAATCTTTGTCAGTAAAGAAAAACTCCCCCAGCCTGTGGGATGTCCTCATTAGTTGGCCCTCTAGGAACTGGGATCCTTGGGCTTCTTGGTCTTAAGTGGGAGCTCAAATCCTGAACTGGAAGGACAACATTGGCTGCAGGTACACACCGTTTTCTTGACACGACTGTGAGCTCAGACCCAGTGGATGGAGTTTCTCACACAGGTCACGGAGGAGGGCAGGATGTCGGGGAGAGGGGCACACGCTTCAGTTTCCCAAATCCCATGAGTTTTCCCAAACCATCCTTCTCTTGACCTCTGGCATCCTATTTCTTGAGATGCAAAGCTGGCGGGTCTTCTGTTGATAAAGCATCAGTGATCCTTCCAGTGATTCTGTGATTTCCTTTAGAGTGGCAAAAAATAATAATAATGATGAAAAGAAATGTTAAAGTAACAGTCTACTTCCACAATAGCAAATCTGGACAACGGCAATTAAATTAGTATTTGCCATATAAGGTATGATATCCCATCCTGAAGTACATATTGAAAGTGGTTCAGATGAAGGGTGGTCTTGCAAAAGTCACCCCTGGTGTCCCCGTGTGGCACAGACGCTGCTGGTTTCCCTCTCCAGAGAGTGGCAGAGGCCGGATCACCTTCTCAGAAGAGGCTCCTTGCCAGGGAGCCACGGCCATGGGGGGAGCTCACCTGGTTCTTATTGACACTTCACTCAACAGCTATTTGGATACATTTGGTGCTTTTCTGGGATGACTATTCCCGCACAGAGGATCATAAAAAGACGACTGTTTCTTAAGAGATGGTGAAAAAGGCCCTGTTTGGCCAAGAAAGCCCACCATGTGCTCTGGAGGGAGAGAGGAAGATTATAAAAAGCACTCGGAAAGTCCAAAATGCTCTTCCAAAGGGCGAGTGGCCCTGAGCAGTGGTGATTGGCCACATGTAAGTCTGTTAGAGAGGGTCAAGCAATGTCAGCGAGAAGCAAGGGGATGGCTGATGGCTTTAGCCAATCCTTACAGCCGTGTCTGAAGCCAGCCGTGGGAAGCAGTGGATGTTTGTGGGCAGAGGCTGAGGAAGAGGCTTCTCCTGGGACAATGGCAGGAAGGAAGACCCTTCCTCTGCAAACCAGGGGTGATACAGACATTCATCTCTTGTGTGCCTGCCTCAGCCTGGCAGATGGGGAATGCCCACTGCTGGGGGTGGCTGTTCTTAGGAATGCCCCATGGGCTGACAACTTGCTCCTTTCCCCTCCTTCACTGCCCACACTTGGATGGACTTCAGGAAACATCCATGAGCCTGGAGGATGCACAAACCTCCTGGGCTGAGGTCTCAGCACTGCAGGGGCAGAGGAAGGGTTTGTGAGACACATGGGCGTGCAGGGAGAGAGCAGTGTGGGGGGAGCAGTGAGCGTGCTAAAGGCAGGAAGAAGAAATGTCAAAGCAAAGAGGCCAAGTGCATGAAATGCTTGATTTCAACTTGCCAATTCTGCATTAACGCCAAGGAATTTGGGTTACAGGAATGTCTCCAAGTAGAGTCTGCACCATCCAGAGCCATGTGGATGGGCTGGCAGAGCCACCCCCAGCAGGGGGATCCCCATCACCCACGCTGAGGCAGTCCGGATGCAAAGATCTGCAGTGCCCACTTGTCACAGGCCTCCAGGCAGAGGGTGACTCATTCCCATGACCCTCGAAGCCTGGATCAGCTCGTTGTGCTTTTGCTGTCCTTCCCTTCATCTGTCAAGCCCATGGGAGCTTTGGCTTTGACATCATCCCTACGTCCTGGGACAAGGTTTCTCAATTCCTCCTCTGCAGCTTCCCTGCTTCCACCTCCTTTGTGCTGCCTCTTTGTCCTGGAGCTCACTCAGTTCCAACAAGCAGCCTCCTGAGACGGTGGCTTCTTTTCAAGGGGAGTTGGAGAGATCATTTTTGTGCCTGGGGGAGGCTGTGTAAGGCTGTAAGGCCTATCAGATTTTCCACGATCCTTCAGCCTTCAGAGCTGCTTCCCATGGCACCACTCGCATCAGTCTCCCAAGTACATCAAAGTCTTCTTCTCTGGAGTCCACCCATTTTTGCTCTGCTGCTGGCCTTCCTCACTCCTCTTCGGCACCTGGGACCCCACTATTTCCTGGTGACAGCAGCCAAGGCTGACACTGATTTTCACCTCCCTGACCAGTCCTGTTTTTTTTTTATTTGTTTTTTGCCAGGACCAGGTCCAGGTGAGCATCACCCTTGTTTGCCCACCTGGCAGCTGTGTTAAGAAGTTGTCCCAAGGTCCTCCAGGCTGCTGGCACCCTGTGTCTTTGCCTGGCCTGTGAATGCCAGGGCAACTACTGTTCCCCATAGGAACCTGCTCATTGACTCGGAGACTTCTTCAGGTTGCTGTTAGAAGACTTATTCTGCCTACTGTGCCCGATCAAGTGGGTTATAATGGCCAAGACATTTTCACCCTTATTGGCTTCTCCTCTCATCCTCACTCACACGAGCTCACTCAACCCTTGCCCCATCTCATACAGGAGCTCCATAGATCCGAGCTTCTCCTTCACTCAGGGGGCATTCTGCTGGTCGTCCTCTTCCCTGCTACTCCCTCCAGCAGAGCCTGTACCCTTCCATTGCAGCACCACAGCTCAGCAAGATGTCCCACCACATCTCATTCAATCCAAAACCATCCCAAACCAGCTGCCACCTCTGCAGCAAGGAAAGCTCTGTCCCTTCTCTACGCAGTAGATGTCCAGGAACACAAGGCACATCACACCGGGGCCTCCACTCACATCCCCATATGAAATATGAAATGGAGATGTGAAATGTCCTGAGAGAAACATGTCCTCGAAACAGAGTTTCTCCATTCAGTGTGTTGGGAGGAAATGTGTTTATGCAAATGGCTGCATAAATCTATATGTACATAGGGGCAGAGAAAGTGTCATCACCTTGCTGGTCCATGTCCCATGAAAAACAATCATGAGAATTTACAGACCAGTGTCAAAGACTTCTTATGCTCCTGTTACACCAAGGCCTTTTCGGCATATGTTGCAACTTCTGCCTGACATCTTCCATCAGGGGTTGATTCGATTGCCCACACCGGGCGGTGGCTTCTTCCTCCAGGATGCATGGGAGACGCTGAAGCTTCCACTTGGGACTGGGAAATGTAAGCCGGGAGCTACAGGAACCTCTCTGGAGCAGGCGCTGGGTGATTGGCAGGGTAGGTCAAGGCGTCTCAGTTGAGACAACTGATTTCTCTCCTTTGGCTCGAAACGGAAGCCTGGGCAATTGCACCCAAGGTGTCCAATGTTAAAGGAGATCACTCTCATCCCTGCCTTCACCTACACTGGAGGCACATGTAACTCACCCTGCAGGGAATGCAAAATGAGTGGGTGTAGATGCTGCAGAGTCTGCCTGATGGTGCTCCAGTAACCAGAGGCACAGGGCTTAGTGCAGATTTGGCTGTTCAAAGGAGAGCATTTAATTCACCTTGTCTCTTTGCTGCCCTCTGTGAATCGAGGGAGCTCGTGACTTCAGTCTGTGTCTCACTGTGTGCAAAGAACGGAAATGGACAATCAAACAAAGTGCGGGGCAGGGAGTGTTTTGGGAGATGCTGGGATCTCTGCTTGACACAAAAATGTGTTTCCTCTTGGTCTAAGTCTATCCAGTGTCGGAAGTGGGTCTGAGTGGAGGTAAAGTGGACTTAATGTACGGCTGAAGAATGTCCTTTGTCCTTTACTGAACTCTGCCTTCCTTTGTTTTTCTTTGTGAACAAAAAAAACATCCCTCTGTGTCTGGGTGCAGCTTGCTCTCCAAGTAAAGCAGGTAGGAATTGGTGCCAACGAGCTGAAACGTGCAGCTACAGACCTTACTGAGAAAACGAGTGCCCGTGGAGAGTCTGACATAAAGGGTCTTGACTTGCATATTCAAACTGCATCGGGAGACATTCAGGATCAATATTGACTGGAGATTGCTGATATCACCCCACGTGTAAGAAAAAAAATAGATAAAATATTAAAGAGAAGAAATAGTTTCTTATTTTTTAGTATTGTGATACTGTCACTTCTGAAATCCCGATCACTTACTGCATAAGAACCGAGGGATTCCTGAAAACTGCCCAGAGGCTTGGCTTGTTAGGGCGTTTTGCATGTTAATGAGCCAAGTTCCTGAACTGCAGATCCTGAAAGACTGAACAAGCATCTGGAGAAGTAACAGTGGGCAGCAAACCTCCAAGTTCTTGAGGGTGTCAGCAGGCCCCACCGAGGGCCATCACCAGAGAGACCCTGGAGGGAAGGAGCAGGCAAATTGCCACCCCTGGGGACTGGTGAAGCAGAAAGGCAGAAGCACTGGTTACAGGTAGAAAACCACACGTGGGGATGGCTCTGAAAACCTTGGATGCATTTAGTTGATCAAGAGAGCAAAGCCCTGACCCCTGTCCCCTGGGAAAGGGGATTCTTCCCTCATGGGAGTCTCAGGGCTTTTCCTGGGGCAGGGAGAGGTGGGGCTGTGCAAAGCGGGGTGCAGGACAGCAGTGGGACACCCCCCAGCCTCTGTGGAGGTGAGGAGGTAAGGACGCACTGGGGACTTAAGGAACTGCTGTCCTCTTGTGGGCCTCAGCGGCAGAGACAGCAGCCATAGCCAAGAGGACAAGGATTTCAGTTCTGTTGATGATGTTGTTCTTGGTTCTGACCCCACCAAGGCCCTTGGTCGTCCCCACCACAGGCTGTCCTCCGCTGTCCTGGGACTGTGCCTGCTTCCTTGCAGACTTCAGCTACCCCCCTGGTTCCTCACATCACTCTGACCCAGGGTCTCCCACGCTTTACTGGTGTCTCCCTGTCCTCACTGGCTGTGTCTTCAAACACAAAGATTTCTGAGTAATTGCCGGTGCCTGTGAGGTTTCCACAACTGATCCAGCTTCTTCCAAGGCCCTGCTAATGCTCCCCCAGCTCCCAAGATGTCCTGGCCTCCCGACTTGCTTGAATCCTCACTCCATATCCCAGCACGGAACGGCACACGTACCTTCTGCTGCCACCTCAAATTGAAGAATCAACCTGCTTCAATTCAACATGACCCCACCTCACCCATGGTATTTCAGATCTTTTCCTACCTCTAACACACCTATTGCTACCCATACATCGCTCTCTCTGCACTCCCCTGTGGTGCACAAACCCTTCCCTCTTCCCCAGCAGTGCTGGGCAGTCTTCAGGAACCACCTTTTCGAAGCAGAGGAGCCAGCAATTCCACTCTGCCGTAACTCCAGCAAGCTGGGCAGGAGACCAGCTTGGCTGAAGAGGGAACGCCTCGTGAAGTTCAGGAGGAAAAGAAATGCTTCAGTCTCTGGAAGCAAGGTCAGGCTTTGCAGGAAGATTACAGAGCTGTGGTTCGTATATGCAGGGAGAAGGCAAGAAAGGCCAAAGCTCAATTAGAGTTGAAACTGGCCAGTGTTGTCTCAGAAAACAAGAAGGGCTTTTTAAAGTATGCTAAGAGCAAGGGGAGGTCAAAAGAAAGCATTGGACCAATACTTGTTGAAGATGGTCATCTGACTAATAGGGATGAAGAGAAAGCAGAGGCATGCCATGCTTTTTTGGCCTCAGGCTTTAATAATGCAGCTAGAGCTTGGGCTGCCCGGTCCCCTGAGTCAGAGGAGCTCGGCTGTGGGAACAGGGACTGTCCATTTGCGGACACTGAAATCATGAGGCACCAACTGGATCAGATTAATGTTCACAAGTCCACGGGGCCTGATGGGATTCACCCCAGAGCACTGAAGGAGCTGGTGAATGTGATGGCAGGACCCCTGTCGATCACCTACCAAATGTTTTGGGAGTCAGGAGAGGTCCCCCCTGACTGAGACGTAGCCATTGCTATTCCAATTTACCCAGAGGGTTTGAGGGAAGACCCAGGGAACTACAGACCTGTTAGTCTAAGCTCAGTTCTTGGAAAAAATTATGGAGAAGGTTATACTGGGTCCTATTGAAAGGCACTTAAAGAACAGTCAGTATGGGTTCACAAAGGGAAAGTCCTGCCTAACTGATTTGATATCCTTCTATGATAAGGTCACCTGCCCACTGGATGAAGGGAAAGCAGTGGATGTAGATTTTCTGGATTTTAGTAAGGTTTTTGATACTGTCCCTCACAGCATCCTTCTGGATGAGCTTCTGGGTTCACGGTGCACTGGGTGAAGAAGCGGCTGAAGGGCAGAGCTCAAAGGGTTGCAGTGAATAGGGCTACCAGTGGTGCTCCTCAGGGTTCAATTCTAGGGCTGGTTCTATCCAATACGTTTATCAGCGATCTGGACGCAGGAGTTGAATGCACCGTGAGCAAGTCTGCTGATGATCCCAAACTGGGCGTTGCTATTGACCCTCTTGTGGGACAAGATGCCTTGCAGAGAGATCTAGAGAGATTGGAGCACTAGCCGATGATTGATGTGATGAAATTTAACACGTCCAAATGCCAGATCCTTCACCTAGGACGGAGTATTGCCGGGCACAAGTATAAATTGGGAGAGGAGTGGCTGGAGAGCTGCCCTGCAGAAAGGGATCTGGGGTGCTGGTTGGCAGCAGGAGTCCCAGCAGGAGTCCCTGGGAGTCAGCAGGGAGCCCTGGCAGCCAAGAGGGCAAACCACACGCTGGGGGGCATCAAAGACAGTAGAACCAGCCGGTCGAGAGAGGGGATTATCCCACTGCATTCAGTGTTGGTGTGGCCTCACCTTGAATAGCGTGTGCTGTTCAAGGCCCCACCATTTAAGAAGGATGTGAAGGTCTTTGAAAGCGTCCAGAGGAGGGCATTAAAGCTGGTGAAAGGGCTGGAAGGCACGATGAGGATCGGCTGAGGACTTTGGGCTTGTCTAGTTTGGGCAAAAGGAGGCAGAAGGATGACCTCCTTGTTCTCTACAGTCCCCTGAGGTGGGGAAGTGGAGAGGGAGGTGCTGGTCTCTTCTCCCTGGGAACCAGGGATAGGACGCGTGGGAATGGTTCAAAGCTGGAGCAGGGGAGGTTTAGAGTGGACATCCAGAAGCTTTCCTTTACCGAGAGGGTGGTCAAACACTGGAACAGGCTTCCCAGAGAGGTGGTTGATGCCCCAAGCCTGGCAGTGATTAAGAGGCATTTGGAAATGCCTTTAAATACACGCTTTAACTTTTGACCAGCCCTGAATTGGCCGGGCAGTTGGACTAGATGATTGATGTAGGTCCTTCCAATTGAAATTATTCTATTCTATTCTATTCTATTCTATTCTATTCTATTCTATTTGATTCCCAAGTTGTCAGAACCCTTCGATCCTGCCCCACCACTTCATGTCTGAGCTTGCTCAAGTAACCCCTGACTTGCCCCACATCCACTGCTGGTTGTTCTCCTCCAGAGTCCTGCTTCAAGGAACACAGGCCTGGGAGACCTTATGGCTGAAGACAAAGAGGACAAAGAGGACCTCAGACACATCTGCACCTTCTCTGACAAAATTCAGCAGTAGCCACACCTGTAAAGAGGAAATGAAATGTCCCTGAGGAGAGCAAACCCTTCGGACCAGAGAGACGCAGGGCTGGACTGCGCGGCCCTGGCAGGAGAGGGCTTTGCTGCCTGTGGTGTCTCTGCAGCCCTGGAGGGCCTGTGGTGCAAGTGAAGCTGATCTCCAGGAAGGACAAGGTGCTCTTGAAAATGTCCTTGGCTACGGACAACCTGTGATCCAACACTGTGAAAACCATTGCTCTGTTCCTTGATTGCATCATCAAAGGGATGACTAAAGGATGTGGGAGCAGCACTGCCAGCATCTACTGGATGGAGAAGGGACAGGACTTGACCCCCTGCGGTTGCTTTAATGTGATAATGTGGCTGCTCTGAATGGGGACGGTGTTCCTGCAAGTCCTGTGCTGTCCCTGCTGGCTGCGTGCTGCTGTGCTGGAGAGCCCTGGCACCTCAGGCAGCACCACAGGATGGAGTCAACCTCCAAATTGAGCAGCTGCCCTGAGTTAGGTGAGGCCTTGGAGGGGTGTCTCTGAGAAACCTGCCCTCACTGCCCCTGGAGAGCTGGTAAATGCAGCTGGTGGAGAAGAGGGAGACTTAGCTCTCCTGATGGCAATGACTCTGTTCTCTCAGAGGAATAGCTCTATGGGCTGCCCTGGACACAATGTGCAGGATCAGCTTCATGGCCCTAAATGGGGACATCTGCTGTCACTTCAGCTGGCCAAAGGCATGCTCCACCAGCCTCCGAGGGAGGAGGTGGTGAGGAGGAGGAGATGAGCCCAGGTGCTGCCCAGTCCTTCTGAATGTTTCCATCAGTTATCTGCAAGTGTCTTGGACCACCTCTGGCACCTCAAATGCCACCTGTGGTTTGCATGGGTACAGGAGGTAGAGGAGATTCCTCCCTTTCACTGCCTGGGTGTCCTGTCTCACAGTGACCTCAAGAAGAGGTCATTCTTGGACCTAACTCTGTCTCTGAGAGGGGAAATGCCACTGCTGGAAAGAAGTGTCTCTCCCCAGCGGAAGGAACAAACATCATTAATGACTTCAGTTGGTTTCTGAGTCAGTTGCCCTGGAGCCCCAGGGACATCTGTGAGGGAGCCCAGAGGGGCCAGAGGAAGCGATGCCTTGGGCTGTTGCTCTGCTGCTGAGCTGGGCCGGGCTCCTGGGATGGAGGGAGCTCCTGGCCATGGGGCAGCGTGGCAGAGAGACAGCTCTGCCCAGGAGCAGCTCCTCTGCCAAGCGCAGCAGGGCTGAGGGCACTGCCTGCAGGCACCGAGGGGAGACAAGAGA
The DNA here is from genome assembly GCF_964106895.1 of Numenius arquata. Classification (NCBI taxonomy): domain Eukaryota; kingdom Metazoa; phylum Chordata; class Aves; order Charadriiformes; family Scolopacidae; genus Numenius; species Numenius arquata. The sequence goes on along the minus strand of NC_133605.1, from coordinate 1,001,561 downwards.
TGTGAGAGAGAGGTAAAGGCAGTCTGGGGTGGTGAGTGAGAGCTCACCAGGGGGAGAAATCTTCCCAGGCTTTGACACGGTAAGTCTCTGGCTGCAGGGCAATGCAGCTGAGTTCCTGGAAATGTCTCCTAGACCTGGCACATGCCACGACCGATAGGACCTGTCAGGAAGGTTCTGCTGGGTTTTCTGGTGTGGAGGAGGAGGACATGCTTCAGAGAAGGCCTTGGGCATCAGAGGCGTGAAGCTGGGTGTGCAAACAGGGCTGCCCAGGGCTGTCCATCAGAGCGGGGACCCTACACCCCAGGGCACTGTGTGCTGGGAAGGGATTCTGCTGCTGCCAGGGTCAGCTGTAGCCTGCCCGGGGAGTGTGGGGAGAAGGTGTGGGTGGAAGGAGTGACCACCACAACAGTAGGGTAGGGACGAGCAGGTGAGGGCACGGTGCCTCTGCTGTCAAGAGAGTGCTGCATGGGTCAGGGCTTCTCACAGGTTAAGCTCTTCCTCGTGACATTTCTAAGGGGACTTCTCAGGCAGCACATTCACTCAGCAGCATCTTCCCCTTTGCAGCCGCATCAGGTTTTGTGTGATCTGCTCTTTAGCCCCTGCACACGCAGAGATGCCCCTGGGAGGTGTTTGCAGGCAGAGGTGGGCGCCCAGCGGGTGGGATGGGGTTTGTGAGCACTGGCAGGAGTTGAGCTGGGGACAGGGAGATGGCTCCTGGCAGCAGAGACATGGGCAGGGAGTGAGAGGGAGCTGCTGCCAGAAACGCTGGGGAAGGGGATGTGGGCACCTCCCTGCTGTCCCTGCAGCACAGACACCTTCCCCTGAGCAGCTCCTCCCTGGTCTCCTTTCCCAGCCCAGGCAGAGCCTCTGTCCTCAGGCCCATGGGGTCTTGGCTGCGCATCACCCCTGCAGCAGCCAGAGCCCAGGAAAGGGCAAACCCCTGATTTCCATCTTGTTTGTGTGTCCCTCCTCCCTTGGCCAGGAGCATTGTGGCATTTCACTGCCGTCCCCTCCTGCCTGTGCTGCCCTGGTTCTCACCATTGGCTTTCCTGAGTCAGTGCCGGGGGTGGGAGTCGGGGGTGGCAGATTCAGCTCCTGTTCAGACTCCCATCCTTTGGGTCCTGCTCTACAGACGTGTCTAGGGGAGAAACGTGCCCAAGTCTCCTCCAGGCCAGCTCAGGACATTCAGCTTTTTCCCTGGGGTGTCCTGTGGGGCTGCAGGGTGCCCTCCAGAAGGGCACAGCTCTCCCAGAGTATCTCTGTGCTGCCCAGGATGCCCATGGAGAAGACATCTGGGTGCTGAGGCCATGGAAATGCTGCTGGGCAGCGTTAGATGGGCCACTGCAGTGATCCCTCTGTGTCCCAGTCGGGGAGGGGAGAGATGAGAAAGGGCGAGGAGTCTGTGAATCTGCTCTTTGAACCTGGATTCCTCTGCTCTCTGCAGCGTCCTCTTTCTTTTTAGGGGGACATCGGAGTGTGACCCTCCTCCAGGTCCAAGCTGCCAACACAGGGCAGCTGAGAACAGGATCGATGGGCAGAGCAGCTCTCCTCTCTCTGCACTAAGGGACAGTCCCTTTGCTGCTCGGGACCCACAGGATTTCACTTGGAGTGCATTAGAAATGTGAGGGATTTCAAGCATCCAAACCCACTCCTAAACGTGGCAGGTGAATCTAGAACACATTAAACAAAACAAAATCCCCTCTGCTCAGTTCTGCAGCTGGGAAAATTGCAGGGAACAGAGACAAAAAGTTCTTTGATGTATCACAAGTACATTTAATTTGAGATCACCCTGCGGCACAGCCAGAAGGAGTCCTCAGTTTCCCGTTCCAGAGTCCCTGCTCCCAATGGCACCCTCATCCAGCAAAAGCTGGAGCTCAAGTGAAGGAGCTGCAGAGAGTTCTTCCTGAAAAGAGAGAGCCTGAGTGGGGGGTTGCAATGAGACATACAATCAGTTTTGCTCAGAGAAGTCAGGCTGAAATTTGTACTGCCTTTTCCTTCTCAACAGATAACCACAGCCAGTGGTAGCAAATGTCCAACAGCAGCTCCATCACCCAGTTCCTCCTGCTGGCATTCGCAGACACACGGGAGCTGCAGCTCTTGCACTTCGGGCTCTTCCTGGGCATCTACCTGGCTGCCCTCCTGGGAAACGCACTCATCATCACCACCATCGCCTGTGACCACCGCCTCCACACCCCCATGTACTTCTTCCTCCTCAACCTCTCCGTTCTTGACCTGGGATCCATCTCTACCACTGACCCTAAATCCATGGCCAATTCCCTGTGGGATACCAGGGCCATCTCCTACTGGGGATGCGCTGCCCAGGTCTTCTTTGTTTTCTTTTTCATTGGTGCAGAGTACTCCCTTCTCACTGTCATGGCCTACGACCGCTACGTTGCCATCTGCCAACCCCTGCACTACGGGACCCTCCTGGGCAGCAGAGCTTGTGTCCACATGGCAGCAGCTGCCTGGGGCAGTGGGTTTCTCAATGCTCTCCTGCACACGGCCAATACATTTTCCCTACCCCTCTGCCAGGGCAATGTCCTGGAACAGTTCTTCTGTGAAGTTCCCCAGATCCTCAAGCTCTCCTGCTCACACTCCTACCTCAGGGAAGTTGGGCTTCTTGTGGTCAGTGCCTGTTTAGCATTTGGTTGTTTCATTTCCATCGTGGTGTCCTATGTGCAGATCTTCAGGGCTGTGCTGAGGATCCCCTCTGAGCAGGGACGGCACAAAGCCTTTTCCACATGCCTCCCTCACCTGGCCGTGGTCTCCCTCTTTGTCAGCACTGGCTTCTTTACCTACCTGAAGCCCCCCTCCATTTCTTCCCCATCCCTGGATCTGATGGTGACTGTTGTGTACTCACTGGTGCCTCCAGCTGTGAACCCCCTCATCTACAGCATGAGGAACCAGGAGCTCAAAGAAGCATTGAAGAAACTCATTCAATGGGTTCACCTCCAGCAGCAGTAGAGCTGCCCATCTCTCCTCACAGACTCTTCTTAGCTTTTCTCAGGGTGGTTTGTGCTTCATTTCTTTTTCATCTGTGGTCATCGTGTTCATACAGGAATGTCTGTATTCGCTCCACATCTCCAGAAGCATGATCCTACTGTGCTGAACAATACAGAGGCCTTTGGTAAATGTGCCATCACGGTGTCAGAGCTGGCTTCCTGAGGAGCATCTCTGTAATCAAAGGGCAGCTCTCCCAAGGGCAGCTCCTGAAGCCTGGGCTCTTCTTCCTGCTGAAGGCAGGAGCAGGCTCCAGGAACTGCACTCGCCATGGCTGCTGCTGAGCTTGGTTCTCGGAGGGTTTATGGGGAGAGGGCACTGGGAGACATTCTGGGGAGAGAGGGCTGGACCCAGGTCTCACTAATTTTAAGTATCTGTCCTGGGTTGGGTGTCAGAGGGCTAACTTCTCTTACAGTGCTGGGGAAAATTCAATCGGGATTGATATCAATCGGGATTGATACTGGTTCTTTAGTATTATTGTCAATTATTTAGTCTTATCCTATTAAATCTATTCCTTTTTAAAATATTAAATTTATTTAATCAATTAAATTGATTCCCCTTATTAAATCAATTCCCCTTTCCCGGTGGGGAGGGGTCATTGGGTGAGAGAATAATTGTCTAAATGACCATAAATTGTTATGGGTTTTCTCAAACCGTAACAGTATCCACAAGCAAACAAGGGCTCTGCCATCCCAGGGGAGGCCGGTGGGACCCTCCAAAAGGAGACTGGAGAGTGATTCGTGTGTCCTTCAGTAAAAGCCCATGGATGGGTCAATGTGCACGTGGGAAAACATCCTGTGTCATGAAAAAAGCTCTGAGCCCATTCCACAGCTGTAGACCCCTGGGAAGGAGCTCAGTGGCAGTGCGGCCCCTCCAGCTGATTCTGCTTCCCTCCCTGACCAGCACAGCCAGTGTGGAGTCACTCCAAGGGCCCACAGCCCACTTGCTCTGTGGAGCATCACTGCCAGCGTGGGGCCCTGTGAGGAGCACAGCGCCACCAGGCTGGACCAGAGGAGGGGTGGGGAGAGATCAGAGGAGCCGACCACGGCTAGAAATAGCCTTGGAGAGAAAAATGTCTGTGTTCAGCTACTCCAAGACAATACCCAGAGTTTGGGTACACTAAAGGACGCTCACGGTGCAGAGTCCTTGCTGTGCTGGTGCTCCACCAGGCCTGGGAGGTGGCTGGAGAAGGATTGGTGTCCACCACTTGCCATCTCTTGGTGCCATCATCCCTCCTGAAGGGTGTCATGGAAAGGAAGGCTGGGGCCCTGTATCAGGGCTTGCACTGAAGGAAGCCACATCACTTTGCTGCCATCCTTCTGTCCTTGTGCCCAGAACATGTTCTTCAGGCAACCTTCCCCACCCTGGGTGTCAGCACTTACCTCAAAAGTCACCCCTAGACAAGGCTCTTCAGCGGGGCTGAGTTGGAGGACTGGGGTCCAGCTGTGACCACAGGAAGACCTCTCCTGGGTCCTCTGCAAGGCTGGCAGCCTCTGTGGTCCCCCACCAGAAAAGGCAGCATACAGAGACTTGGGAAACTGTAGACCATCCCCATGCCCATGGGAGCCCTCAGGAAGAGTCCCTCACTCCAAAGATCCAGCCTGGCTTGTTGCTGCTTGGACAGACAGGGGAAACTGTGCCAGCAACCTCCTTCCAGACCCCATCACCTTGTACCAGCCCCAGTGCCCAGACAGACAGGGCTCTCCCCCTGGTCCTGCGATGGTTCCAGGCACCCAAGGCAGTGTGGAGTCACCCCGTGTGTTACCCACCTGGTAACACATCCACGTGGTAGTTTCTGCTGAGCGGAGCTTGCACAGCATCAAGGCCGTTTGGGCTTCTGATGCTGCCCCAGCAAAAAAGTAGGCAGGGGGTACACGAGAAGTGCGGAGGGGACATCGCTGGTACAGCTGACCTAAATGGGCATATTCCATACCATATGACGTCATAAGTGAGTGAGTGGCTGTGTGGGACTGAGCTGTCTACCAAGGTTATACCACAACATCCGTACATCAAGGCAAGCTCGGACAGGACTGGTTGAGGAGCAACCTCAAGGAGAAGGGTTTGGGCATCCCAAGGTTGGCCAGAGCAGCCAGTGGGGCTCAACAGGAATATGCCCATGAGCACGTGGGGAGGAGAATGGCCACCAGGCAATGGGGAGTGCTTGTCCATCCCGACTCAGCAGGAGGGCGGCCACGTCAGGAGCGGTGTGCCCCAGGGAGGTTGACTCCCTGTTCTGGAGGAACTGGAAGGAATGGTCACATCTGCCAGGATGGGGCTATGGGCCATGTGTGGAGGGGCTGAGAGACCTGGGCTACTTAGCCCAGTGAAGTGGAGGCTGAGGGAAGAATAGCAGTAGCTCAAGACAGTTTGAACATTTCTTTTTAAGATGATGGCACCATTTTTGACAGTGGGAAATAGGATGGCAAAGGAAAATCATCAGACACTGCAGCTTTGGACGTCCAAAGTGCACCTGAGGATGAAGAAATGTCATTCTGAGATGAAGAAATGTCAAAATGTGCTGTGATGCAAAAAGTCCCTGAGAGGGAGTCTGGACCAGCCCATGGCTTTGTGTTTCAAAGAACATCTGGTGAGGAAGGAGAGACACCGGTACAGATAGGGAGATGCTGGCGTGAGAACAAGACGGGGAAGTACATTGGGTGTCTGCAGCCTGCAGGGAAACAGGCACAGGCATGGGACAGTGTAGGACAGCCTGTGGTGCAGATGGCCAGGGGCGCTGTCAGGGCTGAAAGGCCCTGGCAGAACCCAGGTCTTTGCCCCCTTGGCTATGGCTGATGGCCCGGCCACAAAGGCCTAAGAAGACACACATCATCCACATGGCAATGGGGCATCGTTGCCTCCTTGCAACCCTCCCAGGGAGGCCGGGAGGTGTCGTACCATTGTCCTGTCTTTGGCGTTGCACTCCCCACATCCCCAGGAAGAACCCTAACCCACACAAAAGGGTCAGGATCTGCCTTCCCAGGGTCTGGGGGTCAGGGCTTGGCCTTTCTGCTTCATCAAACAAAGCCAGGGGTTTCTCAGCACCTGAGCTGCCTGCACAGCACCTTTGCCTTCCTGCCATCATGGCCTCCTGTGATCTGCTCTAACGAGTCCCTGGGGAGGCTTTGTCAGGAATGGCCCTCACAGGGGCCTGTTTATACTTCAAGGTACTTTGGGGTTTGCTTCTGACTTTGATTTCTTGAGAGGTTTCTTCAATCTCCTCTTGGCATCTGAGGTTCATGGACCCAGCACCAAATATGCCATGGGGCTCATTAAGACACAGAAAGCCCTAATGAGTTATATCTCTGTTCGTAATTTTCTTTAAGGCCTTAGGACTTGTACAACTAATTGGAGAGGTTTCAGTTGGGTACCTAATATGAAGCTTTACGTGAAGATCTCATAAAGGAGGATTCTTTCTCTCAAGGGTATTTTCTATCTTGTTTTAGTTTATAGAAGAAGTGAGAACAGCATTCTCCAATGGGTATTGATCCAGCGGGTCTCCTGGAGACACCTGTACAGGCAGGAGAAGCAGTCCCTTTAGGTCCAACACTGTATGGACAACCTCACTCCTCACCTCCTCAAGCCCACCAGTTCCCTCCTCGGCCACTTCGCACTTGCATCCCTTTTCCTCGCATCAGACTTCTCCACCGCACTCTGCAGCTGGATGGTACAGCTCCTTTCCACCAGCTCCCACCTGCTTTCCTTAGAGACCGGGCTGCACAACGGCACAGAAAGGTTTCTCTTCATTGCCGACAAAGAAAAGTTAAACGTGATGTAATTTAATAAACTATAGAACTCTCTCCTCACATATAGGCAAAGTCTAAGCAGCATCTCCTGTTGTCCAGCTTTCACAAGGGGTTTCCAGACAAGAACATTTTTAGACAGAGAGGTAAGAAAGGATAGATATAAACACAAGGAAGGTGTTGACTAAAGAGTTAAAGAGACTTCTGAACGATGGGGCAGGTTTCTAACTCCCTGAACCTCGAAGCAGAAAGCAGAGAGTGGAGAGGCATCTGACTGGCCAAAGAGCAAGCGGAGGAGAAACCCGAGAGCAATGGGAAGGGCAGGCGTCCAGGTAGTCTGCTGAAAAGATGTCCTTAGACATGGCCATTGAACCAGGAGAGGTGGAAACACCTGAGTAACGAGGTCGATGAAGTAATTAACAGAGTAGTGGTAATACAAATACAGGGGAAGATCAGTATTTCTTCTGCCATTAGTACACTCCCAGGAAATTCTGTCATGGTGGGAAACTCAGCCATTTCTTAAACGTGCTCCGATGATTCAGATGATGAAAATGTGCTGGTACATTTTTTTCAAATGTAAAAAATAAATAAAAAATAACACCGTGCACCTTTCTGGTCAGAAATCAGTCGTGTGAGCATAAACAACCAGGACTGTTTGGACGTTAAGCACAATAAAAAGAGTTTTTACAAATAAATTAGCAAGAATCATAGAATCATAGAATCATAGAATGGCTAGAGTTGGAAAGGACCTTAAAGATCATCTAGTTCCAACCCCCCTGCCATGGGCAGGGACACCTCTCACTAGAGCAGGTTGCTCAAAGCCCCATCCAGCCTGGCCTTGAACACTTCCAGGGATGGGGCATCCACAACTTCCCTGGGCAACCTGTTCCAGTGCCTCACCACCCTCACTGTAAAGAATTTCTTCCTTATATCTAATCTAAATCTCTTCTCTTCCAATTTAAAACCATTGCCCCTTGTCCTGTCACCACTCTTCCTGACAAAGAGTTCCTCTTCAGCTCTTCTGTAGGCTCCCTTCAGGTATTGATAGGCTGTTATAAGGTCTCCCCGGAGCCTTCTCTTCTCCAGGCTGAACAACCCCAGCTCTCTCAGTCTGTCTTCATAGGAGAGGTGCTCCATCCCTCTGATCATCCTCGTGGCCCTCCGCTGGACCCGTTCCAACAGGTCCATGTCCTTTCTGTGTTGAGGACTCCAAAGCTGGACACAGTACTCCAGGAGGGGTCTCACGAGCGCAGAGTAGAGGGGCAGAATCACCTCGCGAGACCTGCTGGCCACACTTCTCCTGATGCAGCCCAGGACACGGTTGGCTCTCTGGGCTGCCAGTGCACACTGCCTGCTCATGTTGAGCTTCTCATCCGTAAGCACTCCCAAGTCCTTCTCCTCGGGGCTGCTCTCCAGCCATTCTCCACCCAACTTGTACTTGTGCCTGGGGTTGCCACGTCCCAGGTGCAGGACCCTGCACTTGGCTTGGTTGAACTTCATGCAATTTGCACAAGCCCACCTCTCCAGCCTGTCTAGGTCCCTCTGGATGGCATCCCTTCCCTCCAGCGTGTCAACTGCGCCACCGAGCTTGGTGTCATCAGCAAACTTGCTGAGGGTGCACTCTATCCCACTGTCCATGTCACCGACAAAGATGTTAAATAGTACTGGTCCCAGTACCGACCCCAGCGGAACACCACTCGTTACTTAGCGTGGGAGTGGAGAAAAGAGGCTCACATGCAGGTGCCTATTTTGTGCACAGCTCAACACCTGAGGAAAGAGGAATCCCATCTCCTGTGGGCTTCTAGCAGGCATGGGAGGGAGCTGAGTCTCCATCAAATGCTAGGAATAGAAACACAGGATGAGATGCCTCGATTCCCTCAGCTGAATCCCTTCCCTCAGCAGGGGTAAAGGAGATGCCTGTCTGTCCCTGTCTGGCTGTCCTGTCTAATGATGGGCCAAGGAAAGTTGATATTTAGAGGTAACTCTCCCTCTCAGCAGGGAAATGACACTTCTGGAAAGGAGTGTCTCTATCCAGCTGAGAGAGAGAACATCAGGGGTTGCATCAGCAGGTTCCCCTGGAGCCCCAGGGACCCCTCAAGGGATTCCAGAGGGGGCAGGAAAAGTGCTGCCTTGGGCTGTTGCTGTGCTGCTGAGCTGGGCCGGGCTCCTGGGATGGAGGGAGCTCCTGGCCATGGGGCAGCGCGGCAGAGAGACAGCTCTGCCCAGGAGCAGCTCCTCTGCCAAGCGCAGCAGGGCTGAGGGCACTGCCTGCAGGCACCGAGGGGAGAGGAGGGAAGCAAGACAGAGGCTAAAGGCAGCCTGGGGTGGGAGGACAGATGAGAGCTCGCCTGGAGAGAAATCTTCACAGCCCTTGACAGGGTAAGTCTCTGGCTGCAGGGCAACGCAGCTGCGGTTCCTGGAAAGACCTCCTAAAGCTGGCACATCCCACAGCCCATGGGATCTGTCAGGAGGACTCTCAGTTTCCCCCGCGTAGAACAAGGACGTGCTTTGGAGCACGGCTTCCCTGCTGCACCCTCAGCCGGCCAGGGCATGTCGGCTGCCTTCCCCTGGGGGAGGCTGCAGAGTGTGAAGCCGGGTGTGCAGCCAGGAGTACTCAGGGCTGTCCTTCAGAGCAGGGTCTCTGCACCGCAGGGGGCTGTGTGCCAGCGCAGGGACTTTGTCTCTTGCCAGGGTCAACACTCAGTCTGCCCAGGTTGTTCCCACAGCGGTGTGGGGAGAAGCTCTGGGGAGAAGCAGGAGAGGGTCCTTCTGCTGTCAAGATGGTGTTGAGTTGGTCAGGGCTGCTCACAGCTCCAGATCACCCCTACACGCTTCCAAGGGAACTATTTCCTCAGGTTGTGTTTCCAGTTTCTTATCTGGGGGGTGCGGGGAGAGAGGTGGAAAAAGGGATGAATGTGTAAGGATCTCGCGAGTTTGCAGAAGTCACTGTGATTCCTGAGCTGCAACTTTGAGGCATCAGTTGGTCTAAAAGAAGCCTCCTAAGGGGCCTTCAGCCGCTCCTCTGCCCATGGAGAGCACCAGCATCACCTCTGCTGGACCATCAGGGTTGCTCTGACCTGCCCTTTTGCACCTGCGAACAGGAACATGAACCCAGCCCCTGCCCTGCAAACAGGCAGGTGTCTGTAGGGCCAAGGTGAGTGCACAGAGGTTGGGATGGGCTCTGTGAGTGCTGACAGGATAAGACACGGCACAGGGAAACACTTCCCAGGAGGAAAATCTCCTGGCAGCAGGGATATGACCAGGGAACGAGAAGAAACTTAAACCAGAAATGTTGTGGGAGGGAGAATTCCGCAAACTCCGTACGATCCCCTCCAATGCAGACCCCTTCCCCTGAGCAAGCCCCCCCGTGCCTCCTCTCCCACCAAAGCCTCTGCCCTCGGGGCTGTGGGGTCCAAGGCATGAACCACCTCCTCTGCAGCCGGAGCTCCAGCAGAGCCGTGGTGCAGCTCTCCAGCCACGTGCCCCGTTCTCCCTGCAGAGCAGCAGGGCTGAGAGCGACTGCCCGGCAGTGTCGGTGTCTGGGAGGTGACAGGCACGGCTGGGTACGGGTGATGCTGTCCCGAGCGCCCGGCTGCCTCTGCCCTGGCCTCCTTCAGCCAGACCCTCGCTGCAGTTTCCCTTGTTTCTCCACTTGTCTGTGTTATTGCTGCTCTTTTCTTGTTCTCACTCTCAGGCTCTCTGGGGATGGGAGTTTCAGCTGCAGAGTCACACTTTGATCTTGTGCGTCCTCCCATGCAGGTGTGTCCATGGGAACAAGGGTCCCAGCTTTCCTCTCGCCTGTGCGGCTGTGGACAATGCAGCCTGTGGGGCTGGGGAATCAGCTGGTTTTCCCTTTGTGAGATAACATCATGAAAAAACTGATGTATCTCCTTGAGGTGTCCTTCCAAGCTGTGAGCTGCCCTCCAGGATGCAAATCTGTCCCATAGCATCTTTGTGTTACCTGAAAGCCCCATGGAGAAGCGCAGAGACGCTATGACCAAGGAAATGCTGTTGGGTTGGTGAAATGAGCCCTGTGTGTCCTGGGCTGGAAGTGGTTGCTGAGATATTGAGAAAGGGTGAGACATTTAGTTGTCTGCAGTGGATCCCTCTGCTCTCAGCAGGTTCTACTGACATTTCAGGGAAACATTGAGGGCGTGTGATCGCCCTCCATCTCAGAAAGGCACAAGCCCAGTGTGTCAGGGGCTGAGGGACAGCCCAGCTCCCCTCTCTCTGTACTAAGCCACAGGCAATCCTCTTGCCTTGCAGGATTCACTCTGCTCTCCCTGAGTGCAGCAGGAATACTGAGGGTTTCTGACATCCCAAAATGGGACGGAGGGAATTTTTTTTTCAAAAAAGCTCTCAGTTGGCCTCTGCCTCCCTCACTCCTTTGAAGAGGGAGTGCAGGTACTGGCACACCCTTGTGCATTGGGCATGGTTTTATCTGACAAAGTCAAACACCAGGACTGGCGCCTGCTTCCAGCGTTCCCGTGAACTCTCTGCTGCAGAGCAGGGCTGACTCCTCGGCACCAGTGGGCAGAGGCCCAGCTCCTCATGGCACGTTCAACCAGCACGGTAGCAGAGCTTCAGCCATGGAGCTGAGGGAAGGTCTCCTAGAAAAGGAATACAGGGGGTAAGGCGTGTAGCAGGGAAGGGTCTGTAGGAAAAGGCTTTGGTTTTGCTGCTAAAAGTCTCCCATAACTTGTCAATGACTTTTCCTCCTTGCAGGGGTCTCCATGCCCAGAGGCAGCAAATGTCCAACAGCAGCTCCATCACACAGCTCCATGGGGTTCCATGAGAACTGGAGTAGGTTTTGCTCTGAGACGTCCACCGTAACTTGTCACTGCCTTTTCTTCCTTGGACAGGTTCCAGTGCGCAGAGGAAGCAAATGTCCAACAGCAGCTCCATCACCCAGTTCCTCCTCCCGGCATTCGCAGACACACGGGAGCTGCAGCTCTTGCACTTTGGGCTCTTCCTGGGCATCTACCTGGCTGCCCTCCTGGGAAACGCACTCATCATCACCACCATCGCCTGTGACCACCGCCTCCACACCCCCATGTACTTCTTCCTCCTCAACCTCTCCGTTCTTGACCTGGGCTCCATCTCCACCACTGTCCCCAAATCTCTTGCAGTTTCCCTCTGGGAATCCAGGGCCATCTCCTACTGGGGATGTGCTGCACAGCTCTTGTTCTTTCTCTTCTTTATCACCGCAGAGTTTTATCTTCTCACTGTCATGGCCTACGACCGCTACGTTGCCATCTGCCAACCCCTGCACTACGGGACCCTCCTGGGCAGCAGAGCTTGTGTCCACATGGCAGCAGCTGCCTGGGGCAGTGGGTTTCTCAATGCTCTCCTGCACACGGCCAATACATTTTCCCTACCCCTCTGCCAGGGCAATGTCCTGGACCAGTTCTTCTGTGAAATCCCCCAGATCCTCAAGCTCTCCTGCTCACACTCCTACCTCAGGGAAGTTGGGCTTCTTGTAGTCAGTGTCTGTTTACGCTTTGGCTGTTTTGTGTTCATTGTGGTGTCCTATGTGCAGATCTTCAGGGCCGTGCTGAGGATCCCCTCTGAGCAGGGGCGGCACAAAGCCTTTTCCACGTGCCTCCCTCACCTGGCCGTGGTCTCCCTGTTTCTCAGCACTGCAGTGTTTGCCCACCTGAAGCCCCCCTCTATCTCCTCCCAAGTTCTAGACCTTATGGTGGCTGTTGTGTACTCACTGGTGCCTCCAGCTGTGAACCCCCTCATCTACAGCATGAGGAACAAGGAGCTCAAAGGTGCAGTGTGGAAACTGATGACCAGATGATTTTCTGAAACAATAAGCTGTCTTCTTCTACAAATCACTGTTAACGTAACTCATTATATGTCAAGCTCATGTACTGTAGTTTATGTTAGTTTTAATTCTGTGTTTAGGCCTTTGTTTGGTTTTTGTTGTTTTTTTCTTTTTTGGTTTACTTTGTATAATGTTTTCTATCAAAAAAACCAACTTGTTTTGCTGTTTCGAATTATGCATTTTTCCAAATCTGTGAAATCTACATACTGTATAAATGAGGACCTGCTCTCTCTTTGTATTAAAATAAAATATAGAACCATCCAGCGACCTGTTGCCCAAAATCCTTCCTCTCTGGCTTTCTCTGGAGCTGCAGGGCAATGCCTGTGAGCAGAGGTGGAGGGGAAAGAGTCCGAGCACAGCAGCTCTGTCAGCGAGCACCAACCTTGGTCTTTTCCAATTCGTTCTCTTTCCACACCCACACTTGCCTTCTGAGCCCTTGACTTGCTATGGAGCCCGAGTGCTCTGGCAGCTCATCCTCCTGCTGTGGGGCAGCCCTGGACCACAGGTCGGGACAGGCACTGGGCAATTCCCTTCCAGAGCTGAACTCCCTAACAGCACCACACAGAATCACAGAATCTTCTTGGTTGGAAGGGACCTTTGAGATCATCGAGTCCAACCACAAAAAAAAAAAAAAACCCACACCAAAAAACCACCACCAAAACAAACCAAAGAACAAAAAACACCAAAACCAAAACCACACAAAACAAACACCCACAATCACACACCACACCCATCCACAAACAGACACAACCCAACAATCTCGGGCACTAGAGCATGCCCTGAAGTGCCATGTCTACACGTTCCTTAAATCCCTCCAGGGATGGTGACTCCACCACCTCCCTGGGCAGGCTGTTCCAGTGCCTGACCACTCTCTCAGTAAAGTAATTCTTCCCAATATCTAACATAAACCTCCCCTGCCCCAACTTCAGACCATTTCCTCTGGTCCTGTCATTATTCCCTTGGGAGAAGAGGCCAACAGCCACCTCTCTACACCCTCCTTTCAGGTAGCTGTAGAGGGCAATGAGGTCCCCCCTCAGCCTCCTCTTCTCCAAACTAAACATGCCCAGTTCCCTCAGCCTCTCCTCGTATGACTTGTTCTCCAGACCCCTCACCAGCTTGGTGGCTCTCCTCTGGACATGCTCCAGCAGCTCAATGTCCTTCCTGTAGTGAGGGGCCCAGAACTGAACACAGCCCTTGAGGTGAGGCCTCACCAGGGCCCAGTACAGAGGCAACATCACTGCCCTGTTCCTGATACAGGCCAGGATGCCATTGGCCTTCTTGGCCACCTGGGCACACTGCTGGCTCATGTTAAGCCGGCTGTCCACCAACACCCCCAGGCCCTTTTCTGCTGGGCAGCTTTCCAGCCACTCTTCCCTGAGCTTGTAGCGTTGCCTGGGGTTGTTGTGACCAAAATGCAGGACCCGGCACTTGGCCTTATTCAACCTCATCCCTTTGGCCTTGGCCAAATGATCCAACCTGTCCAGGTCCCTCTGTAGAGCCTGCCGACCCTCCAGCAGATCAACACTCCTGCCTGGTTTGCTGTCATCTGCAAACTTACTGAGGGTGCACTCAATCCCCTTATCCAGATCATCAATAAAGATATTAAACAAGACTGGCCCCAAAACTGAGCCCTGAGGGACAACACTGGTGACCGGCCACCAACTGGATTTCACCCCATTAATCACAACTCTCTGGGCACGGCCATCCAGCCAGGTTTTTACCCAGTGAAGAGGACATTTGTCTGTGCCATGATTTGCCAGCTTCTCCAGGAGAACGCTCTGGGGGACGGTGTCAAAGGCCTCACCAAATCCAGGTAGACAACGTCCACAGCCTTCCCCGCATGGAGAAGGCGGGTCCCATGGTCATAGAAAGAGACCAAGTTGGTTAAGCAGGATCTCTCTTTCATAAACCCATGCTGGCTGGCCCTGGTCCCTCGGCTGCCCTGCACTTGTTGTGAGAGCTCACTCAAGATGATCCTCTCCATGATCTTTCCCGGTACCAAGGTCAGGCTGACAGGCCTATAGTTTCCCGGATCCTCCTTCCGGCCCTTCTTGTAGATGGGCGTCACATTGGCCACCCTCCAGTCATCTGGTACCTCTCCTGTTGACCAGGATTGTTGATAGATAATGGAGAGAGGCTTGGTGAGCTCTCCCACCAGCTCCCTGAGTACCCTTGGGTGAATCCCATCCGGCCCCATGGACTTATGCGTGTCCAGGTGCATAAGCAAATCATTAACTACTTCCTCCTGGATTACGGGGGGGTTGTTCTGCTCTCCATCCTTATCTTCCAGCCCAGGAGGCTGAACACGCTGGGGGTAGCTGGTCCGACTATTGAAGACAGAGGCAAAGAAGGCATTAAGTATCTCAGCCTTCTCCTCGTCCTTGGTCGCAATGTTTTCCCCGCATCCAGTAAGGGATGGAGATTCTCCCTGACTCTCTTTTTGTCGACATATTTATAAAAACTTTTTTTGTTGTCCCTTATATTAATGGCCAGGTTGAGTTCCAGCTGGGCTTTTGCCTTCCTAATTTTTTCTCTGTATAACCTAACAAGATCTCTGTACTCCTCCTGAGTTGCTTGTCCCTTTTTCCAAAGGTGGTAAACCTTCCTTTTTTCCCTAAGTCCCATCAAAAGCTCTTTGCTCATCCAGGCCAGCCATTTTCCCTGCCCTTTAATTTTGTGCCTCATGGGGACAGCCTGCTCCTGGGCCTTTAGGATTTCCTTCTTGAAGAGCGTCCAGCCCTCCTGGACCCCTTTGCCCTGCAGGATTATCTCCCAAGGGACCCTCCCAACCAGGGTTCTGAACAGGCTAAAGTCCACCCTCCAGAAGTCCAAGGTGGAGGTTTTGCTCACCCCCTTCTTTTGGGGGGGTTTGGGGGCTCTCCATAAAGGAAAGGCTGTTCCAGACCTCGCAGGAGGTTGTGGGGCCACCCTGGGGATGGCTTTGGAGGAGTCTGGGCGATCCGTACCTGAGGGAAACACCACTCCCAGCCCTGCAGGAGACTGCAGGGACACCCCAGGGCCGGTTTTGGGGGTGAGGGAGCTTCCATCCCTAAGGGAAAGGCTGCTCTGGCCTGGCAGGAGGCTGCGGAGCCACACCAGAGATGGGACTGGGGCAATCTGGGGGCTCTCCCTGAGGGAAGCGCCACTCCCAGCCTGGCAGGAGGCAGCCGAGGGCCAGGCTGGGGGTTCTGGGGGCTCTCCCTGAGGAGAGGAGGGAGGCGGGGGCTGCCCCAGGGCCGGGGCCACTCCGGAGGGGAAGGGGAGGCTCCGGCCGCCCGCAGCCTGAGGAGATGAGGAGAAGAGCGGGGGTTCCCTGTCCCCCCCCCGGCATCTCTCGCCCTGGCCCTTCCCGCCAGGCCGCGGCCTCGGGTCACGTGACGGGGGCGCTGCGGCTGGAACCGGGCGGGCGGGAAGGGAAGGGAGGGGCGGGGGGGGGGCTGTGCGCACTGCGCATGCGTGGGAGGGGGGGGGGCGGCTCTTGGGAAGAGGGATTTTTGGAACAGGACGGATGGGGCTGAAAGGCGGGAAATGGCGCAAACCCGGCTTTGTGGTGGAGGTAGGCAAAAGGAGTCCTGCTTTGGTATCTTGGGGGCTCTTTGGTGAGGATTCTTCCCTCCTACAGAGCAGCGTGTGGCCGTTTCCTTTAGGGAACGGGCGAAGGAGTCATTTTGGCAAAGCCCACGGCAAGAAGTGTCGTTCTCAGTCAGTCGCGACGTGGGTGAGGTAAAAACAGGCTTTACCCCCCAAAAATGGCCTTTACTGGGCTGAAAACTGGCATTTCCCCCCCGAAAATGGGGTTTACTGGCCAAAAAATGGGATTTCCTGGCCCAAAAATAAGAAGAGCATGGGGTGTCCCCCAAAATCACTGGGACCACCCCAAAGGCACTGGAAATCCCTCAAAATCCTAGAGATGGGGGGGACCCCCTCAAGAAGCTCTGATTAGTCAAGAATAGATGCCAAAACGGCTCATTGTGGCAGCCGCCAACCTCGACTTGGCCATAAATCCCCCCCCGAATGCCTCATCACCCTCCTCCTCGCCCTATAGGTGACGCCCAAGCACGCCCCACAGTGAGGGGAGGCACCTAAAGATCCATAGGACCATCAGGAACCTCTAAACTGGCCATAAATCCATCGAAAAAGCCCCAAATGGCCCAAAATTGGGCTTTGATGAGGTCATCATGGCAGCCATCAACTTCGACTTGGCCATAATTTGGTCAAAATGACCGAAAATTGGGGTTTGATGAGGTCATCATGGTCCCATCAACCTCGACTTGGCCATAAATCGGGCCAAACAATCAAGTAACCCCAAAATGACCCAATTTAGGGGGTGGGTTTGGGTTATCAGGTGTCAAAACAGTCAAAAAAACGCCCAAATGACCCAATTTAGGGGGTGGTTTGGGGGTGTTTGACAACAAAATAAGGAAAAACCACCCAAAACAATGCAATTTGGTGGGTTATTTTGGGCTCTTTGGCATCAAAACTATAAGTTGACCCAGTTTGGGAGGTTATTTGGGGATGTTGGACACCAAAACTACAGAATAAAATCACAATAACCCTAATTTGGTGGGTAATTTGGGGGTATTTGATGCCAAAACAACGCAACAACCCCAACCCAAGACCCCAAGAACCCAAACATCTCCCATAGCTTCGTCCCACCAACCTGGTGCTCAGTTGGGGGGTGGAGAAGCCCAAGACCCCAAACCTCTCCCCATATCTTTGTCCCACCTGACCCCTCTCTCCTCCCACCAGACCGTGAGAACCAATCCATCCTCATCACGTAATCCCTGCCCCCCCGTCGCTGCCTCGGGGGGGTGGGGGTAGGGCGGGGAAGCCCCTGAGATGTTCTCCACCACCTCACCCCCCACTGCCCCCCAACTTGCCCCCCAAGCAGAGAATCCGGGGCAGGGAAGACAGTTAACACCAAAAGGGTCATCCAATACTTGGCCAGCATCACCGCCATTGGCTACCATAAGAAGGAGGCAGCCAATAGCAGCAAGGTGGGGCCTCAGGCCATGCCCACTCCATCATGGCCAACCCCCACTGCTCCCCACCTTGCCCCATTGTCCCCCCACCTCACCAGGGCACCCTGGAGGACCAGATCATCCAGGCCAACCCTTCCCTGGAGGCCTTCGGCAATGCCAAAACCGTTGCCAACAACAACTCCTCCTGCTGCGTGAGTGGGCAGGGCCGGGGGATGGGGTCTGTGGGGTGGGGTCTATGGGACGAGGTGTATGGGGTGGGGGTCTACTGGGGCACAGGTCTATGGGGTGGGGTCTGTGGGGCGATGTCTATGGGGTGGGGTCTATAAGGCTGAGTCTGTGGGGTGACGTCTATGGAGTAGGTGGTCACCTTCAGCCCTTCTTCGGGGGAGTCCCAGCACCCATCACCCACCATCTCCTCATCCCACCGTCCATCTGACCCTCCACCTCCATCTCTTGGACCTTCCATCCAACCATCCCTCCATCCAACCATCTCCTCATCCCTCCATCTCCTCATCCCTCCATCCAACCATCTCCTCATCCTTCCATCTCCTCATCCCTCCATCCAACCATCTCCTCATCCTTCCATCTCCTCATCCCTCCATCCAACCATCTCCTCATCCTTCCATCTCCTCATCCCTCCATCCAACCATCTCCTCATCCTTCCATCTCCTCATCCCTCCATCCAACCATCTCCTCATCCTTCCATCTCCTTATCCCTTCATCTAACCATCTCCTCATCCAACCATCTCCTCATCCCTCCATCTCCTCATTCATCCACCCATCTCCACATCCAACCATCTCCTCATCCCTCCATCTCCTCATCCCTCCATCCAACCATTTCCTCAACTCTCCATCTCTCCACCTCCTCATCCCACCACCCATCTCCCTGTGGCCCCATCCACCCCGACCTCCCCCCACCTTCTCTCCATCCCCACCCCAGACCTTCTGGAGAAGTCCCGCCTCATCTTCCAGCTGAAAACCAAGAGGAACTGCCACATCTTCTACCAGATCCTCTCCAACAAGAAGCTGGAGCTTCTGGGTGATGGGGGGGCGGAAGGTTGTCCCCACGCTCGGATGCTCCTTCTTGGGGCCACCCAGGACAATCTGGGACCAACCACCGAGGACAATTTGGGGACCTTCTGGTGACCCTGTGTCTCCATCCCGGGCCACCACCTGGCAGAGATGCCAACCACTACCAACCCCTGTGACTACCGGTACGTCTCCCAAGGAGAGGTGACTGTGGTCTCCATTGATGATGCCAAGGAGCTCTTGGCCACCGACGTAAGCTGGAGGTGGGTGGGACACGCATCCCAGTGCTGAGGAGAAGGGGAGGTGGCTGGGGAGGGGGAGAGGTGGGGAGGAGATGAGACCATGGGTGGTTGGGGGAGGTTGTGAGTGGATGCAGGAGACCGTGGGTGGTGGGGAGACCATGGGTGGCTGGAGGAGACCATGGATAGGTGGGAGAAACCATGGGTGGGTGGGGGCTATCCCTCCCCGCTTGAGGGTTAGAGTCCCCGCTTGGTCAGGAGGTCTCGGTTGTAAAGGTGGAATTGACCAAGAATTTTAGGAGGTCTCGGTTGTGAGGAGTTATTGTTGGTTTTGTCTTTTCTTGTCTTAGTCCTAAATGTTTGTGGTAAATGGAACGGTGTTGCGTATTACGCTGCTGTGTCAATGAGTGTTATTGTGATATCTTATTTGTTTTGTTGTAGAAATAACTGTGAGTTCTGTCCAGGGTGTATCTGAATGTTTTATTATTTGGAGGACTGTTGTCTGTTACATCCTGACAATCGCTGCCATCCTGTGTGTGTGTGTGAGCGCCGAAGGTGCGCTGAAAAGTTGTGGATAACTGCTGAGTGGCGTCTTCGCTGTTCCGAGTGTGATGATTGGCTTCCGTGGGAGCATCGTTCTGACGTCGGTGGATGAATAAGGGTTCTCTGCGGGTGGACAGAAGACACACAGGACCAGTAGGGATGGAGGACAGCAGAGTGGAGGTATTGATCAAAGGAGCCTGTTGGGCTGTGTTTTACATCACTGGAGAAGGATGGGAGTCCCCCCGGGTGGGGCAACTCACAGAGAAACTCTGATGAAATGCTGTAATGAGTGGTGGCCGGTTTATAAACTCCACTATGGGAAGAGGTGGCCGTTTCACGGTACACTAGATTATGACACTCTGTTACAATCGATGTTGTTTTTGAGACGAGAAGGGCAGTGGGATGAGGTGATGTATGCTGAGAGGGTTTTCACGCTACAAAATCATCCGGAGTGGCAGAAAGAATGTGGCATAAAGGTAGCTCCACAAGATCCGTTGGCGTTGGCATTAGAAAAAGAGAAAAAGAGAGAGCAAGGGAAAATGGAGCCTTGTTGTTCAGCATGGAGTATAGGGCAGAGAAGTTTAAAAACACTCGAGAAGAAAGATAAGGGACCTAAAGAAAGAATAGATTCCATGACTGAAACGGAAAACCAGTTAGTGCTAAAAGCAGCCCGGACTCAAGTACAAGCACTAATTACTGCGAGGACCCTCCCAGGAAATGTAGATGATTGTTCCATTGGTTGAACCCGGGTGGGACCCCAACGATAACGGGGACTACCAAGATTTGAAACGCTACCAGGAATGGATGAAGTTTGGGTTAGAAAATGCAATACCAAGGTCAGTTAATTGGTCTGCCCTGTATACTGTAAAGCAAGGAATTTATTTATTTATTTATTCATCATTTACTTATTATTATTAATTTTTTTATTTATTATTATTCCTAACCCTGTCCGGGGTTAGGAAATAATCAATGTGCTTTTTGCAAGTTAGGGCATTGGAAAAGGGAACGTCCGGAGCCAAATCAAAAATCTCCGGAGGCTGTAGCTGAACTCGAATGACAGAGACCTGGGGAATCTACCCTAGTGGATCCAGTGGTTAAAATAAAGCTAGGGAACAAGGGTAAAGAGGTTGAATTTTTGATAGATACGGGGGCCTCTTACTCTGCTTTAAACCAACAATTACTACCCGTAGATAAAGACTTTGTGACTGTGACAGGGGCTACTGGACAAACCGAAAAAGCTTTCTTCTTGCAGCCGATTAAATATCAAATGGGAAAACAAATTGGAACACACAAATTTTTGTATATGCCTAGATCTCCAGAACTTCTGTTGGGTAGAGATTTATTGGAGCAATCGGGAGGAGAAATTATTTTCAGCAAGGGAGGTATAGAATCCAAAATAAAAGAAAATCAACTAATTAAAATGTTGAGTCTGTCTTTAATACAGGTAAACAGAGAGAATGCAATATCGAAAGAAATTCTGGACCAGGTATATCCAGGAGTATGGGCTTCCGAAGGACCGGGTAAGGCCAAAAATGTGGAACCAGTGATGATAAAATTGAAACCAGGAACTAGCCCGGTAAGGGATAAACAATATCCCTTATGTTTGGAAGACCGCAAAGGGATAAAAGAGATTATCAATAAATTCCTACAGTATGGCCTGTTAATAGAATGTGAATCAGAGTATAACACCCCAATTTTACCAATAAAGAAACCGGATGGGAAAAATTCTCGATTGGTACAAGATTTGAGAGCCATAAACAAAATTGTGAAGGATTTGCATCCAGTGGTTGCAAACCCTGATACCCTATTGACCAAATTGAAAAACGATCAGGTATGGTTTACTGTACTGGAGTTAAAGGATGCTTTTTCTCTTTGACTTGAGCTAAAGAGAGCCAGAGGCTATTTGCATTTGAATGGGAAAGCCCCCGAAACGGGTAGAAAACCACAATTAACCTGGACAGGTTTTAAGAACAAGGTTTTAAGAACAGCCCAAGCATCTTCGGGAATCAGCTGGCTTGAGAACCAGGGGCCTGGAATCCTCCATCTCCCACGGGAACCCTGTTGCAGTATGCGGACGATCTCCTGATCGCTACGCAGACCAAGGAGGACTGTGTGCAGTGGACTGTAAGTCTGTTACAGTTTTGGGGGTTCAGTGGGTACCGGGTCTCTCAGCAAAAGGCTCAGCTCATACAAGAGCAAGTCACCTTCCTCGGATTTGAGATCTCCGGAGGACAGAGGGAGCTCGGGACGGGCCAGAAGGAAGCCATCTGCCACACAGCCGTGCCAGAAAGAGTAAAGGAGCTCAGGACTTCCCTGGGAATGACAGGTTGGTGCAGACTGTGGATATAGAATTATGACCGTTGTACCAGCTGCTGAAAGAGAACTACTCAAAACTAATTTGGACAGGGGAGGCGAAGAAAGCCTTTGAGCAATTGAAGAAAGAACTGATGAGGGCACCAGCCCTAGGCCTCCCAGGTGTATCCAAGCCCTTTTGGCTATTTTCCTGTGAGAAACAGGGAGTAGCCTTGGGAGTGCTGGCACAACAAGTAGGCCCCTGTAAGAGAGCTGTGGCCTGTTTCTCCAAACAGTCGGATGACGTAAGTAAAGGATGGCCCGGGTGCCTACGGGCAGCTGCAGCCGTAGTCCTAAACATACAAGAAGCTCCTAAGTTCACTGTGGGCCAGAAAATGACTGTGATGGTGCCACGTACAGTCTCTGCAGTACTGGAGCAGAAGGGAGCCCATTGGCTTGCTCCCTCTGGATTCTTGAAATACCAAGCAATACCGGTAGAGCAGGGTGATGTGGATATTGTCACCACTAACACTGTGAATCCGGCATCTTTTCTCGGTGGGACGGCTCCAGAACCAGTGGAACACGACTGTTTAAAGACAATGGAAGCAGTATATTCCAGCCAGCCAGACCTAAAGAAGAGCCGCAGAGGATTCCTGGTGTACGGATGGAAGCAGTTTCGTAAAGCAAGGCCAGCGTAAGGCTGGATCTGCTGTAACCACCACCAAAAGGGCAACTGAAGCAAAATCATTACCTCCAGGAACATCTGCTCAGAAGGCTGAAATGATTGCCTTATTAACTCCAGCATGAGAGCTGCTAAAGGAAAAAGAGTAAATACCTGGCCAGGTTCGAAATGTGCCTTTGGAGTCGTACACGCTCACGGTGCTATCTGGAAGGAAGGAGGACTCCTTTCTGCCCAGGGAAAACACATTAAACATGCTGAAGAAATCTTAAAATTGCTGGAAGCTGTGAAACTCCCAGAGGAAGTGGCTATCGTGTGTTGTAAAGGACACAAAGAGGTAATACTGACCAGGAACTTGGTAACAAATTGGCAGATCTTGAGGCCGGAAAGGCGGCAGAAATGGCAGAAGTAATATCAGCTTTGATTCCAGACGGTAAGCTTCAAATTCCTGATTGTGATTTAAATTTGGAAGAGTACTCAAAAGAGGATAAAATTTTAATTAACGATATGGAGGGAAGTAAGGGAGATGATGGGTGGGTTTATATTCCAGATGGACGAGTAATAGTACCATCAGGAGTACTATGGAAATTGGTCCTGGATGAACATAGAAAACCCATCGGGGCGCAGATGCTTTGTATAAGCCATTAAATAAGAAATTGGTGAGTCGCAATTTATACACTACAGTGAAGCAAGTCACACAAAGATGTGAAATCTGTCTAAAAAAGAATCCAAATACAACGAACAAAACACATGGAGGAGTAATTGGTAAAGGTAACAGTCCAGGGCAAAAACAGAACATAGATTTTTCCGAACTGCCAAGAAAAGGGGGGTATGGGTATTTACCAGTATTGACAGACACTTTTTCAGGTTGGCCAGAAGCTTTTCCTTGCAGAGCTAACAAAGCCAGAGAAGTCACAAGAGTATTGTTGAATGAAATCATACCATGATTTGGAGTACCAGCAGCCATATCGTCAGATAGGGCTACACATTTTTGTGCTAATGTGGTCAAAGAAGTCAGTAACATTTTAGGAACGGATTGGCAGTTACATACTCCATACCGCCCACAGGCCAGCGGCCAGGGGGAGAAAACGAACCATCTGATAAAACAACAACTGGCTAAACTTTGTCAGGAGGTTAATTTGCACTGGGATCAGGCACTTCCTTTGGCCTTGCTAAGGATCCGAATCGAGGCAAGGTCCAAGGAAGGAATCGGCCCTTTTGAATTCTGTGTGGAAGACCCTAGCAATTGCAGTATGCCAGAGATCTTACACAATTAGGTGACAATTATTTACCACAATATGTAATTAGTCTGGGGAAACGGTTAAATTCAATTGAGAAAACTGGGTTAGCTGGAGAACTGAAATAAAGACAGATTTCTCGACTGAGCGGGTTGGTTGGATTTTACACAGCGGGTGAAGGGCCCTGATTCAGG
This sequence comes from Numenius arquata, assembly GCF_964106895.1. NCBI lineage: Eukaryota > Metazoa > Chordata > Aves > Charadriiformes > Scolopacidae > Numenius > Numenius arquata. The sequence continues at coordinate 977,795 of NC_133605.1, read as the reverse complement.
GACATCTCCTCCCGCCCCGTTTTTTCCCATTCCCTGCTGCAGCTCCCTTTGGGTGAGCCCTGGCACCGGCTGCTGGAACCTGCTCCCCTGCACCATCCTGGGCCTCCACAATAGACCTGCCTCCCCGCTCCGGACCGAGGGGACCCAAAGGACACGTGGCAGAGCGGTCCCCAGGGGGAGTCGCCACTGTCCCTCCCCGCAGCGGCGAGAGCAAGGGTTGGTGCAGGGCTTCTTGGTCTGAGGAGAAAGAGCCCTGGAGAAAGGATCTCAGCACAGAGACCGCCAAAGCCCAGGCTGAACAGAGCTGGAGCAGCCCCTCCAGCTTTCTCCATGAGACAAAAGCTGGGTCTTTGTTCTGGCTGGTCACCTCCTGACCCGTAAGAGCTGCCGTGTGATGAGACGTAAGGAATGGAGGATGGGGAGGGGTGGGTGGCTCAAAGGCCCGGCAGGTGCTGCCTGGAGACTGGGCTGGCACTTGTCCGTGAGGAGGGGCTGGGTTTTCCCGTGGCATTTCCATACATCCAGACCTCTTTGGGAAGGACGGGCACCACTTGCCCCGGCGTCCCACAGACAGTCTGCAAGGCTCTGGGCAAAACCCACTTGATCAGTGATGGGATGGTTGGGGAGAAGTGCTTAGGACAGGAAGGAAGCGAAATGTGTTGGGATTATTAACTTTGGGGGGGTGTACGTATTAAGCTGCCCCCCCATTAAGGGGGCTCGTCCCCATCCCCGCTGTGCATCCCGTTGCCATGGCCCGTGTTCCATCTGCAACTGCCAGTGCCTGGTGACGGGCATGACGCAGCCTTCTGCCCCGCGCCCCACAGCCCTTCTGCCCTGCTCCCGGTGCCTTGGACCAACGACCCAGCCCTTCCCTTCCCGCTCCCAAAACCACCTTCCTCCCTCTCTTTTGCACTCTGGGAATCATGAAGGCCCTCAGGAAGAGGTCGCTTGTGCTGGCAGAGGTACGGCCCCGCTCCACGGAGGTGGGCACCCCCCAGTGCCCAGGCAGGATGGAGAAGGCTCCGCAGGGATGGGGTGGGATGGGGCAGGGACCCCGCTCTGGGGAGCTCGGGGGGGCAGGAGCTGGGCTCGCCCTCTCCCCCCAGCCCTGCAAGGCCAGGGGCTGGCAGAAGCCCTCCTGGGCTGCTCGTGCCCTGCTGGGATGGAGCATCCCTGCATGGGGGGACACGTCCCCGGGGGAGCCCAGGGCGCCCCGGGCTGGTGCCGCAGGGATGCTCGCCGGGAGCAGCCAGGTCTGCCCGGAGCCTGAGCCGGTGCCTCCTCTGCCCCTTTCCAGGCTGGAGCCGGGGGAGCCGAGCCCTGCCCCCAGAGCAGCGCTGAGCCCAAAGGGCGGCTGCACAGAGTAAGGAGCTTCTGGGCGCCCAGGCAGGCGCGGGGCCGGGGTCTGCGCCTGCGGGGCCGGGGTCTGTGCCCGGGCCCCACTGGGCAGGGAGCAGGGCCGCTCACCCCTCTCCTCTCTGCTCCGGCAGATCCAGAAGACCTTGACACACCCCAAACTCAGGAAGGAGAAGAAGATGAGGAGCCTGCAGCTGCAAGCAGTGGCCCTCGACTGCTGGTGGGTGCTGGTGGCCAAGGAGTCGCCCAGGTCCAGCCAGCTCCTACTGGGGACGTGCCCAGGGGTCCCATCACCCCACGGCTCTCCCCGGGTGGCGAGACCCCTGTTCCACGGGTCCTCTTGGCTGGCCAGGGCAGGACCAACGCACTTTTCTGCTTGCCTCTGGGTTTAGGATGTGCCAAGTTGCCCTTGAGTCTGCAGAGGCAACTGCCCAAAGTGTAAAAGAGTGGATCGAGCTGGAGCTGGCAATGGAGATCGATGAGGATGAGCAGGAGCAGATGGAGGTGGATGAGGAGGAGGAGGCAATGGATGTAGACCCCCCACCAGCAGCACAGGCACGTGCTCCCCACCCACTGCCCGCAGGGAGGGAGGGTCTCCTGCCACCGGGCTGGGGCTGGGGGGTCCCCGCTGCAGGGACACAGCGCCCGGTGCCCTCGTCCTGGCGGCACAACCGCCCCCACCGCGCTGCCCTGAGCCCCCGTCCGCTTTGGGACGGGAGCGGGTTCTTGGGGCCGGGACACCCAAGTCTAAGCCGGAGCCCAGACGGGGCTCAGCGCTGGCGGCAGAGTCCCGCTCTCCCCAGCGTGTCCCAGGGCTGTGGCCATCGAATGCCCATCAGCGCCAAGCCCCAGCCCAAGCAGCTGCTGCCGCTGAGCCGGCTCAGGAAGCCCCAGCTCTGCTGGGCCAGGCGCTGCTCGTTAGCCAAACGGCCCTGCCACTTGCTTTGCTTCCAGGGCCAGCAGAGCTGTGGGGACCAATGGCGAGAAAGAGGAGGGATGAAGAGGAAGCGCTGTAAATAGTTCTAGAGAGTTGGTGTTTTGTTAGTTTTACAGGGTTGGGTTTTTTTTTTTGGAAATAGTTTTACAGAGTTGTTGTTGTTGTGTTGTAAACAGTTGTTGAAAGTTGTTTTGTTGTTCATAAAGAGTTGTATGTATGTTTTTCAGACCCAAGCTCTCTCTGTGTTTCCTTGGGCACCCGCGGCATTTGCAGAGCTGTGGTTTCCACTCGCTGGGGGTTCCCGGGGCTGGAGGGGGCTGGGGGTGCTGGCACGGCCGCCCCGGGGGCAGGGGGTCCCTGTGCACAGAGGGGTCCCGCTGACGCAGGGGACGGCACTGGGCAGCAGCGGGGTTCATGGGCTGCTGGAGAGCGGTGTCCCCAGCAGCAACGGGGTCCTCAGCAGAAGCCTGAGCTCTGAGGTGACCCACCCCTGCCGTGATGCCGTCAAAGCAGCAGGAAACCTTCTGCTCCCCTTCCTGCTGGAGGGAAAGGGAAGGGACTCACGGGGCATGAGCCGGGATCAGGCCACAGCGACGCAAGAGGCAAAATCTTGAACCTTTCAAGTCCCCACACTCAGGGCTTTGCTTCTTCTCCTGCCTGGTTTTCCCCTGGGCCATGAGCAGAGACGAAGCCCCGAGCAAAGCCCTCCTTTCCCTGCTGCCATTCCTGCTGCTGGTAGTGGCCCTGTCCCCGACTCGGGGCGACCCGTGGAGTGCGCAGCGCAGGCTGCGGGGGAGGCTGCGGGGGGCTTTGGGGAGAGGGAGCTGGTGAAGGGGTGCCCTGGGGCCCGTGGGTGCAGGCGGGGAGCTGTGAGTGCAAAATCTCAACTAACCCCCTAAAGGCCATGACATCCTTGGGAATGGCTGGTGCCAGGATCAGGGAGAACGTTTTGTAGCTGTAGCTGCTGATGTTTTATGCCACGGTCCATGGGTTGAAGATGTAGACCTCGACGAAGTTGCTGGGTGCCAGCTGCTGAGGTCAGTTCTGATGCCGTCACCGCTGCACTTTACTTGATTTTTCATCAGAGTCCATTAGTTTGGGTGATTCTTGCTGTAGTGCAACCAAGAGCAGTTATAGAAATGAGATGTACAGCGGCAGGGTCATTTAGCAATTAACATCATACAGTTTCATTCATTGGCTATTCTTGCCCAAAATCAGGTCCCCATGAGGGACACGTTGCACTTCCCCGTCCTTCCACATCACCCGCCAAGTGCACCCAGGTCCTTGAGCAAAGGCAATCCCACGGATGGGTTTGCCTTTGCCCGAGGCAGGACTAACCCCGACAGCCTTCCCTGACATATTCTTCATGTGCACTACGGGGACTTTATCTTCCTCCACAGCACGTGGAGGTTTTGATTGGGCAGGGCCAGCTCGGTTGGTAGCTCCCCTGGTGTTAACTAGCCAGGTGGCCTTTGCTAAATGTGTATCCCGATGTTTTAAAGTCCCACCACCCATTGCTCTCAGTGTCATTTTTAACAGCCCATTGTACCCTTCGACCTTCCCAGAGGCTGGTGCGTGGTGGGGGATGTGACAGACCCATTCAATGCCGTGCTCTTTGGCCCAGGTGTCAATGAGGCTGTTTTGGAAATGAGTCCCGTTGTCCGACTCAATTCTCTCTGGGGTGCCATGTCGCCACAGGACTTGCTTTTCAAGGCCCAGGATGGCGTTCTGGGCGGTGGCGTGGGGCACAGGGTATGTTTCCAGCCATCCGGTGGTTGTTTCCACCATTGTGAGCACATGGCGCTTCCCTTGACGGGTTTGTGGGAGTGTGATAGAATCGATCTGCCAGGCCTCCCCAGATTTATATTTCAGCCATCGTCCTCCACACCAGAGAGGTTTTAACCGCTTGGCTTGTTTGATTGCAGCACGTCTCACGTTCATGGATGACCTGTGCAATAGTGTCCACGGTCAAATCCACCCCTCAGTCACGAGCCCATCTATACGTGGCATCTCTTCCTTGATGGCCTGAGGTGTCATGGGCCCATCGAGCTATGAATAATTCACCCTCATGTTGCCAGTCCGGATCCACCTGAGCCACTTCAATCTTAGCAGCTCGATCCACCTGCTGGTTGTTCTGATGTTCCTCAGTGGCCTGACTCTTGGGTACATGGGCATCTATGTGACGTACTTTCACAACCAGATTCTCTACCCAGGCAGCAATATCTTGCCACAGTTCAGCAGCCCAGATGGGTTTGCCTCTGCGCTGCCGGTTGCTCTGCTTCCACTGCCGTAAGCACCCCCACAGAGCATTTGCCACCATCCATGAATGGGTGTAGAGAGAAAGTACTGGCCATTTCTCTCTTCCGGCAATGGCTAGGGCCAGTTCAATGGCTTTCACCTCTGCAAACCGGCTCCATTCACCTTGTCCTTCAGTGGCTTCTGCAACTTGTTGTGTAGGACTCCACAAGGCCGCCTTCCCCTTTCCACATTTCCCACAATCCGGCAGGACCCATCAGTGAAGAGGGCACATGTCTTCTCACGTTCTGGTAGTATTTCATAGAGTGGAGCCTCTGCCGCGTGTGTCACCTCCTCCTCTGGTGACATTAGAAATCCTTGCCTTCAGTCCATGATCACTTCCAGAATTCCAGGGTGACAGGGGTTTCCCGTTCGAGTTCCCTGTGATCAGGGCAAACCACTTTCTCCACGTGGCATCAGTTGCACGATGTGTGGCAGGGACCTTTTCTTTGGACATCCAGCACCGGCAGTCGAGGTGCTAAGAGGAGCTCTGCTTCTGTACCAACCACTCCTGGAGCAGCTCGAACCCTTTCATACGCTGCCAATATCTCTTTTTCAGTTTGAACAAAGGGGGCTTTGGATCCTCTGTATCCCTGACTCCATCATCGTGAGGAGTACATAGAGCATATAGGAATTTACATAAGACAGCCAGGAGAACAACCAAACAACACGGTGTCCAGCGACTATTTAAATCTTTTGTCTGCCTTTGGCCAAAGAAAGTCAAAAGTTGTTTGCCTTCGAGTGGGAGAGCCCTACCACTGGTAGGAAAACCCAGCTTACCCGGACAGTGTTATCCCAAGGTTTCAAAAACAGTCCGACAATGTTTGGAAATCAGTTAGCACAGGAGCTTGAGGTACGGAAGCCTCCTTCCAAAAATGGAACCCTTTTACAATATGTGGATGATCTATTGATAGCAACCGAAACAAAACATGACTGTACCTGGTGGACTGTTAGCTTGTTAAACTTTTTGGGATTAAATGGATATCGGGTTTCTCAACAGAAAGCTCCGATGGTGCAGAGGCAAGTAACCTACTAGGGATACGAGCTGTCTGGAGGACAATGGGAATTGGGAACGGAATGAAAAGAAGCCATCTGCAGAACCCCTCTCCCTCAGGCGGTGAAAAGAACTCAGAACTTTTTCGGGAATGATGGGTTGGTGTTGATTAGGGATTTACAACTATGGGATAATAGTAAAACCTTTATATGAACTTTTGAAAAATAATCCCACTCAATGGATATGGTCCAAAGAAGCCCAGAATGCATTTGAAATACTCAAGAAAGAGCTCGTGAGAGCCCCGGCTTTGGGCTTGCCTGATGTAACCAAAGCTTTTTGGCTCTTTTCTCACGAGAAACAAGGAATAGCTCTAGGACTTCTAGCTCAACGTCTGGGAGCCTACAAAAGAGCCATAGCTTACTTCTCTAAACAATTAGATGAAGTAAGTGAAGGATGGCCAGGATGTTTCTGAGCAGTAGCGGCCATAATACTAAATATTGAGGAAGCCCAGAAATGTGGTTTGGGCCAGAAGATGACGGTATTGGTTTCACATTCGGTATCCGCTGTATTGGAACAGAGAGGGGATCACTGGCTTTCCCCATCCAGGTTTTTGAAATACCAGCCCATCCTGGTTGAATCCGATGATGTTAAAATTGAGGTGACTAGCGTTGTGAACCCAGCATCTTTCCTTAGTGAGGCAACAACTGAACCACTGACACATGACTGTTTGGAAACAATAGAGACTGTGTACTCCAGCAGAGCAGATCTGAAAGAAGAACCCCTGGAGGATGCACAGGACTCCTGGCTTACGGATGGAAGCAGCTTTGTCTGACAAGGAATCCGTAAAGCTGGATACGCAGTGACCACAACAAATAAGGTAATTGAATCCCAACCATTGCCTGCCGGGACGTCAGCTCCAAAGGCTGAGATTATTGCCTTGAGCAGGGCTTTGGAATTGGTAAAAGGGAAAAAGATAAATACATGGACAGACTCTAAATATGCCTTTGGAGTTGTTCATGCCCATGGAGCAGTCTGGAAGGAACGAGGATTGCTCACCGCGCAAGGAAAACAGATCAAACACGCAGAAGAAATACTTCGCCTATTGGAGGCAGTACGGTTACCAGCTAGAGTGGCCATCATGCATTGCCGAGGACATCTGAGGGGGAACACTGACCAAGAAAGAGGTAAGAGCTTGGCTGACTGTGAGGCTAAACAGGCAGCAGAAAGAACCCAGAAAGAACCCATTTCAGCTTTAATTCCAGACAGTAGAAATAAAGACCTGGACGACCAGGAGGGCATTGAATATTCTAGACCAGACCAGGAGCTCATCCAAGAACTAGGAGGAGAAGTTCCCTCCAGGGGATGGGCTCATTTGAGTGACGGTAGGATTATCATACCTGCCAAACTAGTGTGGGGACTTGTTAGAGAAGAACACAGTAAGACACATTGGGGAGCAGATTCGTTATATAAATTTTTGAGTCAGAAATGGATAGGACAGAATTTATATACCACTGTTCGACAAGTGACTCAGCAGTGTGAAATGTGTTCAAGAAACAACCCCAACACAGGTAATCGAGTACAGTTAGGAACTATTGGGAAAGGAAACACACCAGGAGGCCATTGGCAAATCGATTTTTCCAAACTCCCAAGAAAAGGGGGGTACAAGCACTTATTGGTACTTACAGACACCTTTTCTGGATGGCCAGAGGCTTTTCCCTGTAGAACAAGCAAGGCGAGAGAAGTGACTAAAGTGCTATTGAACGAGGTAATACCTCGATTCGGGGTACCTACAGTCGTCTCATCAGATAGAGGTACTCACTTCTGTGCACAAGTAGTGCAACAAGTTAGTAAACGATTGGGAATTGATTGGCAATGACACACCCCATATAGGCCGCAGGCCAGCGGGCAAGTAGAAAAAAATGAATCACGCGATAAAACAGCAGATAGCCAAAATATGTCAGGAAGCGAATTTGTATTGGTATCAGGCATTACCTATAGCTCTGCTCAGACTACGTGTAAAGCCAAGAGCTAAAGAGAACCTAAGCTGTTTTTAAATATTATGTGGGAGATTGTACCAGACAGAATATAAAGGAGAAGATTTCAACCAGTTGGGAAATTCCTATTTAGAAAAATATGCTATTTCGTTGGGAAAACAATTACAGAATCACAGAATCTTCTTGGTTGGAAGGGACCTTTGAGATCATCAAAAAAATAAAAAAAAACCACAACAAAAAAACCAACAACAACAAAACCCACAACAAAACAAAATAAAAAACAAACAAACAAACAGAAAAAACCAAACACCAAAACAAAACCGAAAACCACACAAAACAAACACCCACAACCCCACCCCACACCCATCCACAAACAGACACAACCCAACAATCTCAGGCACTAGAGCATGCCCTTAAGTGCCATGTCTACACGTTCCTTAAATCCCTCCAGGGATGGTGACTCCACCACCTCCCTGGGCAGGCCGTTCCAGTGCCTGACCACTCTCTCAGTAAAGTAATTCTTCCTAATATCTAACCTAAACCTCCCTGCTGCAACTTCAGACCATTCCCTCTGGTCCTGTCATTATTCCCTTGGGAGAAGAGGCCAACACCCACCTCTCTACAATCTCCTTTCAGGCAGATGTAGAGGGCAATGAGGTCTCCCCTCAGCCTCCTCTTCTCCACACTAAACATGCCCAGTTCCCTCAGCCTCTCCTTGTATGACTTGTTCTCCAGACCCCTCACCAGCTTGGTGGCTCTCCTCTGGACACGCTCCAGCAGCTCAATGTCCTTCCTGGAGTGAGGGGCCCAGAACTGAACACAGCCCTCGAGGTGAGGCCTCACCAGGGCCCAGTACAGAGGCACCATCACTGCCCTCCTCCTGCTGGCCACGCTATTCCTGATACAGGCCGTTGGCCTTCTTGGCCACCTGGGCACACTGCTGGCTCATGTTAAGCTGGCTGTCCACCAACATCCCCAGGTCCTTTTCTGCTGGGCAGCTTTCCAGCCACTCTTCCCCAAGCCTGTAGCACTGCCTGGGGTTGTTTATTATGAAAGAAAAGCAAGCCCATGGCTCCACAGGGTTGTTGAATTCTTAGAAATCATGGAAGTGCTTGAGAACTCTCTCGCAGGAATTAGGGCTTCTCCCTCCAAGAAAAGTAGCAGGATCAATAGCCCAACTGAAGGGCATCTACACTAATGCCCACAGCATCGGGGCAACAAACAGGAGTTGGAAGCTCTTATGCAGATGGAAGACTACAACATAGTCACCATAACGGAAACGTGGTGGGATGACTCACACGACTGGAGTGCTGCAAGGGATGGCTATAAACCCTACAGAAGGGACAGGCAAGGAAGGAGAGGCGGTGGGGTGTCCCTGGATGTTAGGGAGTGTTTTAACTGTCTAGAGCTTGACGATGGTGATGAAAAGGTCGAGTGTTTATGGGTAAGAATGAGGGGAAAGGCCAACAAGGCAGGTATCACGGTGGGAGTCTGTTATAGCCTGCTCAACCAGGATCGAGAGGCAGACTAAATAGTCTGTCAGCAGCTGGGAGAAGTCTCACAATCGCTGGCCCTTGTTCTCGTGGATGACTTCAGCGTGCCAAATGTTGGCTGTAAAAACAATAGAGTGGAGAGAAAACAGTCTTGCAGGTTCCTGGAGTGTGTGGAAGAGGCCTTCCTGACACACTTGATGAGTGATCCAACTAGGTAGGACAGGCGCCCCACTGGACCTGTTGTTTTCCAGTAGAGAAGGACTTGTGGGTGACCTGATGGTTGGCAGCCGTCTTGGAGGCAGCAATCATGAAATGATAGAGTTTTTATTTCTGGGAGAAATAAGGAGGGGGTTTAGAAAAACCTCTCCCTTTGACTTCTGGAGGGCAGATTTGGTATGTTTAAAGACCTGGTTGTCCTTGGAAGGCTCTCCTGAGGTGCAAAAGAGGCCCAGGAAGGATGGCAATTCTTCAAAAAGGAAATCTTAAAGGCACAGGAGCAGGCCATCACCATGTGCCAAAAGACGAACCGGCAGGGAAGAAGACTGGGCTCGCCAAACAGAGAGCTTTGTCTGGAACTCAGGAAAAAAACCAGAATTTATGACCTTTGGAAGAAGGGGCGAGCAACTCCAGAGGACTACAAGGATGTCGTAAGGTTATGCAGGGAGAAAAGTAGAATGGCCAAAACCCAACTAGAACTTAACCTGGATATTGCCTTAAAAGACAATTAAAAAGTTTCTATAAATACATTAGGAACTAAAGGAGGGCTAAGGACAATCTCCATCCTTTATTGGATGCAGGGGGAAACATGGTGCCCAAGGATGAGAAAAGGCTGAGGAACTTAATGCCTTCTTGGCCTTGGTAAGACCAGTTGTCCTCCAGGTACCCAGACCCCTGGGCTGCAAGGCAGGTAAGGGGAGCAGAGTGAAGCCCCCATAATCCAAGGGGAAATAGTTAGTGACCAGCTACAGCCCTTAGAGGCACACGAGTATATGGCTCCGGATGGGATCCACCCAAGGGTAGTGTGGGAGCTGGTGGAAGTGCTCACTGAGTCACTGTCCATCATGTATCAGCAGTCCTGGCTGAACGGGGAGGTCCCAGTTGACCAGAGGTAAGCAAATGTGGTGCCCTTCTACAAGAAGAGCAACAAGGAAGATCCGGGGAACTCCAGGCCTGTCAGTCTGACCTCAGTGCCTGGGAATGTTATGGAGAAGACCATCCTGAGTGCCACCAAGCTGCATGGAAAGGACAACCAGGCCCAGTCAGCATGGGTTTGTGAAAGGCAGATCCTGCTTGACAAACCTGATCTCCTTCTATGACAAGGAAACCCTCTTGGTGGATGAGGGAAAGGCTGTGGATGTTGTCTACCTGGATTTTAGTAAGGCCTTTGACACCATCTCCCACAGCATTCTCCTGAAGGAACTGCTGCTTATGGCTTGCATGGGTGTATGCTTTGCTGGGAAAAAACCTGGCTGGAGGGTGTGGCCCAGAGAGTGGTGGTGAATGGAGTTCAATCCAGTTGGTGGCTGGTCACGAGTGGTGTTCCCCAGGGCTTGGTACTGGGGCCAGTTCACTTTAATATCCTTATCAGTGATATGGATAAAAGGATCAACTGCACCCTCAGTAAGGTTGCAGATGACACCAAGTTGGGTGGAAGTGTTGATCTGCTGGAGGTTAGGCTGTCTCTACAGCAGGATCTGGACAGGCTGGATCTATGGGCTGAGGCCAATGGTATGAGGTTCAACAAGGCCAAGTCCCAAGTCCTGCACTTGGGTCACACCAACCCCATGGACGCCACAAGAGGCAGGAAGAGTGGCTGGAGCTGCCCCGCGGAAAAGGACCTGAGGGTGTCTGTCGACAGCCGGCTGGATATGAGCCAGCAGTGTGCCAAGGTGGCCAAGGAGGCCAACAGCATCCCTGCCTGTATCAGGAACAGTGTGGCCAGCAGGACTAGGGAAGTGATTGTCTCTCCTGTGCTCAGAACTGGTGAGGCCCCATCTTGAGTGCTATGTCCAGGTTTGGGCTCCTCACTACGAGAAAGACGTGGAGGTCCTGGAGCATTCCCAAAGATCAACAAAGCTGGTGAGGGGTGTGGAGAACAAGTCTTGTGAGGAGCAGCTGATGGAACTGGGGTTGTTCAGCCTGGAGAAAAGGAGGCTGAGCACCTTGTCACTCTCTACAACTACTGAAAGGAGGTGATAACGAGGTTGGTGTTAGTCTCCCTTCCCAAGTAAGTAGTGTTAGGACACGAGGAAATGGCTGCAAGTTACACAAGGGGAGATATAGATTGCATATTAGAAAAAATGTCTTCACTGAAGAATTTGTCAAGCGCTGGAACAGGCTGCCCAGGGAAGTGGCTGAGACACCATCCCTGGAGGTGTTTATAAGATGTGTAGATGGGGCACATAGGGATGTAGTTTAGGTGTGGACATGGGAGTGTGAGGGACTCAATGACCGTAAAGGTCCTTTCCATCCTAAATGATTCTATGAGTCTACGATTCTTTTGAATCTTGGGACTTGGTTTCATCCTCGCCCCTTCTTTGGGAGGCCAGGAGGTGTCACAGAATTTTCCTGCCCTGGGCACTGCTCACCCCCACATCCCACTGCCCCCAGGAAGAGCCCTGAGCCACAAGTGAGGGGCAGGATCTGCCTTGCCAGGGCCTGGGGGTGAGGGCTTGGCCTTTCTGCTTCCTCAGACAAAGCCAGGCTTTCCTCAGCATTACAGCCACCTGCACTCTGCCTTTGCCTACCTGCAATCACAGCCTCCAATTATCTGCTCTAACGAGTCCCCAGGGGGCCTTTGTCAGTAACTGCCCTCAGTGGGGCTCCTTAAGGCTTCCAGGAAGTTTGGGTTTTGCTTCTGATTTCTTGAGCACTTTCTTCAATCTTCTCTCAGTATCTGAGGTTCATGGACTCAGCAGCAAATACCCCATGGGGCTCCTTGAAAACAGAAAGCCTTAACAAGGAATTTATCTCTTTGCAATTTCCTTCAAGCCTTAAACCCTTGTACAGCTACTTGGGGAGGTTTTGTGGTGTAGTTAAAGAGGAAGATTTCAAAGTGCATCTAATGAAAATGGTTTCTTGATTGTAAAGGATGTATTTTATGAGTGTTCAGTTTCCAGAGGAGGTGATGGAAGCATTCTCCAAGGGATACTGAGGCCGAGTGTCTCCTCAGGAGGTCTGGCCAGGTCAGGAAAAGCAGTCCCGTGATGTCCATCCCTGTATGGACAGCTTTGCTCCTCACCTCCCCAACCCCACCAGGTCTGACCTGTCCCACCTGGGACTGACATCACTGTTCCTTGCATCAGACTTCTCCACTCCAGTCTGGATGTGACAGCTCCATTGCACCATCTCCCACCTGCTCTCCTCAGAGACCTGGCTGCTCACAGCCACAGGGGAATTCTGCCTGTTCTGCAGAAAAGAAAAGTAAAGCACAGTCAGTTTTCATAAACAAGAAAACACTGTGTAATCATACGCAAAGTACAAACTGCCTCTAATGAGGTTGCCTTTCTACAAGAGATAATCTTAGGAGAAATAGGTGAGGTAGGTAGTGTCGTGGTTTTGGCTGAATTTACCAAAACCGGACCGGCAGATGGCCCTTCCCCCCCCCTTCCCCCCCCTAAAAGAGGAGAGAGGAGGAGAAAGAGATAAGGAGAGTCAGAAGTTTAGAATGAACTAAACTACTTTAATGAAAAATTAATATTAAAATAAAAATAAAGAAGAAAAATAATGAAATAGATACAATATATACAAAACCGTATCAAGTTCCCAGGATGACAGTCACGTCATCGGCAGGCACTGGGGAAGTCCCAGACTGGACTCAGTGACGAATGGGAACTGGATTCCAGCTCTGGAGTCAGGAACACACGGATTGGGATCAAAGGCAGATGAACAGACAGAGTCCTCTCTGGACGTCGGCCATCGCAGGAAGGGGCTGACCCTTTGATCCCTCAGCCTTTATACTGAGCATGGGGCAGATGGGATGGAATACCCCAGTTGGTCAGGTTTGGGTCACCTGTCCTGTCCACTCCTCCCCACCGATGTGACCCCTCTACGTTTTTTCCGTTTCCGACCCTCTAAGGGGGCAAATAACGAAATTGGCTGACCTTGGTTGTTATAGTAATAAGTATAAGCAAGGGCCTCCCTGCACACCGTTCCTTGGCATAGAGCACAAACATTGGTCTTATCACTCTGAGAACGAGCAGTTTTCTCCACAATATGCCGTTAATTTCAGAGAGTTAGAGGAGGCCTAGCTAGGATGTAAAGTTACAGAACAGAAAATTGGTTCGGTTTTACTTCAAACCGGGACAGTAGATACACAAAGATAGATATAAACATAATGAAAGAGCTGGCTGAGGAGACAATGAGATTACTGAGAGACAGGCAAGGTTTTACTCCCTGAGGGTGAAAGAGCAGCAGAGGTGAGAGGTACCTGGATGAACAAAGAGTAAAGGGAGGAAAAAACTGGAGAATGATGGAGAGGGCCTTTTCCTAGACAGTCTGCATCTGAAAAGATGACTTTGCAAATGACCAATGTATCAGGACAAGTGTGAGTATAGGAAAGATTAGAGAAACAAAATACGCCATATAACAGACAAAATAGTTGTAGTGAAGTCACAAGGGAAGACTGAGATTTCTTTGGAATATCACCTCTGGAAGGCGACAGGCTTGGCAGAGCTCTCTTGTGAGTGAGGACAAGCCAATGTTGCCCCCACCTTTGAAAGAGGCCCAGCCCAGGGACCCACAGGCTGTACAAGCTCCCTGGGGTGATTAGTGTGCCATCAATGAGAGTCCTCTTGGGTGACATTTCTGGGCACCAGAAAGAGAACAATGTGTCCAAAAGCAGTCAGCATGGACTTTCCAAGGGTAAATCAAGCCTCAGTGAGGAAGTGGTGACAGCAGGGAAAGCTCTCGGGTTTCCTGTGTCTATGGAAGTCGGTCAGATGTTGGTACAGTCAGACCAGCTGCAGCTTTCTTGTCCTGCTCCATGCAGGGTTGCTCAGATGCAGGGCTACTTGACAGGTATCCCCAAACAGCCCAGATCATTTCCTTTGCTTAACCGTTCATTCCCATTGCACTATTTTCCCATCTCTCAAGTCCCACTCTTTAACCAACTTTATCCTCTCCCTTGCAAAAAGTCAACCCCTTTTCACCATTTCCCCACTGGCGCTGCGTGTCCTCACTTTGCTCCCACCTTTGGTGTTTCTGAGATGGTATCCCAGTGCTTTGTACCCTGATTAGCAACTCCATTACACCAGTACTGTCTTCTTATCTGTAATGTCCTGCAGCTTCTACAATGATGCTCTTGCTAGAGGCACCCTGACTCAGGAGGAACATCAGCACCTGCTGGTGGCAGGTGGGATGGACCTATCCCAGAGGGGGAAAAGAATTTTGGGGCAGGAGTTAGCAGGGCTCATTGACAGGGCTTTAAATTTGATATGAGGGGGGAAGGGGAGATAACTGGGCCTGTCAGGATTAAACCCAAGGGAAGCACACCAGGGCTTGAAGGATGCTGGACTAGTGAGGACTCTCGCTCTGCCATTTCATTTGAGCAAAGGGATAGACATTTAGAAATTTCTGATTGCGAGCAATGGGAAAACCCTCTCCCGAAAGGGGAGAAGGGTACTAGGCCAGGAGTTAACAAAGCTCATGGACAGAGCTTTAAACTAGAAGTGAAGGGGGAAGGGGATAAAACCGGGCCCACTGGTAATGAGCCTGGGGGTAAAGGGGCAAGGATGGGGGTGAAATGGGGAGCCCAGCTCAAGTGCATCTACGCTAATGCACGTAGCATGGGCAACAAACAGGATGAGCTGGAAGCCATCGTGCAGCAGGACAGCTATGACATAGTCGCCATCACAGAAACGTGGTGGGACGACGGTCACGACTGGAATGCTGCGATGAGTGGCTATAAGCTCCTCAGAAGGAATAGGCAAGGAAGGAGAGGCGGGGGTGTGGCTCTGTGCATTCGGGAGTGTTTGACTGTATAGAGCTTGATTCCAGTGACGATGAAGTTGAGTGTTTATGGGTAAGGATGAAGGGGAAGGCTAACAAGGGGGATTTTGTGCTAGGAGTCTGTTATAGACCACCCAACCAGGATGAGCAGGTGTATGAAGTGTTCTGTAAGCAGCTGGCTGAAGTCTTGCAATCGCCAGCCCTTGTTCTGGTTGGGGACTTCAACCTACTGGATATCTGCCGGCAATACAACCCATCAGAGAGCAGGCAGTCTAGGAGGTTCCTTGAGCGTATGGAAGATAACTTCCTGACACAACTGGTAGGAGAGCCTACCAGGGGAGGCGCCTCACTAGACCTACTTTTCGCAAACAAAGAAGGACTAGTGGGAGATGTGGAGGTAGGAGGACGTCTTGGTCTTAGCAGTCATGAAATGGTCAAGTTTTCAATTCTTAGTGAGGTAAGGAAGGGGGTTAGCAAAACCTCCGCCTTGGACTTCCGGAGGGCGGACTTTAGCCTGTTCAGAACCCTGGTTGGGAGGGTCCCTTGGGAGAGAATCCTGCAGGGCAAAGGGGTCTGGGAGGGCTGGATGCTCTTCAAGAAGGAAATCCTAAAGGCCCAGGAGCAGGCTGTCCCCATGAGGCACAAAATTAAAGGGCGGGGAAAATGGCCAGCGTGGTTGAACAAAGAACTTTTGATGGGACTTCGGGGAAAAAAGGAAGATATACCACCTTTGGATGAAGGGACAGGCAACTCAGGAGGAGTACAGAGATCTTGTTAGGTTATACAGAGAAAAAAATAGGAAGGCAAAAGCCCAGCTGGAACTCAACCTGGCCATTAATATAAGGGACAACAAAAAAAGTTTTTGTAAATACGTTGACAAAAAGAGAGTCAGGGAGAATCTCCATCCCCTCCTGGATGAGGGGGGAAACATTGCGACCAAGGACGAGGAGAAGGCTGAGATAATTAACGCCTTCTTTGCCTCTGTCTTCAATAGTCGGACCAGCTACCCCCAGGGTGTTCAGCCTCCTGGGCTGGAAGATAAGGATGGAGAGCAGAACAACCCCCCCGTAATCCAGGAGGAAGTAGTTAATGATTTGCCTATGCACCTGGACACGCGTAAGTCTATGGGGCCGGATGGGATTCACCCAAGGGTACTCAGGAAGCTGGCGGGAGAGCTCACCAAGCCTCTCTCCATTATCTATCAACAATTCTGGTCAACAGGAGAGGTACCAGATGACTGGAGGGTGGCCAATGTGACGCCCATCTACAAGAAGGGCCAGAAGGAGGATCCAGGAAAGTCTAGGCCTGTCAGCCTGACCTCGGTACCGGGAAAGATCATGGAGAGGGTCATCTTGAGTGAGCTCTCACGGCAAGTGCAGGGCAGCCGAGGGACCAGGGCCAGCCAGCATGGGCTTATGAAAGGGAGGTCCTGCTTAACCAACTTGATCTCTTTCTATGACCATGGGACCCACCTTCTCCATGCGGGGAAGGCTGTGGACGTTGTCTACCTGGACTTTGGTGAGTCCCCCACAGCGTTCTCAGGGAGAAGCTGGCGAATCATGGCATAGACAAGTGTACTTTTTACTGGGTAAAACCTGGCTGGATGGCCATGCCCAGAGAGTTGTGATTAATGGGGTGAAATCCAGTTGGCAGCCGGTCACCAGTGGTGTCCCTCAGGGCTCAGTTTTGGGGCCAGTCTTGTTTAATATCTTTATGGATGATCTGGATAAGGGGATTGAGTGCACCCTCAGTAAGTTTGCAGATGACATCAAACCTGGTGGGAGTGTTGATCTGCTTGAGGGTCGGCAGGCTCTACAGAGGGACCTGGACAGGTTGGATCATTGGGTCAAGGCCAATCGAATGAGGTTGAATAAGGCCAAGTGCTGGGTCCTGCATTTTGGTCACAACAACCCCAGGCAACGCTACAAGCTCAGGGAAGAGTGGCTGGAAAGCTGCCCAGCAGAAAAGGACATGGGGATGCTGGTGGACAGCCGGCTTAACATGAGCCAGCAGTGTGCCCAGGTGGCCAAGAAGGCCAACGGCATCCTGGCCTGTATCAGGAACAGCGTGTCCAGCAGGAGCAGGGCAGTGATGTTGCCTCTGTACTGGGCCCTGGTGAGGCCTCACCTCGAGGGCTGTGTTCAGTTCTGGGCCCCTCACTCCAGGAAGGACATTGAGCTGCTGGAGCGTGTCCAGAGGAGAGCCACCAAGCTGGTGAGGGGTCTGGAGAACAAGTCATACGAGGAGAGGCTGAGGGAACTGGGCATGTTTAGTTTGGAGAAGAGGAGGCTGAGGGGAGACCTCATTTCCCTCTACAACTCCCTGAAAGGAGGGTGTAGAGAGGTGGGTGTTGGCCTCTTCTCCCAAGGGAATAATGACAGGACCAGGGGGAATGGTCTGAAGTTGGGGCAGGGGAGGTTTAGATTAGATATTAGGAAGAATGACTTTACTGAGAGAGTGGTCAGGCACTGGAACAGCCTGCCCAGGGAGGTGGTGGAGTCACCATCCCTGGAGGTATTTAAGGAACGTGTAGACATGGCACTTCAGGGCATGCTCTAGTGCCTGAGATTCTTGGGTTCTGTCTGTTTGTGGGTGGGTGTGCTGTGTGGTTGTGGGTGTTTGTTTTGTGTGGTTTCGGTTTCGGGTTTGGTGTTTGGTTTCTTTGTTTTTTGGTTTGTGTGGGTGGTGCTGTTAGGGAGTTCAGCTCTGGAAGGGAATTGCCCAGTGCCTGTCCTGACCTGTGGTCCCGGGCTGCCCCACAGCAGGAGGATGAGCTGCCAGAGCACTCGGGCTCCATAGCAAGGCAAGGGCTCAGAAGGCAAGTGTGGGTGTGGAAAGAGCACAAGCTGGAAAAGACCAAGGTTGGTGCTCGCTGACAGAGCTGCTGTGCTCGGACTCTTTCCCCTCCACCTCTGCTCACAGGCATTGCCCTGCAGCTCCAGAGAAAGCCTGAGAGGAAGGATTTTGGGCAACAGGTCGCTGGATAGTTTTATATTTTATTTTAATACACAGAGAGAGCAGGTCCTCATTTATACAGTATGTAGATTTCACAAATTTAGAAAAATACATAATTCGAAACAGCAAAACAAGTTGGTTTTTTTGGTAGAAAACATTATACAAAGTAAAGCAAAAAAAAAAACAAGAAAAGCCAAACAAAGGCCTAAACACAGAATTAAAACTAACATAAACTACAGTACATGAGCTTGACATATAATGAGTTACGTTAACAGTGATTTGTAGAAGAAAACAGCTTATTGTTTCAGAAAATCATCTGGTCATCAGTTTCCACACTGCACCTTTGAGCTCCTTGTTCCTCATGCTGTAGATGAGGGGGTTCACTGCTGGAGAAAACACTGAGTACAGAACAGCCACCGCCAGGTCTAGAACTTGGGAGGAGATGGAAGGGGGCTTCAGGTGGGCAAACACTGCAGTGCTGAGAAACAGGGAGACCACGGCCAGGTGAGGGAGGCACGTGGAAAAGGCTTTGTGCCGTCCCTGCTCAGAGGGGATCCTCAGCACGGCCCTGAAGATCTGCACATAGGACACCACAATGAACACAAAACAAACCAAACCAAACAAGGAACTAACCACAATAAGAACAACTTCCCTGAGGTAGGAGTGTGAGCAGGAGAGCTTGAGGATCTGGGGGATTTCACAGAAGAACTGTTCCAGGACATTGCCCTGGCAGAGGGGTAGGGAAAATGTATTGGCCGTGTGCAGGAGAGCATTGAGAAACCCACTGCCCCAGGCAGCTGCTGCCATGTGGACACAAGCTCTGCTGCCCAGGAGGGTCCCGTAGTGCAGGGGTTGGCAGATGGCAACGTAGCGGTCATAGGACATGACAGTGAGAAGACAATACTCTGCTGTAGCATAAAAAAAAAAAAAAAAGACCTGGGCAGTACATCCCCAGTAGGAAATTGCCACGGTGTCCCAGAGGGAGTTGGCCATAGCTTTGGGGACAGTGGTGGAGATGGAGCCCAGGTCAAGAACGGAGAGGTTGAGGAGGAAGAAGTACATGGGGGTGTGGAGGCGGTGGTCACAGGTGATGGCAGTGATGATGAGTGCGTTTCCCAGGAGGGCAGCCAGGTAGATGCCCAGGAAGAGCCCGAAGTGCAAGAGCTGCAGCTCCCGTGTGTCTGCGAATGCCAGGAGGAGGAACTGGGTGATGGAGCTGCTGTTGGACATTTGCTACCACTGGCTGTGGTTATCTATTGAGAAGGAAAAGGCAGTACAAAGTTCAGCCTGACTTCTCTGAGCAAAACTGATTCATGTCTCATTGCAACCCCCCACTCAGGCTCTCTCTTTTCAGGAAGACCTCTCTGCAGCTCCCTCACTTGAGCCCTGGCTTTTGCTGGATGAGGGTGCCATTGGGAGCAGGGACTCTGGAATGGGAAACTGAGGACTCCTTCTGGCTGTGCCGCAGGGTGATCTCAAATTAAATGTACTTGTGAGACATCAAAGAACTTTTTGTCTCTGTTCCCTGCAATTTTCCCAGCTGGAGAACTGAGCTGAGGGGATTTTGTTTTGTTTAATGTGTTCTAGATTCACCTGCCACGTTTAGGAGTGGGTTTGGATGCTTGAAATCCCTCACATTTCTAATGCACTCCAAGGGAAATCCTGTGGGTCCCGAGCAGCAAAGGGACTGTCCCTTAGTGCAGAGAGAGGAGAGCTGCTCTGCCCATCGGTCCTGTTCTCAGCTGCCCTGTGTTGGACCTGGAGGAGGGTCACACTCTGATGTCCCCCTAAAAAAAAGAGGACGCTGCAGAGAGCAGAGGAATCCAGGTTCAAAGAGCAGATTCACAGACTCCTCGCCCTTTCTCATCTCTCCCCTCCCCGACTGGGACACAGAGGGATCACTGCAGTAGCCCATCTAACGCTGCCCAGCAGTATTTCCATGGCCTCAGCACCCAGATGTCTTCTCCATGGGCATCCTGGGCAGCACAGAGATACTCTGGGAGAGCTGTGCCCTTCTGGAGGGCACCCTGCAGCCCCACAGGACACCCCAGGGAAAAAGCTGAATGTCCTGAGCTGGCCTGGAGGAGACTTGGGCACGTTTCTCCCCTAGACACGTCTGTAGAGCAGGACCCAAAGGATGGGAGTCTGAACAGGAGCTGAATCTGCCGCCCCCGACCCCCACCCCCGGCACTGACTCAGGAAAGCCAATGGTGAGAACCAGGGCAGCACAGGCAGGAGGGGACGGCAGTGAAATGCCACAATGCTCCTGGCCAAGGGAGGAGGGACACACAAACAAGATGGAAATCAGGGGTTTGCCCTTTCCTGGGCTCTGGCTGCTGCAGGGGTGATGCGCAGCCAAGACCCCATGGGCCTGAGGACAGAGGCTCTGCCTGGGCTGGGAAAGGAGACCAGGGAGGAGCTGCTCAGGGGAAGGTGTCTGTGCTGCAGGGACAGCAGGGAGGTGCCCACATCCCCTTCCCCAGCCTTTCTGGCAGCAGCTCCCTCTCACTCCCTGCCCATGTCTCTGCTGCCAGGAGCCGTCTCCCTGTCCCCAGCTCAACTCCTGCCAGTGCTCACAAACCCCATCCCACCCGCTGGGCGCCCACCTCTGCCTGCAAACACCTCCCAGGGGCATCTCTGCGTGTGCAGGGGCTAAAGAGCAGATCACACAAAACCTGATGCGGCTGCAAAGGGGAAGATGCTGCTGAGTGAATGTGCTTCCTGAGAAGTCCCCTTAGAAATGTCACGAGGAAGAGCTTAACCTGTGAGAAGCCCTGACCCATGCAGCACTCTCTTGACAGCAGAGGCACCGTGCCCTCACCTGCTCGTCCCTACCCTGCCATTGTGGTGGTCACTCCTTCCACCCACAGCTTCTCCCCACACTCCCCGGGCAGGCTACAGCTGACCCTGGCAGCAGCAGAATCCCTTCCCAGCACACAATGCCCTGGGGTGTAGGGTCCCCGCTCTGATGGACAGCCCTGGGCAGCCCTGTTTGCACACCCGGCTTCACGCCTCTGATGCCCCAAGGCCTTCTCTGAAGCATGTCCTCTTCCTCCACACCAGAAAACCCAGCAGAACCTTCCTGATAGGTCCTATCGGTCGTGGCATGTGCCAGGTCTAGGAGACGCTTCCAGGAACTCAGCTGCATTGCCCTGCAGCCAGAGACTTACCGTGTCAAAGCCTGGGAAGATTTCTCCCCCTGGTGAGCTCTCACTCACCACCCCAGACTGCCTTTACCTCTCTCTCACATCTCTTGTCTCCCCTCGGTGCCTGCAGGCAGTGCCCTCAGCCCTGCTGCGCTTGGCAGAGGAGCTGCTCCTGGGCAGAGCTGTCTCTCTGCCGCGCTGCCCCACGGCCAGGAGCTCCCTCCATCCCAGGAGCCCGGCCCAGCTCAGCAGCAGAGCAACAGCCCAAGGCATCGCTTCCTCTGGCCTCTCTGGGCTCCCTCAGAGATGTCCCTGGGGCTCCAGGGCAACTGACTCTGAAACCAACTGAAGTCATTAATGATGTTTGTTCCTTCCGCTGGGGAGAGACACTTCTTTCCAGCAGTGGCATTTCCCCTCTCAGAGACAGAGTTAGGTCCAAGAATGACCTCTTCTTGAGGTCACTGTGAGACAGGACACCCAGGCAGTGAAAGGGAGGAATCTCCTCTACCTCCTGTACCCATGCAAACCACAGGTGGCATTTGAGGTGCCAGAGGTGGTCCAAGACACTTGCAGATAAGTGATGGAAACATTCAGAAGGACTGGGCAGCACCTGGGCTCATCTCCTCCTCCTCACCACCTCCTCCCTCGGAGGCTGGTGGAGCATGCCTTTGGCCAGCTGAAGTGACAGCAGATGTCCCCATTTAGGGCCATGAAGCTGATCCTGCTCATTGTGTCCAAGGGCAGCCCATAGATCTATTCCTCTGAGAGAACGGAGTCATTGCCATCAGGAGAGCTAAGTCTCTCTCTTCTCCACCAGCTGCATTTACCAGCTCTCCAGGGGCAGTGAGGGCAGGTTTCTCAGAGACACCCCTCCAAGGCCTCATCTAACTCAGGGAAGCTGCTCAATTTGGAGGTTGACTCCATCCTGTGGTGCTGCCTGAGGTGCCAGGGCTCTCCAGCACAGCAGCACGCAGCCAGCAGGGACAGCACAGGACTTGCAGGAACACCGTCCCCATTCAGAGCAGCCACATCGTCACAGACCCCAGGAGAACCTCAGACACGTTCAAGGTTTTCATTAAAGCAACTGCAGGGGGTCAAGTCCTGTCCCTTCTCCATCCAGTAGATGCTGGCAGTGCTGCTCCTGCATCCTTTAGTCATCCCTTTGATGATGCAATCAAGGAACAGAGCAATGGTTTTCACAGTGTTGGATCACAGGTTGTCCGTAGCCAAGGACATTTTCAAGAGCACCTTGTCCTTCCTGGAGATCAGCTTCACCTGCACCACAGGCTCCTCCAGGGCTGCAGAGACACCACAGGCAGCAAAGCCCTCTCCTGCCAGGGCCGCGCAGTCCAGCCCTGCGTCTCTCTGGTCTGAGGGGTTTGCTCTCCTCAGGGACATTTCATTTCCTCTTTACAGGTGTGGCTACTGCTGAATTTTGTCAGAGAAGGTGCAGATGTGTCTGAGGTCCTCTTTGTCCTCTTTGTCTTCAGCCATAAGGTCTCCCAGGCCTGTGTTCCTTGAAGCAGGACTCTGGAGGAGAACAACCAGCAGTGGATGTGGGGCAAGTCAGGGGTTACTTGAGCAAGCTCAGACATGAAGTGGTGGGGCAGGATCAAAGGGTTCTGACAACTTGGGAATCAAATAGAATAGAATAGAATAGAATAGAATAGAATAATTTCAATTGGAAGGACCTACATCAATCATCTAGTCCAACTGCCCGGCCAACTCAGGGCTGGTCAAAAGTTAAAGCGTGTATTTAAAGGCATTTCCAAATGCCTCTTAATCACTGCCAGGCTTGGGGCATCAACCACCTCTCTGGGAAGCCTGTTCCAGTGTTTGACCACCCTCTCAGTAAAGGAAAGCTTCTGGATGTCCACTCTAAACCTCCCCTGCTCCAGCTTTGAACCATTCCCACGCATCCTATCCCTGGTTCCCAGGGAGAAGAGACCAGCACCTCCCTCTCCACTTCCCCACCTCAGGGGACTGTAGAGAACAAGGAGGTCATCCTTCTGCCTCCTTTTGCCCAAACTAGACAAGCCCACAGTCCTCAGCCAATCCTCATCGTGCCTTCCAGCCCTTTCACCAGCTTTAATGCCCTCCTCTGGACGCTTTCAAAGACCTTCACATCCTTCTTAAATGGTGGGGCCTTGAACAGCACACGCTATTCAAGGTGAGGCCACACCAACACTGAATGCAGTGGGATAATCCCCTCTCTCGACCAGCTGGTTCTACTGTCTTTGATGCCCCCCAGCGTGTGGTTTGCCCTCTTGGCTTCCAGGGCTCCCTGCTGACTCCCAGGGACTCCTGCTGCCAACCAGCACCCCTGATCCCTTTCTGCAGGGCAGCTCTCCAGCCACTCCTCTCCCAATTTGTACTTGTGCCCGGCAATACTCCGTCCTAGGTGAAGGATCTGGCATTTGGACGTGTTAAATGTCATCACATCAATCATCGGCCAGTGCTCCAATCTCTCTAGATCTCTCTGCAAGGCATCTTGTCCCACAAGAGGGTCAATAGCAACGCCCAGTTTGGGATCATCAGCAGACTTGCTCACGGTGCATTCAACTCCTGCGTCCAGATCGCTGATAAACGTATTGGATAGAACCGGCCCTAGAATTGAACCCTGAGGAGCACCACTGGTAGCCCTACTCACTGCAACCCTTTGAGCTCTGCCCTTCAGCCGCTTCTTCACCCAGTGCACCGTGAACCCAGAAGCTTGTCTAGAAGGATGCTGTGAGGGACAGTATCAAAAGCCTTACTAAAATCCAGAAAATCTACATCCACCGCTTTCCCTTCATCCAGTGGGCGGGTGACCTTATCATAGAAGGATATCAAATTAGTTAGGCAGGACTTTCCCTTTGTGAACCCATATTGACTGTTCTTTAAGTGCCTTTCAATAGGACCCAGTATAACCTTATCCATAAATTTTTCCAGGAACTGAGCTTAGGCTAACAGGTCTGTAGTTCCCTGGGTCTTCCCTCACACTCTCTGGGTAAATTGGAATAGCAATGGCTACGTCCCAGTCCGGGGGGACCTCTCCTGACTCCCAAAACATTTGGTAGGTGATTGACAGGAGTGCTGCCATCACATTCACCAGCTCCTTCAGTGCTCTGGGGTGAATCCCATCAGGCCCCATGGACTTGTGAACATTAATCTGATCCAGTTGGTGCCTCATGATTTCAGTGTCCGCAAATGGACAGTCTCTGTTCCCACAGTCGAGCTCCTCCGACTCAGGGGACCGGGCAGCCCAAGCTCTAGCTGCATTATCAAAGACCGAGGCCAAAAAAGCATGGCATGCCTCTGCTTTCTCTTCATCCCTATTAGTCAGATGACCATCTTCAACAAGTATTGGTCCAATGCTTTCTTTTGACCTCCCCTTGCTATTAGCATACTTTATAAAGCCCTTCTTGTTTTCTGAGACAACACTGGCCAGTTTCAACTCTAATTGAGCTTTGACCTTTCCTGCCTTCTCCCTGCATATACGAACCACAGCTCTGTAATCTTCCTGCGAAGCCTGACCTTGCTTCCAGAGACTGAAGCATTTCTTTTCCTCCTGAACTTCACGAGGCGTTCCCTCTTCAGCCAAGCTGGTCTCCTGCCCAGCTTGCTGGAGTTACGGCAGAGTGGAATTGCTGGCTCCTCTGCTTCGAAAAGGTGGTTCCTGAAGACTGCCCAGCACTGCTGGGGAAGAGGGAAGGGTTTGTGCACCACAGGGGAGTGCAGAGAGAGCGATGTATGGGTAGCAATAGGTGTGTTAGAGGTAGGAAAAGATCTGAAATACCATGGGTGAGGTGGGGTCATGTTGAATTGAAGCAGGTTGATTCTTCAATTTGAGGCGGCAGCAGAAGGTATGTGTGCCGTTCCGTGCTGGGATATGGAGTGAGGATTCAAGCAAGTCGGGAGGCCAGGACATCTTGGGAGCTGGGGGAGCATTAGCAGGGCCTTGGAAGAAGCTGGATCAGTTGTGGAAACCTCACAGGCACTGGCAATTACTCAGAAATCTTTGTGTTTGAAGACACAGCCAGTGAGGACAGGGAGACACCAGTAAAGCGTGGGAGATCCTGGGTCAGAGTGATGTGAGGAACCAGGGGGGGAGTTGAAGTCTGCAAGGAAGCAGGCACAGTCGCAGGACAGTGGAGGACAGCCTGTGGTGGGGACAACCAAGGGCCTTGGTGGGGTCAGAACCAAGAACAACATCATCAACAGAACTGAAATCCTTGTCCTCTTGGCTATGGCTGCTGTCTCTGCCACTGAGGCCCACAAGAGGACAGCAGTTCCTTAAGTCCCCAGTGCGTCCTTACCTCCTCACCTCCACAGAGGCTGGGAGGTGTCCCACTGCTGTCCTGCACCCCGCTTTGCACAGCCCCACCTCTCCCTGCCCCAGGAAAAGCCCTGAGACTCCCATGAGGGAAGAATGCCCTTTCCCAGGGGACAGGGGTCAGGGCTTTGCTCTCTTGATCAACTAAATGCATCCAAGGTTTTCAGAGCCATCCCCACGTGTGGTTTTCTACCTGTAACCAGTGCTTCTGCCTTTCTGCTTCACCAGTCCCCAGGGGTGGCAATTTGCCTGCTCCTTCCCTCCAGGGTCTCTCTGGTGATGGCCCTCGGTGGGGCCTGCTGACACCCTCAGGAACTTGGAGGTTTGCTGCCCACTGTTACTTCTCCAGATGCTTCTTCAGTCTTTCAGGATCTGCAGTTCAGGAACTTGGCTCATTAACATGCAAAACGCCCTAACAAGCCAAGCCTCTGGGCAGTTTTCAGGAATCCCTCGGTTCTTATGCAGTTAGTGATCGGGATTTCAGAAGTGACAGTATCACAATACTAAAAAATAAGAAACTATTTCTTCTCTTTAATATTTTATCTATTTTTTTTCTTACACGTGGGGTGATATCAGCAATCTCCAGTCAATATTGATCCTGAATGTCTCCTGATGCATTTTGAATATGCAAGTCAAGACCCTTTATGTCAGACTCTCCACGGGCACTCGTTTTCTCAGTAAGGTCTGTAGCTGCACGTTTCAGCTCGTTGGCACCAATTCCCACCTGCTTTACTTGGAGAGCAAGCTGCACCCAGACACAGAGGGATGTTTTTGATTGTTCACAAAGAAAAACAAAGGAAGGCAGAGTTCAGTAAAGGACAAAGGACATTCTTCAGCCGTACATTAAGTCCACTTTACCTCCACTCAGACCCACTTCCGACACTGGATAGACTTAGACCAAGAGGAAACACATTTTTGTGTCAAGCAGAGATCCCAGCATCTCCCAAAACACTCCCTGCCCCGCACTTTGTTTGATTGTCCATTTCCGTTCTTTGCACACAGTGAGACACAGACTGAAGTCACGAGCTCCCTCGATTCACAGAGGGCAGCAAAGAGACAAGGTGAATTAAATGCTCTCCTTTGAACAGCCAAATCTGCACTAAGCCCTGTGCCTCTGGTTACTGGAGCACCATCAGGCAGACTCTGCAGCATCTACACCCACTCATTTTGCATTCCCTGCAGGGTGAGTTACATGTGCCTCCGGTGTAGGTGAAGGCAGGGATGAGAGTGATCTCCTTTAACATTGGACACCTGGGGTGCAATTGCCCAGGCTTCCCTTTCGAGCCAAAGGAGAGAAATCAGTTGTCTCAACCGAGACGCCTTGACCTACCCTGCCAATCACCCAGCGCCTGCTCCAGAGAGGTTCCTGTAGCTCCTGGCTTACATTTCCCAGTCCCAAGTGGAAGCTTCAGCGTCTCCCATGCATCCTGGAGGAAGAAGCCACCTCCCGGTGTGGGCAATCGAATCAACCCCTGATGGAAGATGTCAGGCAGAAGTTGCAACATATACCGAAAAGGCCTTGGTGTAACAGGAGCGTAAGAAGTCTTTGACACTGGTCTGCAAATTCTCATGATTGTTTTTCATGGGACATGGACCAGCAAGGTGATGACACTTTCTCTGCCCCTATGTACATATAGATTTATGCAGCCAT
Source organism: Numenius arquata (assembly GCF_964106895.1). Taxonomy (NCBI): domain Eukaryota; kingdom Metazoa; phylum Chordata; class Aves; order Charadriiformes; family Scolopacidae; genus Numenius; species Numenius arquata. Next base: position 950,710 of record NC_133605.1, on the reverse strand, counting down.
TTGCATAAACACATTTCCTCCCAACACACTGAATGGACAAACTCTGTTTTGAGGACATGTTTCTCTCAGGACATTTCACATCTCCATTTCATATTTCATATGGGGATGTGAGTGGAGGCCCCGGTGTGATGTGCCTTGTGTTCCTGGACATCTACTGCGTAGAGAAGGGACAGAGCTTTCCTTGCTGCAGAGGTGGCAATCAGTCATTGCCGTTAGGAAAATTTGCAACTGGCCTGCGCTGACCGAGGAGAGAGGCTGAGACACCGAGTACAGAATTACAAAGCAGAAATATTTATTCATGCGCTTGAGATGTCCCAGCTAAATTGGGGTACCCCAAATGTGGTTTCACATGGGGTTCTTACACCATTCAAGCATTCAGGTACAACAGAATTTGATTAATGACTACTTAACAGACACGTTACATCGAGAACATGTTTCTATCAGGACATTTCACATCTCCATTTCATATCTCAGTGGAGCTGGGAGTCATGAAGTTTGGATAAGTTGCATTAATCCTGCTTTTATTTCTTTGCTATTTCTTTTCTTCTTATTTCAAGCATTCAGGTACAACAGGATTTGACTAATGACTATTTAAGGGACACACTGCCGATTACTAATCATAGTGAAACTTCAGAGAGCAACTATATTTCTGCAGTGTTAACGTCCATCAGCATTCTCCCTGTGGGTCTGTCTATAACAGATGTCCCTGGAGTTGGTCCTGCGATAGTTATTTATCTGCGATGGCAGATGCTGGGAGTGTTTCAAAGCTGTGTGAGAGGGGCCGGGAAGCTGGTGTTCCCTTGGTTCTCCAGCAGTATCCTTTGTCCTTCATGGACAACTAATTCTAAGATTCTGGGAGGCACAGTCCTTATTTCCAGGGCAGGGCTGCTCTTCTGCTCCTTGTGGTGAGCTGGTGTCCTTTCCTTTGCTTCCTCAAGGAGGATAAATCAGTATACAATGTGAGATGCCAGCTCGCAGGTACATGGAGGGTCTAAGAGCAGCTCCTGGGGGGATCCATACTGTCTCTGGGTCTATAGAGATACACATCTAAAGCTGACACAGCCCAGCACGCAAACAGCCCAACCCCCATTTCCCTTTCTCCACTGACAGTAGTTTGCTTGGCCTGGAGACCTGAGGTCCCTTCCAAGATGAGTGATTGTGCTTTTCCTTCCACCACGGCTCTTCCCTTGATGGTGACAGGGAGAGCGCGCAGGTTCCCCATGACCAGAGAAGTCAGCAGGCCTAAGTCTGGTCCACTCAGCTGTGGCTTTTTTGGCCCGCAAAACTCATTGACCCAAGGCTGCTGGGCTGGTAACCCCAAACGGGCCTCCTCATATCCTGAGCTGAATCTTTGCTTGTCCTTTTCCCTCGTTCCCACTCCCAGCTTTTTCTCTTTCATCGTTCTCATATGTTCCTCTACAAAGAGCCCAATTCTCCTCTTTCCCACCAGCTCTGGCTTTCTGGCTTTGTGCCCCCACACAGTGTTTCTGAGACGGTTGTTGTGCAGATTCCAATGTTGGTCAGTATAAAACTAGTAACTCCTGTTCCTGTCTGCACTGCCCTGTGACTTCCCATGCTGTGATCGTGTGGTGATGGACCACGACAAGCCGGGTGAGCCGTCTGTAGGCAAACATTAACAGCCGACACAATGGAGCTTCAGTCCAGGTGTCCCTCTGTGGGAATTCCTGCTCGGGAGAGGTGGGGAGGAACTGGAGAGGGCCAAAGGAGGTTGGCGCGTGGCCTGTACTTTCGGCCCCAAACCCCATCTTTGCAGACCTCTTCCATCCATCTACAAAAACCCCAGATACATGCTGTCCCTGGAGAACCACCGTGCTCTCCAGACAGCTCCAGATTCCCCTCCTAGAGGACTGGAGTCTTTAATGTCACCTGGGGGAAAGTCCTGGGAACTTCCCTCAGTTACACTCCCCGTCTTCCCTGTCACCAGGCGCTGGCTCATAAATCCAGTCCTATGTCTCTAAAAGGTCACAAAAAGACACTGAGCTTTTTACTCCCTACGACACAGAGGAAGAGGAACTTCAGGGGTGTGGTTCCTCAGGCCTTTCTGGAGAAGGAGCCCAGCCTGAAAGCGCTGCGCTGGAGGGATCCCGTTTTATTACAGAGATGCGACGAAGAGGCCAGCTCTGAGCAAGTGTTAACACACTTTTATAAGGGCAGGAGTGACACAAAATAGGCACATGCCTTGGATGAAGTGAAAGAAAACCAAACACTTGTCAAGGAACATAAGAACCATAAATAACAACAGCAAAAATGAAAACAATAATGATATCTTAAAAAAAAAAAAAACAAAAATACAAGGAAAAAGCAAAGAAACAAACAAATAAAATAATAATAATAAAAAAACAAAAACAAACCCCAAAAAAGACAAGACACACCCCTACTCAAAAAAAAAATTAAAAAAAAAAATCAAGAATCCCACAAGACCAGACACAAAAACACAATACAAGAGAAAGCCAAAACCAGTGGAATCAGATTATTTGGGACTCAAGTGTGGAGGGAGGGAATAATTTTTTCATTGTTCAAAAATGTCCATGGAATCACTTTTTTGATGGCATCCTTGAGCTCCTGGTTCCTCATGCTGTAGATGAGGGGGTTCAGTACTGGAGCCACCACCGAGTACTGAAATGACACACACAGGTTCAGGGATGGGGAGGAGATGGAGGGGGGCTTCAGGTGGGCAAACACTGCAGTGCTGAGAAACAGGGAGACCACGGCCAGGTGAGGGAGGCACGTGGAAAAGGCTTTGTGCCGTCCCTGCTCAGAGGGGATCCTCAGCACGGCCCCGAAGATCTGCACATAGGACACCACAATGAACACAAAACAACCAAATGATAAACAGACACTGACCACAAGAAGCTCAACTTCCCTGAGGTAGGAGTGTGAGCAGGGGAGCTTGAGGATCTGGGGGATTTCACAGAAGAACTGTTCCAGGACATTGCCCTGGCAGAGGGGTAGGGAAAATGTATTGGCCGTGTGCAGGAGAGCATTGAGAAACCCACTGCCCCAGGCAGCTGCTGCCATGTGGACACAAGCTCTGCTGCCCAGGAGGGTCCCGTAGTGCAGGGGTTGGCAGATGGCAACGTAGCGGTCATAGGACATGACTGTGAGAAGGGAGTACTCTGCACCAGTGAAAAAGACCAAAGAGAAGACTTGTGAAGCACATCCCCAGTAGGTGATGGCCCTGCTGTCAAACAGGGAATTGGCCATGGCTTTGGGGACAGTGGTAGAGATGGATCCTAGGTCAAGAACGGAGAGGTTGAGGAGGAAGAAGTACATGGGGGTGTGGAGGTGGTGGTCACAGGCGATGGCGGTGATGATGAGCGCGTTTCCCAGGAGGGCAGCCAGGTAGATGCCCAGGAAGAGCCCGAAGTGCAAGAGCTGCAGCTCCCGTGTGTCTGTGAATGCCAGGAGGAGGAACTGGGTGATGGAGCTGCTGTTGGGCATCTGCTTCCTCTGGGCATGGGGCACTGTTCTTGGAGGAAAAGAAAGCAACAAGTTAGGAGAGGCTTGTTTCAGGAAAACCTACGCCATTTCCTGTAGACTGTCCCTCTGCAACCTTCTTTCAGATCCCTGACTTGAGCTTCATTTTGTGCTGGCTGCCAGTGCTGTGAACAGCCAGGCCTCTGCATTTGGCCGCTTCAGGAGTCATCCCTGCCCTGCTGCAGTGGGTACGTTGGAATGTGGCAGAGGGGCTCGGGAGGATATTTGGAATTTGTGAGACTAAACCATTCCTAATGCAGAAGGGCTTGTTAGCATCTGCACTTCCAGTTTGAAACAACGTGGGTGGTAGAACTGAGTTCAGGGAATTTTCTTCCTACCCACACATCATGACTGGTTCTCCAAAGCCAGAAATCCCCCACATTTCTCCTGCGCTCAGAGTTAGCAACTGTAAGACCTAAGAGGCAAAAGGATTCGCTGTGGCTTAGGGCAAGCTCAGGGGGGGCTGGACGGGCTTGTTCCCAACTCTCCTGCACTTGCACCTTTGGGTATTAGAGGGCAATCACGCTCTCCTCCCTTGAAAATTGGCTTCTTTTCTGCTGAGAGCAGAGCGATCACTAAATGTCTTACCCTTTCTTAAGGTATCTGAGCAAGGGCTCGGCACCCCACTTCTCACCAAGGATGCACAGAGTTGATTTCACAAACCCAGCAGCATTTCCTCCATTGTAGCATCTCTGTGCTTCTCTGTGGGGCACTGAGAGAACACAAAGATGCTGTAGGAAAGATTTGCATCCTGGAGGGCAGCTCAGAGCTTGGAAGGACACGCCAAGGAGATACCCACGTGTCCTGTTGAAGATATCTCAGTAAGGGAGGCTCAGCTCATTCCCCAGCCACACAGACTCCTTTGCCCACAGCCCCACAGGTCAGAGGAGAGCTTGGGCACTTCATTCCCATGGACACACCTGCCTGGGAGGAATGACAAGAGCTGTGCCTGACTTGGCTGCTGCAGCTCCCATCCCCAGAGAGCCTGACTGAGAGAACAAGACAACAACAATATCACAGACAAGTAGAGAAACAAGGAAAAATGCAGTGAGGTTCTGGTTGAGGGAGGCAAGTGGAGAGACAGCCGGGCACTCAGGAAAATGCTACCCTCACCCAGCCGTTCATGCCACCTCCCGGACATCAACATTGCCCTCCTTCCCACAGCATTACTGGTTTTAGTTTCCTCTCATTCCCTGATCATGTCTCTGCTGCCTGGACATTTTCCTCTTTGGAGGTGTTTCCCTGTGCCGTGTCTTATCCTGTCAGCACTCACAGAGCCCATCCCAACCTCTGTGCACTCCTTCATCTGCTCCATCACCTTGGCCCTACAGACACCTGCCGGTTTGCAGGGTAGGGGCTGGGTTCATGTTCCTGTTCACAGGTGCAAAAGGGCAGGTCAGAGCAACCCTGATGGTCCAGCAGAGGTGATGCTGGTGCTCTCCATGGGCAGAGGAGTGGCTGAAGGCACCCTAAGAGCTTCAAGGCAGACCTACTGATCTTTCAAAGTTACAGCTCAGGAGTCCCAGTGACTTCTTCCAACTTGAGAACTCCTTAAACATTTATCCTGCTCCCCGGGCAGGCTGAGAGCTGACCCTGGCTGGCGGCAGAGTCCCTGCCCCAGCACACAGTTCCCTGGGACACAGGGACCCTGTTCTGAAGGACAGCCCTGGGCACCCCTGGTGAACACCTGGCTTCACGCTCCGGGTGTGAAGCCATCCCTGGGAGAAGGCAGCTGATGTGCCCTGTCCCTTTGAAAGAGCCTTAGGTAAGCTGGGCTCCAAAGCAAGTCCTTTTCTCTACTCTGAAGAAACTGTGAGAGACCTCCTCATAGATGCCATAGGCTGTGGGATGTGCCAGCTTTAGGAGATGATTCCAGGAACCGCAGCTGCATTGCCCTGCAGCCAGAGACTTACCCTGTCAAGGGCTGTGAAGATTTCTCCTCCAGTGCGCTCTCAGTCATCCTCCCAGTCCTGACCACCTTTAAGCTCTCTCTCTGCCTGTCTCATCTCCTTGAGATATCCTGGGAGAGCCCCCAGCCCTGCTGCGCTTGGCAGAGGAGCTGCTCCTGGGCAGAGCTGTCTCTCTGCCGCGCTGCCCCACGGCCAGGAGCTCCCTCCATCCCAGGAGCCCGGCCCAGCTCAGCAGCAGAGCAACAGCCCAAGGCAGCACTTCCTCTGGCCCCTCTGGGCTCCCTGGAGGTGTCCCTGGGGCTCCAGGGGAACCTGCTGTGAAACAGGCTGAAGTCATCCCTGGTGTTCCCTCCCTCAGCTGGATAGACACACTTCTTTCCAGAACTGAAAATTCTCCTCTCAAAGTTACTTCTAAATGTCACTATTTTTGGTATTATTATATAGTAAGACAGGACATCCAGACAGCGACAGGCAGGGATCTCTGTTACCCCTGCTGAGGGAAGGCATTCAGCTGAGTCCATGGAACATCTCATCCTGTGTTTCTGTTGCTGGCGTTTGAAGGAGACTCTCCTCCCTCCTATGCTTGCCACAAACCCACTGGAGGTGGGATTCCTCTTGCCTCAGGGGTTCAGGTGTGCACAACAATAGGCTCCTGCATGTGAGCTCCTTGTCTCCAGCTCCCACGTTCATCCATGGCGATGGAGGGCAGGATTGGGCTGTTCAGACACAACGCCTGGCGACATTGAAGGTGTCAGGGGTGGTCAAAGATATGAGCAGGGAACTGCAAGCTCTAATGGGGTAGTTCTTAGAGACAGGGCAACATCTCAGGGATCACATATGAGCCTGGTGGGAAATCCTTTGGCCGACTGAAATGGCAACTGATTCCCCCCAAAAAGGCCAAGAGAATATTTTATCTACTCACTATGTTCATGTCAGTTTTTAGAGGTATTCATTTGAACGACTGCACTCCTGTGCCATAGGGAGAGCAAGGCCTCTCTCTTTTCCATCAGCTGAATTTAACAGAGCTCAAGTGACTACAGGGGCATTTGTCCCAGGTTCAGCTCCCCGTGGCCGGACAGAATTAAGGGCAGCTACTCAATGCAATGTTCAAATCCAGGGCCACAGAGTAACATGAGATTCCAAGGCTGGCCTGGAGCACACGGGACCTGCAGGGAAGCAGTTCCCATTCAGGGTGGATGTGTCACAGATGCCCCAGACGGCATCGCAGAGAGTGCGATTGGGCGCCCGTTCCCTCGACTGATGCCTTCTGTCAGAGGCGCCAGTCATCAGGTGGCATCAGAGAGGCAAGGTCTGTCCCCTCTCTCTTCTTCATGGACATGAAACACGTCACACAGGGATCTGTACTCACTCCCTTGATGATACAATCAATGAAAAGACCAGTTTTCACTGTGTGCCTGGATACATCTTGTCCTCAAGGACAGCATTCTCCTGGCTCAGCAATGGCCCTTATCAAAACTCAGTTGAAACTTGAAAAGGAATTCCAGGGCACCAAGATGAGCTTTTGGTAATTCAGGAACCGTTAAAGCAGAAGAAGAGATAACATGGGGCCACTGCTGAATTTAGTAGGAGACGGTGTAGATAGATCTGAGATGCTCTATGTCCTCTTTCCCCGAGTTGCCACCAGCGAGGTCTCCCAGCCCTTTCTGCTTTGAGGCAGGACTCTGGAGGAGAAGAACGAGCAGTGGATGGGGACCAAGCCAGGGGCTACCTGAGCAAACTACACCCTTACCAGTCCATGGGACCTGAGTGTTGGCATCCAAGGTTGTTGAAAGAGTGGTTATAACCAGGAGGTGCTGGTCTGTGATGATCCCAGTAAGAAAAGCACTCAGACTCCGCAAGGTATCTTTTAAAATGCTCTTCATGAGGGGAGCGCTGTAAGGGGAGCATCACAGAGGCAAGCGATTAATCCAGTAGTCTGGGTGGCGGAAGGAAATCGGGGAGGATTGGACATACCCCCTCTAAAAGTAGAATTAAAGAAGCAGAGTCAACCTGTGCGTGTGAAGCAATACTCTATATCCCTGGAGGGGAGGAAGGGGCTTCAACCTGTGATTGAGGGATTGTTGAAAGATGGTCTTTTGGAGCCACGCATCTCTTCTTATAATACACCTATTTTACCGGTCCGGAAGTCAGATGGGGGTTGGAGACTAGTGCAAGATTTGAGGGAACTAAACACAATTGTTCAGATGCATTATCTAGTTTTACCCAACCCTTATACATTGTTAAGCAAAATACCTCGTGAACACAAGTGGTTGAGTGTAGTAGACCTTAAAGATGCTTTTCGGACCTGCCCTCTGGCAGCAGAAAGTCAAGACATGTTTGCCTTTGAATGGGAGGACCTAGTAACAGGGAGGAAGCAGCAATTTCGGTGGACTGTATTACCACAGGGGTTTACTGAATCACCCAACCTTTTTGGGCGGGTATTGGAACAAATTCTTGAGGAAATTTCCTTTTCTCCAGAGATCAAGCTGCTTCAGAATGTAGATGATTTCACAGAATCACAGAATATTTTTGGTTGGATGGGACCTTTGAGATCATCGAGTCCAACCAACAACAAAAAAAAAAAAAATAAAAATCCCAGAACACCAAACACCAAAACCAATCCAAAACAAACACCCACAACCACACACCACACACCACCCACAAACAGACAGAAACCAACAATCTCGGGCACTAGAGCATGCCCTGAAGTGCCATGTCTACATGTTCCTTAAATCCCTCCAGGGATGGTGACTCCACCACCTCCCTGGGCAGGCCGTTCCAGTACCTGACCACTCTCTCAGTAAAGTATTTCTTCCTAATATCTAATCTAAACCTCCCCTGCTGCAACTTCAGACCATTCCCTCTGGTCCTGTCTTTATTCCCTTGGGAGAAGAGGCCAACACACACCTCTCTACACCCTCCTTTCAGGGAGTTGTAGAAGGCAATGAGGTCTCCCCTCAGCCTCCTCTTCTCCAAACTAAACATGCCCAGTTCCCTCAGCCTCTCCTCGTATGACTTGTTCTCCAGACCCCTCACCAGCTTGGTGGCTCTCCTCTGGACACGCTCCAGCAGCTCAATGTCCTTCCTGTAGTGAGGGGCCCAGAACTGAACACAGCCCTCGAGGTGAGGCCTCACCAGGGCCCAGGACAGAGGCACCATCACTGCCCTGCTCCTGCTGGCCATGCTGTTCCTGATACAGGCCAGGATGCCGTTGGTCTTCTTGGCCACCTGGGCACACCGCTGGCTCATGTTAAGCCGGCTGTCCACCAACACCCCCAGGCCCTTTTCTGCTGGGCAGCTTTCCAGCCACTCTTCCCTGAGCTTGTAGCGTTGCCTGGGGTTGTTGTGACCAAAATGCAGAACCCGGCACTTGGCCTTATTAAACCTCATCCCATTGGCCTTGGCCCATTGATCCAACCTGTCCAGGTCCCTCTGTAGAGCCTGCCGACCCTCAAGCAGATCAACACTCCCACCTGGTTACTGAGGGTGCACTCAATCCCCTTATCCAGATCATCAATAAAGATATTAAACAAGACTGGCCCCAAAACTGAGCCCTGAGGGACAACACTGGTGACCGGCTGCCAACTGGATTTCACCCCATTAATCACAACTCTCTGGGCACGGCCATCCAGCCAGGTTTTTACCCAGTGAAGAGGACACTTGTCTATGCCATGATTCGCCAGCTTCTCCAGGAGAACGCTGTGGGGGACGGTGTCAAAGGCCTTACCAAAGTCCAGGTAGACAACGTCCACAGCCTTCCCTGCATGGAGAAGGCGGGTTCCATGGTCATAGAAAGAGATCAAGTTGGTTAAACAGGACCTCCCTTTCATAAACCCATATTTATTAATATCTGGGGAAGAGGAGGTGGAAGTTCAATCTGCCACCATAAAATTACTAAACTTCTTGGCAGAAAAAGGACTCTGAGTCTCAGAAGGTAAGTTGCAATTTGTACAGAGGGAAGTGTAGTACTTCGGGCATTTGATCAGCGAAGGGAAAAGGAGAATAAACCCAGAATGAATTTCTAGCATTGTGGCAACCCCAACTCCAAGAAGCAAAAAGAAATAAGAAAGTTTCTGGGCCTTCTTAGATACTGCAGACTATGGATTGATAATTTTAGCCAACATATTAAATTCTTAGATGAAAAATTGCAAGAAGAGACAGAAAATCCTGAGTGGACACCAGAGGAGCAACAGCGGTTTGAAGAATTGAAGCAAAAACTAATACAGGCACCTGTATTGTCTCTTCCCTCCCTAGAAAAGCCATTTCACCTCTATGTAAATGTGGAGGGTGGGATAGCCTACGGAGCGTTAGCTCAAGCCTGGGGAGGGCAGAAACAACCAGTAGCCTATTTATCCAAAGCATTAGATCCAGTGTCATGAGGGCGGCCAACCTGCGTGCAAGCGGTGGCGGCAACAGCCTTACTGGTGGAGGAAAGCAGGAAATTGACCTCTGGGAGAACATTGATAGTATCCACTGATTCAGAATGAATGGTTAAAGGTTGTTAGTGTGGATTTAGTACAGCCTGGCAAAGAACAGAGCTCGGAGCCCAGCATTCCAAGATAAAGAAATGGCCTTGTGTATAAGATAGCGGGAACAGCCTGCATGCTAAAGAGGAACCTAACGGTCTGGGTAAAGTGTCCATCTAGTCGGGACCAGTTTTGCGGTTTGGGGGTCAGCCAACCCAGCATTCTAGGACAAAGGTAAAGGTACACGGTGAAGAAGACTGCGAGCCTTCCTCCAGAAGACCCCGGCCCACGACCACCAGGTGACAGTATGCATGCGGCAAGGGGAGGAGACTTATGATAATGAGTTCCTAGAAATAATTAGAATAGTAACGCCTTTTCTTAGAATCAATTATAATAACCCAGCCCACCTGAATGAATATGTATGCTTTTCATCATAAATAGACGCTTGTTTTACAAACCGGTGTGCAAGTTTGGAGGAGCGATCCCCCTTGCACCCAGCGCCGCAATAAACATACCTGCTTTATAACTCTCTGCGAGTTGTAAGGTTTGTTTCCGCGCGTCACCACCCCTCACATAGTAAGAACAATGTTAAGCCAGAAGTCCGGAAGGTGGCTGACTGATTCTAGGATTAACACAAGCTTTATGAGACCAATGTTTGAGAACTTACGGTTGTCTGGGCGTCTATGTTGTGGCCAAACAGATAGGAGATCACTGTTTAATTTTCCAGAAAGTAAATAAGAAAGTGATGAGAAAAGCCCCTAATGGAGGGCGAAAGTTAGCCCTCAGACCATTCCAGAGTATCCAAGTGGATTACACAGAGCTCCCTAAGGTGCAAAGGTGGGAATACCTGTTAGTGATAGTAGATCATCTCATGCACTGGGTGGAGGCCTTCCCCACTACTACCGGCTTCCAACATTGCCAAAATGTTACCAGAGCAAGTTATTCCCCGATATGGAATAATCGAAAGAATAGATTCTGACAGAGGAACCCATTTCACTTCCAGAGTATTGCAGATGATATGTGCAGCCCTGGAGATACAATGGGACTTCCACACCCCCTGGCATCCCCAGAGCTCTGGCAGGGTTGAGAGGATGAATGCAATTCTCAAAACACATATCACCAAGTTGGTAATAGAGACTAAGCTACCCTGGACTAAATGCCTGCCCTTAGCTTTGCTGAGAATTAGGACTGCTCCGAGGAAAGATTTGAGAGTATCTCCATATGTCATGCTATTTGGTCTTCCATATTTGGGAAGGGAAGAAGGTGTACCCATTCCTGAAATTAATGATGTTTATCTTAAAAATTACCTGGGGGGGATAGCCCAATATCTTACAGATTTGAGACAACGCGGATTGCTGCCTCAGACAGCTCCACTGGACTTCAGACTACACCAGACACAGCCTGGAGACTGGGTACTAGTAAAGTCCTGGTGAGAGGATACTCTGACCCCACCGTGGGAAGGACCTTTCCTGGTACTCCTGACAACAGAAGCAGCCATAAGAACTAAAGAAAAGGGGTGGACATGTGCTGCTGGGGTAAAAGGAGCAGTAACTCCACCTTCTGGAGAGTGGACAGTAACCCAGGGAAGTGACCCATTAAAATTGACTCTTAAGAAACAGAATTTGTAAATTTGAGGGTAATGAAATAAAAGTGGAATATCTGGGAGGGTTACCAGCCAAGGTTCTACAGTAAAAACGAAAGCCAAGGGCAAGACTGGGTTGGCCTCTTCACTCCTCTTCTGTGAATGAACTCCGCTGCTGGCAGCAACCCAGTAGGCATTGAGAAATGGGAGGGAGGGCCGCGCCAGACCTTGGCAGGTTTTATGTTATCATAATAATGAACCTTGTGACCATCCCTCTGTGTTACAATCAAATGGAAGATAACCAATTTGTGACATTAGGGAAGGAAATAGCAAAAAGCTTTAATTTGAGTAGTTGTTGGGTACGCGGAAGCCCGAGAGCATCTGAAGAATGGCCATGGGTAGCCCGGCCTGTCCAGCCTAAATGGTTAGTGAGTAGCTTAAGTACAGTACGTCATGGGACTAAGTTCTGGACTGAAGAGGGAGTTGCATGGAAAATATTGTACCCGGGGAAGGGGAACTATTGCCTGAATAGAACCAGACCGGGAGGGAAATATTTAGGGAAAAGTGAATGTGAGTGGACATTGTCACCAGGAATGGATTGTTACAGTTCACTGTGTACTCCTTATAATTGTCAAAGGTACCAAGGAAGATGGAACCAAACACATGTTAAGCTTAGAGATGGTACGTGGGTAAGGTGTTCCTTCCACGAACCTTGGCATGCTGGATGCAGGGCAGCAGGGAGAGAGATTGGCCAAAAAGAGGGGTTTAAAGATTCTCTGTTCCTGGCTTGTCAGTGGGACAATACTACTAGCAAAAACCATGGAATAAGAGTTTATCAATGAGCTTGGCAAAATTCAAATGGGACTAGGACATATTTCACAAAGTTTTGGTCAGCTACAAATCAAACAAAAAAAGAGAGAGGATGTAACTGTAAATGGCATCCGGATGCAGAGGCCTTTGAATGTGATTATTGCGACTCCCATGGGGATCTAAGTATATCAGGAGGACCGTTGGGCTCAGAAGATCCGCTATATTATGAGGTACCACAAGATGATGAAACATGGGGTGGTCCGTTTGCTAATGGGGCTTGGGCTTTAGAAGGCCATTATTGGAATTGTAGGCAACGTGCTTATTGAAGGTTACCTCCAAATTGGTCAGGAATATGTTATGTTGGATACATAATGCCTTCCTTTCTTTTTCTTGCTGTCTGATGCACAGGCCGCTGGGCTGGGAGTCCAACGATATGATGAACTAAGGAGAGAGAAACGGTCAGATATCCAGATAGGAGGGGCTCAAAAATGGGGACAGGATGAATGGCCCCCTCAACGCATTATAGAAACTTACGGACCAGCAACATGGGCACAAGATGGTAGCTGAGGATATCGAACACATGGTTATATGCTCGATAGAATAATTACGTTGCAAGCCGTACTCAAAGTAATTACCAATCAGACCGCCTCAGCATTAGAATTAATAGCGGCCCAACAAACACAGATGCCAACTGCAATATACCAGAATAGATTGGCTTTAGGCTACCTACTAGTAGAAGAAGGGGGGGTATGCGGCAAGTTTAACACTTCAGAATGTTGTCTTCAAATTGATGATAACGGGCAAGCTGTGAGAGATCTAGCAACAAACATCAGAAGACTAGCACGTGTCCCGGTGCAAAAATGGAAGTCTATGATAGAGGCCAACTGATGGGATAAAAAGTAATGAATGAAAAGGGGGTGAACTGTGAGAAACGGGTTAAGTTTTGCTTCAGCAAATGGATATATGTTTGTTAGTGTGTCTGCACTAACAAAGGAGGCTTAGTGATAGTAGAATCTAATCAATGGCACCCAACTAATCCTTAGAACTGCCCTGGGTCTGTCAAGGGATCCTTGTTTACAGAACGTCATCCAGGTAAAGAGAAACAGACTGGAATGTGGCCTTCAATACAGGAACCCAGAAGATAGGGGAGTATCGATAAGGCCAAAGAAACCAGGCCTGGACAGTAAAACTGCTGAGGGGGCTGTGAAGACCGCTGAGTGGACTAAGGTCATCTAGAGGGCAGCTGATGAAGAGGGGGATACGACCACCTGAGGAAGTAAACGACCACCAGAGTGCTTGTAATTACTAACACTGGGTAGTAGATGGCAGCAAAGACTGTGAAATAATTTGTAGCATAATCAACTAATCAAAGGCATGTTTAGGATAATGATTTCGTAGGGGAGGTGTGTGTATGCCCTGTAAGGTGAAAAGGTGTGAACTGAACCTGTAACGGGTCAGGCGGTTGGGAAGAATGTGAGCTCCAACTTCTCAACCAACGAGAAGAGAGACAGAAACTCCGGCGGCCGGGATAGGGTATAAATACCTAAAAGCTGAAAGATGAGGAGTGCCTCTGCTTTGAGACGCACCACATTCAGCACTGTTTCATATAATAAATTTGTAATTTTTTTATCTTTGCTTCGGTGACTTTGTTCTCTATCAAATTCTAATTGTGAGCCGGTGTTTCTCACAAATCTCATGTCTGTTTCGATGGTGAGAACCCCAGGAGGTGTAGCATTGAATGGGCCTTCGACCCAAATGAGGCAAACCGTGCAGACCACCGTGCAGACAACCATGCAGACCCCCTCCATAGCAGACAGTCTCCTCTTTTGGTCATTCAAACCACTCCAGGATTTTCTTACAAGGAAACAACACTATTCGTCATCTCGGCAGTCAAACAGACAGGACGTTTCCATGAGAACTTCCTGCAGCAGTGCTGGGAGCAGGGAGGGCCACGTGGGAGGCAAAATGTCTGGTACAGACTGGGACCTTTCTGCAGGCTCCTGTGTGACAATGTGCTGCTGAGGTTGTCCTGTGGCCAAGGCATCTGTGCAGCACAGCCCAGGGGTGAAGGCCACTCTGTACGTACAGCCCAGCCCAGCACGAACTGCTCGATGTACAATGGTTCTTCTGGGCAGGATCACAGCTCAGGTTTCCCTGTGAGAAGTCAGCTGAGGTGCTGTGGCCCAAATATGCACTGCCAGGAGGAGTCCCATGTCTACTCACAGAACTGGGATGGTTTGGGATTGAATGAGATGTGGTGGGACATCTTGCTGAGCTATGGTGCTGCAATGGAAGGGTACAGGCTCTGCTGGAGGGAGTAGCAGGGAAGAGGACGACCAGCAGAATGCCCCCTGAGTGAAGGAGCAGCTCGGATCTATGGAGCTCCTGTGTGAGATGGGTCAAGGGTTGAGTGAGCTTGTGTGAGTGAGGATGAGAGGAGAAGCCAGTAAGGGTGAAAATGTCTTGGCCATTATAATCCACTTGATCGGGCACAGTAGGCAGAATAAGTCTTCTAACAGCAACCTGAAGAAGTCTCCGAGTCAATGAGCAGGTTCCTATGGGGAACAGTAGTTGCCCTGGCATTCACGGGCCAGGCAAAGACACATGGTGCCAGCAGCCTGGAGGACCTTGGGACAACTTCTTAACACAGCTGCCAGGTGGGCAAACAAGGGTGATGCTCACCTGGACCTGGTCCTGGCAAAAAACAAATAAAAAAAAAAAAGAGTGGTCAGGGAGGTGAAAACCAGTGTCAGCCTTGGCTGCTGTCACCAGGAAATAGTGGGGTCCCAGGTGCCGAAGAGGAGTGAGGAAGGCCAGCAGCAGAGCAAAAACGGGTGGACTCCAGAGAAGAAGACTTTGATGTACTTGGGAGACTGATGCGAGTGGTGCCTTGGGAAGCAGCTCTGAAGGCTGAAGGATCATGGAAAATCTGATAGGCCTTACAGGACAGCCTCCTCCAGGCACAAAAATGATCTCTCCAACTCCCCCTGAAAAGAAGCCACCGTCTCAGGAGGCTGCTTGTTGGAACTGACTGAGCTCCAGGACAAAGAGGCAGCACAAAGGAGGTGGAAGCAGGGAAGCTGCAGAGGAGGAATTGAGAAACCTTGTCCCAGGCCGTAGGGATGATGTCAAAGCCAAAGCTCCCATGGGCTTCACAGATGAAGGGAAGGACAGCAAAAACACAACGAGCTGATCCAGGCTTCGAGGGTCATGGGAATGAGTCACCCTCTGCCTGGAGGCCTGTGACAAGTGGGCACTGCAGATATTTGCATCCGGACTGCCTCAGCGTGGGCGATGGGGATCCCCCTGCCGGGGGTGGCTCTGCCAGCCCATCCACATGGGTCTGGATGGTGCAGACTCTACTTGGAGACATTCCTGTAACCCAAATTCCTTGGCGTTAATGCAGAATTGGCAAGTTGAAATCAAGCATTTCATGCACTTGGCCTCTTTGCCTTGACGTCTTTTCGCTTTGACTCCACTCCCGAAAGCTCTCTAATCAACCACAGAAGAATTGAAGATGAAGGGAAAATTATGGCCTGGCTTGGCTCCTCAGGGCGTTTTGCATGTTAATGAACCCTCTGGTGCCGAGTTCCTGATCTCTAAAGGCTGACCAAGTCTCTAGAGAACTAAGAGCCAGCAGCAAACCTCCAGGTTTCTGAGAGTGTTTGCAGGCCCTGCTGAAGTCCATCACTGAAGAAACCATGGAGGGAATGAGCAGACAAGGGTCCTGTCCCTGGGGGCTGATGAAGCAGGAAGTTGGAGACACTTGGTACAACGGAAAATTTAAAAGTAGAGATCACTGTGGAAGCCCTTGATGTGCTCTTCCAAGCAGGAAGGCCACGTCCTTACCCACATCCCCTACAGATGGGGCTCCTTTCCCTCTTGGCATGTTCGGGGCTCTTCCTGGGGCCAATGTGATTGGGAGTGTGTGTTGCCAGGTGCAGGTCAGCAGTAGGGCACCTCCCAGGATTTATGGGGGGTGGCTGAGGAGGCAACGAGGCACTGGAGCTGTAAGGACCTTGTGTTCTCTCGTGGGTCTCAGTGGAAGAGACAGAAGCCACAGGCAAGAGAACAAGGGTCTCAGATCTGTTGGGGTGTCAACGCCCCACCAAGGCCCTTGGCCATCCCCACCACAGCTACGCTGTCCTGTGCCTGCTTCCTTGTTTCCAACACCAAAATGTGGGTGTCTGAGGATTTGCCACTGCCAGTGAGTTCCCCACATCTCACCTGGTTTCCTCCAAAGCCTTGCTACTGCTCATTTATCCCCAAGATTTCCAAGCTCCAGAATCCTGGAGAATCCGTGCCAGAATCCTCTCTGTAGCTCCACATCCCAGCACTGAACAGCCAACCCCCAATATTTCATTTCTTCTTCCTGCCTTTAGCACACTCACTGCTCCCCCCACACTGCTCTCTCCCTGCACGCCCATGTGTCTCACAAACCCTTCCTCTGCCCCTGCAGTGCTGAGACCTCAACCCAGGAGGTTTGTGCATCCTCCAGGCTCATGGATGTTTCCTGAAGTCCATCCACGTGTGGGCAGTGAAGGAGGGGAAAGGAGCAAGTTGTCAGCCCATGGGGCATTCCTAAGAACAGCCACCCCCAGCAGTGGGCATTCCCCATCCGCCAGGCTGAGGCAGGCACACAAGAGATGAATGTCTGTATCACCCCTGGTTTGCAGAGGAAGGGTCTTCCTTCCTGCCATTGTCCCAGGAGAAGCCTCTTCCTCAGCCTCTGCCCACAAACATCCACTGCTTCCCACGGCTGGCTTCAGACACGGCTGTAAGGATTGGCTAAAGCCATCAGCCATCCCCTTGCTTCTCGCTGACATTGCTTGATGCTCTCTAACAGACTTACACGTGGCCAATCACCACTGCTCAGGGCCACTCGCCCTTTGGAAGAGCATTTTGGACTTTCCTAGTGCTTTTTATAATCTTCCTCGCTCCCTGCAGAGCACATGGTGGGCTTTCTTGGCCAAACAGGGCCTTTTTCACCATCTCTTAAGAAACAGTCGTCTTTTTATGATCCTCTGTGCAGGATGACTATTGTCATCCCAGAAAAGCACCAAATGTATCCAAATAGCTGTTGAGTGAAGTGCCAGTAAGAACCAGGTGAGCTCCCCCAATGGCCGTGGCTCCCTGGCAAGGAGCCTCTTCTGAGAAGGTGATCCGGCCTCTGCCACTCTCTGGAGAGGGAAACCAGCAGCGTCTGTGCCACATGGGGACACCAGGGGTGACTTTTGCAAGACCACCCTTCATGTAAACCACTTTCAATATGTACTTCAGGATGGGATATCATACCTTATATGGCAAATACTAATTTAATTGCCATTGTCCAGATTTGCTATTGTGGAAGTAGACTGTTACTTTAACATTTCTTTTCATCATTATTATTATTTTTTGCCACTCTAAAGGAAATCACAGAATCACTGGAAGGATCACTGATGCTTTATCAACAGAAGACCCGCCAGCTTTGCATCTCAAGAAATAGGATGCCAGAGGTCAAGAGAAGGATGGTTTGGGAAAACTCATGAGATATGGGAAACTGAAGCGTGTGCCCCTCTCCCCGACATCCTGCCCTCCTCCGTGACCTGTGTGAGAAACTCCATCCACTGGGTCTGAGCTCACAGTCATGTCAAGAAAACGGTGTGTAACTTGCAGCCACCAAACGGTGTGTAACTGTTGTCCTTTCAGTTCAGGATTTGAGCTCCCACTTAAGACCAAGAAGCCCAAGGATCCCAGTTCCTATAGGGCCAACTAATGAGGACATCCCACAGGCTGGGGGAGTTTTTCTTTACTGGCAAAGATTTTGTTGCCTTTTTTTCCTCCCTCTTTATAACTTGACTGTCAGAATTCATGGATTGAATCTACTTTGACCCTTTAAAACTGTCTCTGTGAAAAACGAATCCAGCATAGTTTTGTGGGTTTTTTTTTTCCCAACCCAACTGTACTTGGAGCATTGAAGAGTCTTTCCAGATTTGGAGTGGTTTTTCAGAATGTTTTGCTCCAAGAGGGGAAATATCTCAGCCTGCAGATGGAAGGACAGGAGGAGGACAGCATCATTCAGGCTCAAAGGGAATTGGAGGGTGTCTTGACCAACCTCCCATTGAAAACAGGGTCAGACCTGAAGAGTCAGGGCTTTGTTCAAAGATGTCTGGATCCCTTTCCAGGACAGAGCTGTTGCACGCTCTCTGGGAAACAGCTTCCAGTGCTTGACTATCCTCATGCTGGAAAAAGTTCCTCCTTATGTGGCTTGACCGTCCCTTTTCTCAGCCCATTGCCTCTTGTCCTTGTATCTTCTACCATGGATTTGACTCAGGCTCAGTCTTCCTGGTAACTGTGCAATGCTGCTCCATGTTCCCCCCAAGAGCTCCTCTCCTCCAAGCTGAACAAGCCCAGCTCTGTAAGCCTCTTCTCACAGTACAAGCTCTGTCAACGTTGGTGTCCCTCCACTGACCTGGCTCCACTTTGCAAGGTCTCTTAATGCTCTGTCTAAAGCTCCAAGAGGCAGTTTGTGGCTGTTGCCTCTGTCATATCCACGGACACTGCAGAAGAGACCTTGGGTCTGTCACCTCTCCAGGTAGGCTCTTTCACAGGTTACCCCATGCCTCCCCTTCTGCAGGGTAGAGACGCCCAGTTCCCTCAGACTCTCCTCAAAGCTCAAGCTTTAGGGTCTTCACCATCTCGTCAGACCTCCTCTGGACCCTCTCCAGTCTCTCCATTTGCCTTTTGAAATGCAAAGCCCACTGGCTCATCATGGCAGCCATCATGACTCAAAAGCCCTTCTCCTCAGGGCACTCCTTAGCTGGTGTGGTCACTGCCCCTGCTGCTGCATGGAGTTGTTGTGCACCTCTTTCTTCTAAACCTTCAGGTTTCTGATGGCCAAATCCCCAGGTGGGTCAAGGTCCCTCTGGACATAAGCTCCAGCGGTCAAGCATTGGAAGTACACGTGCTGATGTTCATCCTGAGTCAGGGTGCCTCTAGCAAGAGCATCATTGTAGAAGCTGCAGGACGCTACAGATAAGAAGACAGTACTGGTGTAATGGAGTTGTTAATCAAAGTAGAAAGCACTGGGATACCATCTCAGAAACACCAAAGGTGGGAGCAAAGTGAGGACACGCAGCGCCAGTGGGGAAATGGTGAAGAGGAGTTGACTTTTTGCAAGGGAGAGGATGAAGTTGGTTAAAGAGTGGGACTTGAGACGTGGGAAAATAGTGCAATGGGAATGAACGGTTAAGCAAAGGAAATGATCTGGGCTGTTTGGAGATACCTGTCAAGTAGCCCTGCATCTGAGCAACCCTGCCTGGAGCAGGACAAGACAGCTGCAGCTGGTCTGACTGTACCAACATCTGACTGACTTCCATGGACACAGGAAACCCGAGAGCTTTCCCCGCTGTCACCACTTCCTCACTGAGGCTTGATTTACCCTTGGAAAGTCCATGCTGACTGCTTTTGGACACATTGTTCTCTTTCAGGGGCCCAGAAATGTCACCCAAGAGGACTCTCATTGATGGCACACTAATCACCCCAGGGAGCTTGTACAGCCTGTGGGTCCCTGGGCTGGGCCTCTTTCAAAGGTGGGGGCAACATTGGCTTGTCCTCACTCACAAGAGAGCTCTGCCAAGCCTGTCGCCTTCCAGAGGTGACATTCCAAAGAAATCTCAGTCTTCCCTTGTGACTTCACTACAACTCTTTTGTCTGTTATATGGCGTATTTTGTTTCTCTAATCTTTCCTATACTCTACACTTGTCCTGATACAATGGTCATTTGCAAAGTCATCTTTTCAGATGCAGACTGTCTAGGAAAAGGCCCTCTCCATCATTCTCCAGTTTTCTCCTCCCTTTACTCTTTGTTCATCCAGGTACCTCTCACCTCTGCTGCTCTTTCACCCTCAGGGAGTAAAACCTTGCCTGTCTCTCAGTAATCTCATTGTCTCCTCAGCCAGCTCTTTCATTATGTTTATATCTATCTTTGTGTATCTACCTACCTCAACTATTTCTCCTAAGATTATCCCTTGTAGAAAGGCAACCTCATTAGAGGCAGTTTGTACTTTGCGTATGATTACACAGTGTTTTCTTGTTTATGAAAACTGACTGTGCTTTACTTTTCTTTTCTGCAGAACAGGCAGAATTCCCCTGTGGCTGTGAGCAGCCAGGTCTCTGAGGAGAGCAGGTGGGAGATGGTGCAATGGAGCTGTCACATCCAGACTGGAGTGGAGAAGTCTGATGCAAGGAACAGTGATGTCAGTCCCAGGTGGGCGAGGTCAGACCTGGTGGGGTTGCGGAGGTGAGGAGCAAAGCTGTCCATACAGGGATGGACATCACGGGACTGCTTTTCCTGACCTGGCCAGACCTCCTGAGGAGACACTCGGCCTCAGTATCCCTTGGAGAATGATTCTATCACCTCCTCTGGAAACTGAACACTCATAAAATACATCCTTTACAATCAAGAAAGCATTTTCATTAGATGCACTTTGAAAAAATTGTCATTAACTACACCACAAAAGCTCCCCAAGTAGCTGTACAAGGGTTTAAGGCTTGAAGGAAATTGCAAAGAGATAAATTCCTTGTTAAGGCTTTCTGTTTCCAAGGAGCCCCATGGGGTATTTGCTGCTGAGTCCATGAACCTCAGATACTGAGAGAAGATTGAAGAAAAGTGCTCAAGAAATCAGAAGCAAAACCCAAACTTCCTGGAAGCCTTAAGGAGCCCCACTGAGGGCAGTTACTGACAAAGGCTCCCTGGGGACTCGTTAGAGCAGATAATTGGAGGCTGTGATTGCAGGTAGGCAAAGGCAGAGTGCAGGTGGCTGTAATGCTGAGGAAAGCCTGGCTTTGTCTGAGGAAGCAGAAAGGCCAAGCCCTCACCCCCAGGCCCTGGCAAGGCAGATCCTGCCCCTCACTTGTGGCTCAGGGCTCTTCCTGGGGGCAGTGGGATGTGGGGGTGAGCAGTGCCCAGGGCAGGAAAATTCCGTGACACCTCCTGGCCTCCCAGAGAAGGGGCGAGGATGAAACCAAGTCCCAAGATTCAAAAGAATCATAGACTCATAGAATCATTTAGGATGGGAAGGACCTTTACGGTCATTGAGTCCCTCACACTCCCATGTCCACACCTAAACTACATCCCTATGTGCCCCATCTACACATCTTATAAACACCTCCAGGGATGGTGTCTCAGCCACTTCCCTGGGCAGCCTGTTCCAGCGCTTGACAAACTCTTCAGTGAAGACATTTTTTCTAATAAGCAATCTATATCTCCCCTCGTGTAACTTGCAGCCATTTCCTCGTGTCCTAACACTACTTACTTGGGAAGGGAGACTAACACCAACCTCGTTATCACCTCCTTTCAGTAGTTGTAGAGAGTGACAAGGTGCTCAGCCTCCTTTTCTCCAGGCTGAAAAACCCCAGTTCCCTCAGCCGCTCCTCACAAGACTTGTTCTCCACACCCCTCACCAGCTTTGTTGATCTTTGGGAATGCTCCAGGGCTTCCATGATTTTCTCGTAGTGAGGAGCCCAAAACTGGACATAGCACTCAAGATGGGGCCTCACCAGTTCTGAGCACAGGAGAGACAATCACTTCCCTAGTCCTGCTGGCCACACTGTTCCTGATACAGGCAGGGATGCTGTTGGCCTCCTTGGCCACCTTGGCACACTGCTGGCCCATATCCAGCCAGCTGTCGACAGACACCCCCAGGTCCTTTTCCACAGGGCAGCTCCAGCCACTCTTCCTGCCTCTTGTGGCGTCCATGGGGTTGGTGTGACCCAAGTGCAGGACTTGGGACTTGGCCTTGTTGAACCTCATACCATTGGCCTCAGCCCATAGATCCAGCCTGTCCAGATCCTGCTGTAGAGACAGCCTAACCTCCAGCAGATCAACACTTCCACCCAACTTGGTGTCATCTGCAACCTTACTGAGGGTGCAATTGATCCTTTTATCCACATCATTGATAAGGATATTAAAGTGAACTGGCCCCAGTACCAAGCCCTGGGGAACACCACTCGTGACCAGCCACCAACTGGATTGAACTCCATTCACCACCACTCTCTGGGCCACACCCTCCAGCCAGGTTTTTTCCCAGCAAAGCATACACCCATGCAAGCCATAAGCAGCAGTTCCTTCAGGAGAATGCTGTGGGAGATGGTGTCAAAGGCCTTACTAAAATCCAGGTAGACAACATCCACAGCCTTTCCCTCATCCACCAAGCGGGTTTCCTTGTCATAGAAGGAGATCAGGTTTGTCAAGCAGGACCTGCCTTTCACAAACCCATGCTGACTGGGCCTGGTTGTCCTTTCCATGCAGCTTGGTGGCACTCAGGATGGTCTTCTCCATAACATTCCCAGGCACTGAGGTCAGACTGACAGGCCTGGAGTTCCCCGGATCTTCCTTGTTGCTCTTCTTGTAGATGGGCACCACATTTGCTTACCTCTGGTCAACTGGGACCTCCCCGTTCAGCCAGGACTGCTGATACATGATGGACAGTGACTCAGTGAGCACTTCCACCAGCTCCCACACTACCCTTGGGTGGATCCCATCCGGAGCCATACACTCGTGTGCCTCTAAGGGCTGTAGCTGGTCACTAACTATTTCCCCTTGGATTATGGGGGCTTCACTCTGCTCCCCTTACCTGCCTTGCAGCCCAGGGGTCTGGGTGCCTGGAGGACAACTGGTCTTACCGAGGCCAAGAAGGCATTAAGTACCTCAGCCTTTTCTCATCCTTGGGCACCATGTTTCCCCCTGCATCCAATAAAGGATGGAGATTGTCCTTAGCCCTCCTTTAGTTCCTAATGTATTTATAGAAACTTTTTAATTGTCTTTTAAGGCAATATCCAGGTTAAGTTCCAGTTGGGTTTTGGCCATTCTACTTTTCTCCCTGCATAACCTTACAACATCCTTGTAGTCCTCTGGAGTTGCTCGCCCCTTCTTCCAAAGGTCATAAATTCTGTTTTTTTTCCTGAGTTCCAGACAAAGCTCTCTGTTTGGCGAGCCCAGTCTTCTTCCCTGCCGGTTCGTCTTTTGGCACATGGTGATGGCCTGCTCCTGTGCCTTTAAGATTTCCTTTCTGAAGAATTGCCATCCTTCCTGGGCCTCTTTTGCACGTCAGGAGAGCCTTCCAAGGACAACCAGGTCTTTAAACATACCAAATCTGCCCTCCAGAAGTCAAAGGGAGAGATTTTTCTAAACCCCCTCCTTATTTCTCCCAGAAATAAAAACTCTATCATTTCATGATTGCTGCCTCCAAGACGGCTGCCAACCACCAGGTCACCCTCAAGTCCTTCTCTACTGGAAAACAACAGGTCCAGTGGGGCGCCTGTCCTACCTAGTTGGATCATTCATCAAGTGTGTCAGGAAGGCCTCTTCCACACACTCCAGGAACCTGCAAGACTGTTTTCTCTCCGCTCTATTGTCTTTACAGCCAACATTTGGCACGTTGAAGTCATCCATGAGAACAAGGGCCAGCGATTGTGAGACTTCTCCCAGCTGCTGACAGACTATTTAGTCTGCCTCTCGATCCTGGTTGGGTGGTCTATAACAGACTCCCACCGTGATACCTGCCTTGTTGGCCTTTCCCCTCATTCTTACCCATAAACACTCGACCTTTTCATCACCATCGTCAAGCTCTAGACAGTTAAAACACTCCCTAACATCCAGGGACACCCCACCGCCTCTCCTTCCTTGCCTGTCCCTTCTGTAGGGTTTATAGCCATCCCTTGCAGCACCCCAGTCGTGTGAGTCATCCCACCACGTTTCTGTTATGGCGACTATGTCGTAGTTTTCCATCTGCATAACAGCTTCCAACTCCTGTTTGTTGCCCCGATGCTGTGGGCATTAGTGTGGCCCTGGGGCAGCCCCCACCTCCCTCCTCTCCTCAGGGAGAGCCCCCAGAACCCCCAGCCCGGCCCTCGGCCACCTCCTGCCAGGCTGGGAGCAGCGCTTCCGTCAGGGAGAGCCCCCAGATTGCCCCAATCCCATCTCTGGTGTGGCTCCGCAGCCTCCTGCCAGGCCAGAGCAGCCTTTCCCTTAGGGATGGAAGCTCCCTCACCCCCAAAACCGGCCCTGGGGTGTCCCTGCAGTCTCCTGCAAGGCTGCGAGTGGTGTTTCCCTCAGGTATGGATCCCCAAGACTCCCCCAGACCCATCCCCAGGGTGGCCCCACAACCTCCTGTGAGGCCTGGAACGGCCTTTCCTTTATGGAGAGCCCCCAAACGCATCTCTAGGGCGGCCCCACAGCCTCCTGTGAGTCCAGAGCAGCCTTTCCCTCTGGTATGGAGCCCCCAAACCACTCCAGACCCATCCCCAGGGCGGCCCCACAGCCTCCTGCCAGGCCAGGAGCAGAGCTTACCTCAGGGATGGAGGCTCCCTCACCCCAAAACCCAGCCCTTGAGCCCACGTATGCAAATGGCAATTGTGTAGGTCAGCACCTTGTTATCTTTCAAGAGGAACTTATCTCTGAGAACAGGGGGCCCCAAGACCCATGAGACATGCAGAGCCAACCAAACCCACCCACTATGACAAAGAATTCTTGGAAAAATAATGAATATGTTAATTAGTTCTCAGAAATGGCATGAACATGTATGTGTAGCATGTATATATGTTGTTAAACTAACTCTGCCTGGGGCGCACAGTTGGAGGAGCGATCCCCTGTGTGTCCAGCACTGCAATAAAGAATACCTGCTTAATAGTCATCCCCATTCTTGAGTCCTGATTTCGGCTTTTCACGGCATCAGTTCTGGCGACCCAGGTGGGACCCTCTCTGCTGGGCTGCAGGACCTGCTGAGAATAGGACTCCCCAGGGTACCCCCGGGATTTTCCCAGAGGGACTCCTCGCCTCATACGGATCACTGCGGGGGCAGACAAGGACCATCTACCGAATAAGGTATTCTTTAGAAAGTTGTTTGGGTTTTGGGGACCAGTCATTTGGGGTTCCCATCAGCCGTAGGAGACGTCTGGTCTACGTTTGGTTTGGGTGCGTCAGGTACGGGCGCGGATAAAGCTCCGTACTTTTGCAATAAGGTACTTTGTGGCGGTAGTAACTTATTGGTATTGAAATCAGAACTGTTTAAAGGAATTGTTTATTGAAGGCTGATTTAGATTTGACAAAAAGCGTGCAAATGAATTGAGCTAGCTCATGTGTGTATGATTTGAGTGACTGAGACGTGGCACAGCTGCAAAGCGAGCGCGGAGTTCTGATCTGCGGTTCCGTAACCCCGCGAAGGGTGCGGCCGGAGAGGGAGGAAACGAGTATAGAATCTTAGACATTTAAATGACAGGTATAACCACAGTAATTATTATTATAACTGTATGTCTGTTTATTGTAATTGTTAGATGTCTGTATACTTAGTGTTGTCAGGAAAATTTGTGTGAGTGTGTCATCCTGTGTGTATAATAAGTATATTTGCCAATGTGTTAAGTGTATTTGAGTGGATAGTCCTGGATGGCATTGTTTGTTACATCTCGATAACTCATGTGTACCAGTTTTTGTGTTTGAGCGTGTGAGGTGTGATAAGATGCTGAGGGTAAGATTTGGTTGGGACATCTATTGTCGTAACTGTGACGTGTGGGCGGATTGGGATGAGGTAGAAGGGTTTGTTTACGCGGTACATGTATATTGTGGATGAAGTAGAAGTCAGCTTGAGAATCAGTAAAGTGGGAGGAAGCCAGAGTAGAGACGTGTTGAAAGAGAGCCCCTTAGGATGTATTTTAGCACATTGGAAAGGTATAGGGGGACCACTGGGTGGGAATGTGGACAAGAAAACTCTAATAAAATATTGCAATCAATGGTGGCCCCTATCCAAATTAGAAGATGGAGAAAAGTGCCCCTTCAGTGGGACTCTAAACTATAATACTATATTACAGTTGATGTTATTCTTACCAAGAGAAGAAAAATGGGATGAGGTTATGTATGCGGATATGTTTTTCACTTTGCAAAACCATCCGGAATGGCAAAAGGATTGCGGATTTAATATACCACCACAAGACCCTCTAGTTTTGTCCCTAGAGAAAGAGCAGAAAGATAAAAGAAAGGGGCAGGAGAAAATGAATAGGTGTTGCTCGGCACGTAGTATTGGACAAAGGTGTTTGAAAGTAACCAAATCCAGAAAGAGGAGAGAGGAAACAGCTTGAGGGTGGCAGTAGCGGTGAGGAAGAAGGGGAGAAGATGTAGATAGAGGAAAGCTGACAGAAGTGATGGCCACAGCCACCGTGGTGGCATTAGAACAGAGGGGAGTAATGAACGGTAGGGGATTTAGAGGATGTGGAAGAGGAAGGCCTTTTGGGAACAAAGGAGGACTAGGGGATTCGACAAGAGGTAGAGGTGTTAATGTTGGGAATGTATTGGAAAGGAATCAATGCACATATTGCTGGAAAAAAGGACACTGGAAAAATGAATGCCCTGAGCTTAAAAGTACCCCACCAGCACTGATAGCTGAAACAGAGACCGATTGACGGGGACCTGGGGCATCTACCCTAGCGGATCCACTGGTTAAGATAAAGCTAGGGAACAAGGGTAAAGAGGTTGAATTTTTAATAAATACGGGTGCCTCTTTGTCTGTTTTAAATCAAGAACTGATATCTATAAGTAGAGACTTTGTAAATGTCATAGGAGCTACTGGCCAAGAGAAAAAGGCATTCTTTTCAAAACCCCTCAAATTTATGTTAGGAAAGCAGATTGGGATACAGCGATTGCTACACTTGCCAAATTCCCCCAAATCACTATTAGGTCGAGACTTACTGGAACAATTATGGGCAGTGATAGTTTTTAAGCGAGGAGCCATGGAATTAAAGGTAAAAGAAGATACATTAATTGAAATTTTGAGTCTAGCCCTAATACACTCTGAAAGGTCCATTACACCAGCACCCGAAATTGAAGAAATCACCAATCAAGCATATCCAGGAGTTTGGGCTGCAGGGACTCCAAGGAGGGCGAAAAACGCCACCCCCGTAATAAGAGAGCTTAAAGAAGGGGCAAACCCAATACGCCAAAGACAGTATCCTTTGAGATTAGAAGATCGTAAAGGAATACAAAACCCAGTTAATAATTTTCTACAGCATGCATTGTTAGTGGAATGTGAATCAGAATATAACACCCCCATACTACTGGTAAAGAAACCCTATGGGACTTATCGAGTAGTAAAAGATCTGAGAGCAATAAATAAGATGGTTAAAGATTTGCACCCTGTAGTGGCCAGTCCCTATATCTTACTTACCGCATTGAAAACCAGTCGGGTATGGTTTACAGTACTAGACTTAAAAGATGCATTCTTTTGTCTGCCTTTGGCCAAAGAAAGTCAAAAGTTGTTTGCATTCGAGTGGGAGAACCCTACCACTAGTAGGAAAACACAGCTTACCCGGACAGTGTTATCCCAAAGTTTCAAAAACAGTCCGACAATGTTTGGAAATCAGTTAGCACAGGAGCTTGAGGTACGGAAGCCTCCTTCCAAAAACGGAACCCTTTTACAATATGTGGATGATCTATTGATAGCAACCGAAACAAAACATGACTGTACCCGGTGGACTGTTAGCTTGTTAAACTTTTTGGGATTAAATGGATATTGGGTTTCTCAACAGAAAGCTCTGATGTTGCAGAGGCAAGTAACCTACTAGGGATACGAGCTGTCTGGAGGACAACGGGAATTGGGAACGGAACGAAAAGAAGCCATCTGCAGGACCCCTCTCCCTCGGGCGGTAAAAGAACTCAGAACTTTTTCGGGAATGACGGGTCGGTGTTGATTAGGGATTTACAACTATGGGATGATAGTAAAACCTTTATATGAACTTTTGAAAAATAATCCCACTCAATGGATATGGTCCAAAGAAGCCCAGAATGCATTTGAAATACTCAAGAAAGAGCTCGTGAGAGCCCCAGCTTTGGGCTTGCCTGATGTAACCAAACCTTTTTGGCTCTTTTCTCACGAGAAACAAGGAATAGCTCTAGGACTTCTAGCTCAACGTCTGGGAGCCTACAAAAGAGCCATAGCTTACTTCTCTAAACAATTAGATGAAGTAAGTGAAGGATGGCCAGGATGTTTCTGAGCAGTAGCGGCCATAATACTAAATATTGAGGAAGCCCAGAAATGTGGTTTGGGCCAGAAGATGACGGTATTGGTTTCACATTCGGTATCCGCTGTATTGGAACAGAGAGGGGATCACTGGCTTTCCCCATCCAGGTTTTTGAAATACCAGCCCATCCTGGTTGAATCCGATGATGTTAAAATTGAGGTGACTAGCGTTGTGAACCCAGCGTCTTTCCTTAGTGAGGCAACAACTGAACCACTGACACATGACTGTTTGGAAACAATAGAGACTGTGTACTCCAGCAGAGCAGATCTGAAAGAAGAACCCCTGGAGGATGCACAGGACTCCTGGCTTACGGATGGAAGCAGCTTTGTCTGACAAGGAATCCGTAAAGCTGGATACGCAGTGACCACAACAAATAAGGTAATTGAATCCCAACCATTGCCTGCCGGGACGTCAGCTCCAAAGGCTGAGATTATTGCCTTGAGCAGGGCTTTGGAATTGGTAAAAGGGAAAAAGATAGATACATGGGCAGACTCTAAATATGCCTTTGGAGTTGTTCATGCCCATGGAGCAGTCTGGAAGGAATGAGGATTGCTTACCATGCAAGGAAAACAGATCAAACACGCAGAAGAAATACTTTGCCTATTGGAGGCAGTACGGTTACCAGCTAGAGTGGCCATCATGCATTGCCGAGGACATCTGAGGGGGAACACTGACCAAGAAAGAGGTAAGAGCTTGGCTGACTAGGAGGCTAAACAGGCAGCAGAAAGAACCCAGAAAGAACCCATTTCAGCTTTAATTCCAGACAGTAGAAATAAAGACCTGGACGACCAGGA
The DNA here is from genome assembly GCF_964106895.1 of Numenius arquata. Lineage (NCBI taxonomy): Eukaryota > Metazoa > Chordata > Aves > Charadriiformes > Scolopacidae > Numenius > Numenius arquata. Next base: position 921,604 of record NC_133605.1, on the reverse strand, counting down.
GGGCATTGAATATTCTAGACCAGACCAGGAGCTCATCCAAGAACTAGGAGGAGAAGTTCCCTCCAGGAGATGGGCTCATTTGAGTGACAGTAGGATTATCATACCTGCCAAACTAGTGTGGGGACTTGTTAGAGAAGAACACGATAAGACACATTGGGGAGCAGATTCGTTATATAAATTTTTGAGTCAGAAATGGATAGGACAGAATTTATATACCACTGTTCGACAAGTGACTCAGCAGTGTGAAATGTGTTCAAGAAACAACCCCAACACAGGTAATCGAGTACAGTGAGGAACTATTGGGAAAGGAAACACACCAGGAGGCCATTGGCAAATCGATTTTTCCAAACTCCCAAGAAAAGGGGGGTACAAGCACTTATTGGTACTTACAGACACCTTTTCTGGATGGCCAGAGGCTTTTCCCTGTAGAACAAGCAAGGCGAGAGAAGTGACTAAAGTGCTATTGAACGAGGTAATACCTCGATTCGGGGTACCTACAGTCGTCTCATCAGATAGAGGTACTCACTTCTGTGTACAAGTAGTGCAACAAGTTAGTAAACGATTGGGAATTGATTGGCAATGACACACCCCATATAGGCCGCAGGCCAGCGGGCAAGTAGAAAAAAATGAATCACGCGATAAAACAGCAGATAGCCAAAATATGTCAGGAAGCGAATTTGTATTGGTATCAGGCATTACCCATAGCTCTGCTCAGACTATGTGTAAAGCCAAGAGCTAAAGAGAACCTAAGCTGTTTTGAAATATTATGTGGGAGATTGTACCAGACAGAATATAAAGGAGAAGATTTCAACCAGTTGGGAAATTCCTATTTAGAAAAATATGTTATTTCTTTGGGAAAACAATTACAGAATCACAGAATCTTCTTGGTTGGAAGGGACCTTTGAGATCATCAAAAAAAAAAAAAAACCAAACAAAAAAAAAATCCCACAACAAAACAAAATAAAAAAAAACCCAAACAAAACAAAAAACCCAAACACCAAAACAAAAACAAAACCCACACAAAACAAACACCCACAACCACACACCACACCCACCTGCAAACAGACACAGCCCAACAATCTCGGGCACTAGACCGTGCCCTGAAGTGCCATGTCTACATGTTCCTTAAATCCCTCCAGGGATGGTGACTCCACCACCTCCCTGGGCAGGCTGTTCCAGTACCTGACCACTCTCTCAGTAAAGTAATTCTTCCTAATATCTAACCTAAACCTCCCCTGCCCCAACTTCAGAGCATTCCCTCTGGTCCTGTCATTATTCCCTTGGGAGAAGAGGCCAACACACACCTCTCTACACCCTCCTTTCAGGGAGTTGTAGAGGGCAATGAGGTCTCCCCTCAGCCTCCTCTTCTCCACACTAAACATGCCCAGGTCCCTCAGCCTCTCCTCGTATGACTTGTTCTCCAGACCCCTCACCAGCTTGGTGGCTCTCCTCTGGACACGCTCCAGCAGCTCAATGTCCTTCCTGTAGTGAGGGGCCCAGAACTGAACACAGCACTCGAGGTGAGGCCTCACCAGTGCCCAGTACAGAGGCACCATCACTGCCCTACTCCTGCTGGCCACGCTATTCCTGATACAGGCCGGGATGCCGTTGGCTTTCTTTGCCACCTGGGCACGCTGCTGGCTCATGTTAAGCCGGCTGTCCACTGATACCCCCAGGTCCTTTTCTGCTGGGCAGCTTTCCAGCCACTCTTCCCTGAGCTTGTAGCGTTGCCTGGGGTTGTTGTGACCAAAATGCAGGACCCGGCACTTGGCCTTATTCAACCTCATCCCATTGGCCTTGGCCCAATGATCCAACCTGTCCAGGTCCCTCTGTAGAGCCTGCCGACCCTCAAGCAGATCAACACTCCCACCTAGTTTGGTGTCATCACTCACGATCCTCTCCATGATCTTTCCCAGTACCGAGGTCAGGCTGACAGGCCTATAGCTTCCCAGATCCTCCTTCCGGCCCTTCTTGTAGATGGGCGTCACATTGGCCACCCTCCAGTTATCTGGTACCTCTCCTGTTGACCAGGATTGTTGATAGATAATGGAGAGAGGCTTGGTGAGCTCTCCTGCCAGCTCCCTGAGTACCCTTGGGTGAATCCCATCCGGCCCCATGGACTTATGCGTGTCCAGGTGCATAAGCAAATCATTAACTACTTCCTCCTGGATTACGGGGGGGTTGTTCTGCTCTCCATCCTTATCTTCCAGCCCAGGAGGCTGAACACCCTGGGGGTAGCTGGTCCGACTATTGAAGACAGAGGCAAAGAAGGCATTAAGTATCTCAACCTTCTCCTCATCCTTGTTTGGGATGTTCCCCCCCCCCGCATCCAGGAAGGGATGGAGATTCTCCCTGACTCTCTTTTTGTTGACATATTTATAAAAACTTTTTTTGTTGTCCCTTATATTAATGGCCAGGTTGAGTTCCAGCTGGGCTTTTGCCTTCCTAATTTTTTCTCTGTATAACCTAACAAGATCTCTGTACTACTCCTGAATTGCCTGTCCCTTTATCCAAAGGTGATAAACCCTCCTTTTTTCCCTGAAGTCCCATCAAAAGCTCTTTGTTCATCCAGGCCGGCCATTTTCCCCGCTCTTTAATTTTGCGCCTCACGGGGACAGCCTGCTCCTGGGCCTTTCGGATTTCCTTCTTGAAGAGCGTCCAGCCCTCCTGGACCCCTTTTCCCTGCAGGATTCTCTCCCAAGGGACTCTCCCAACCAGGGTTCTGAACAGGCTAAAGTCCACCCTCTGGAAGTCCAAGGTGGAGGTTTTGCTCACCCCCTTCCTTACCTCACTAAGAATTGAAAACTTGACCATTTCATGATCGCTAAGACCAAGTTGGCCTCCTACCTCCACATCTCCCACTAGTCCTTCTTTGTTTGTGAAAAGTAGGTCTAGTGAGGTGCCTCTCCTGGTAGGCTCTCCTACCAGTTGTGTCAGGAAGTTATCTTCCATACACTCAAGGAACCTCCTAGACTGCCTGCTCCCTTCATTAGAGAAAATCAATAAGAATGACTTAGGAACCAGAGTTAAAGGACTGGACCGTACTATCCATCCCTTTAGTCCTGGAAATTGGGTTTATATTAAGAATTTTTCAGGTGATCCACTAGAAGAAAAGTGGAACGGAGCATTCCAAGTGCTACTGACCACCTTCACTGCAATCAAAGTAAAAAGAACAGCCGGCCTGGATCCACTGCTCCCGAGTGAAAAAGGCTCCAGATAAGCAGTGGACTTCAGAACCTTTAGGACCTTTAAAACTAAGATTACAAAGATGTAAACAATGGAAGGCTCCAAAGTGTGAGGAAGATCCCCCACTTGAGCAGAAATGGACCTCCGAATGTACTGGACCAGCAAAACTGCGATTCCGGAAATCATTATCATGATCTCCTGCATCACAGCTGGACAGACAGAGAACTGCATCACCCGTCAAGGTCTAGATGATGTCCCCGACCCTGAAGACTGGACCAGGAATGGATACTTGGTTAATGTAGGTCTGAATATCACAGATGAAGAAAGTAAGGTATACACAGTTTTACAAATTGATGGCCAAATTAAGAGAGACTGGGGAGATTAAGGACAAATACCATCCTATAAAATAAGAGAAAACAGCTCAGTTGATATAGCATGTAAATTTGATGTGAAGCAAGTATACTCACTGCTAGAGAAAGTGAAAGAAACTTCTAAACGAACATTATGGCAAGTCCAGCACGATACTCTGGAAATAAGGAACATCATTACAACCATCGAGGAAACTGGGGAACACCACTGGTGGGACATTTTTCTAAATACCTCATTAAATCTCCAACCGCGGCACAGTTTTTCAACTTCCCAGTGCATCCTGTACTAGTGCTGATCCTTGTAGCCCTACTGTTGACTGCTCTCGACCTTTGGATGTGGTGGAAAGTACGGACTCTTGCTCAACCAGTACATGTATTGTGGACTGTAAACAAGATTTTGCAAAAGAATTTTCTATAGCTTACAGAAAAGCGGGAGTTGAATGAAGGAATAGGGCTGAGTATGGCTTGAAGGTTTGCTTGACACAACTAAGCCGCTCTTAGCATAAACAATGAGTTAGCAAATACTGTGAGTCTTTGTTTTTCTAACTTGGCTAAATGCAAACAGGGGCCTAAGCACGTATGCAACTAGCAATTGTACAGGTCAGCACCTTGTTATCTTTCAAGAGGAAGTTATCTCTGAGAACAGGATGTGTCGAGACCACCAAGGCATGCAGAGCCAGCCTAAACCAGCCTTGCGGCTTTGTCAGCAAGAATAGAGAAGTAGATGACTGCAGTTCACCAAAAGGACGCAGTGATGAAGAGGAAGGGATGAAGTAAGCGACCACCAGAGGTCTTTGAAGACCACCAAGAGACTGAAAGACGCGTGCGGGAGTGGGTGGCAACGTATGACAATGAGTTCTGGGAAGAATAATGAATATGTATGTTTAACTTGTGTATAAGCTGTGTAACTCATGGCTTTTGGTGCGCACATTTGGAGGAGCGATCCCCTGTGCATCCAGCGCTGCAATAAAGAATACCTGCTTAATAGTCATCCCCACTCTTGAGTCCTGATTTCGACTTTCACGGCATCACTATCCGTGTTACTGTTATTGTTTTCTTGTTCCCTTTGTTGTTCTGTTAAACTGCCTTTGTCCCAACCCACGAGTTTTGCCTTTTCCTTCCGATTCTCCCCTCATGGCTGTGGGGGGGGCTTGAGAGAGCACGGCTGCCCCGTGGTTCTTTGTTGTCCTCTGAGGCCAAACCACGACAGTTGGTACCTGATGGAATGTTTCAAAAAGCTCTGGCTGATTGAGTGACAGGAGAAGTCAGGAGTGCGCTGGCACTTGTCCAGGGCATCTATGCTGGCAGGAGGTATCTGTGCCTCTGTAGCTGAAGGTATTTGTGTCCTACATCCAATCCCAGTTCTGGAACACACTTCCTTTTATTTTTAAAAAAAAAAAATAAAAAGAAGAGCAAGGATACAAAATCCCCCCTTTGACTATTATATTAAAGTAAAAGGAAAAAAATCCACAGGTAATTTTAAAAGCTGAAAAGTACATTTTCTTTTCTTTGCATCTTTTCTTTAGTTCTTCTTTGATTCATATTTTTATTGACATTTTTCTAAACACTTCTATTATAATCAGGCTCGCAGCATTGAAAAAAAAAAAAAAAATATGGTCATTTTGTGCCTTGCATAGACCCCCGTGTCCCCAAAGCAGTTCCTGCCCAGGACTGTCAATGACACCCCTCAGTCTTTGCACAGAGAGTCACACCGTGATACCGACCTCTCGTCACTGGCTGAGGTTTTGTTTTAGGGGGTCACATACAGCAGAGGGAGATTCGTGCCCCATAAGCATTTGCTCTGTTGTTATCAGAAAAAGGGCCTGAGGTCGTAGGTTCATAGTATCAGCTCAAGTTGGAAGGGGCCTTGGGAGGTCTCCATTCCAGCCTGCCAGAAACATGGTCAGGCCACGTTGTTCAAGGCTTGGACCAGTTTGAAGAAAGTTTGACAACCTCCAGGGCTGGAGTCTGCTCAGCATCTCTGGGCGACCTGCTCCAATGCTTGGCTCAGCTCATGGGGAAAAGCGCTTTCCTATCTGCAGGCTGAGCCTCTTCTCTTTCACCTTCCACCCACCGTCTTTTGTCCTCCCACCATGCACCCTGGTGAAGAGCTTGGCTCTCTGTTCTCCATAAAGTCCTCCTAGGTACTGGCAGGCTGCAATGAGATCCCTCTCAGCCTTCCTTTCGCCAGGCTGGACTAGCTCATCTCCCTCAGCGTCTCCTACATGGGAAAGGCGCTCCAGTCCCTGACCATCTTGATAGTCCTTTGCTTCAAGAAAATTTATGCAGGCACTGAGCCTGGCAGGAGGATGGAGATGGCCAAACAGGAAAATTCACTCATAAACTTGGGGTGTGCTGCCAGTGCTGGAAGTGGCCAGTGCGAAAGATTTGGGGTGCTACAAGTGCTCTGTGCCACCTTCCTCAACTGCCCATGCCACCAAAGGCACAGACCAGCCTCCTCTCTCCTGTGTCTGCAAGTCTCAGATGCCTTCTACAAGCCCTGGCTCTGCAACACCAACCCTCTTGTGTGAGTCCTCACCCTGCATGGGCAGGGCGCTCAGCTAACTTTAGTGTGTTCCTCTTTCAAGCACTTTCAAGCCCATCCCAGTCTCTCTCTGGTTCTCCCTCTTGCTTCTTGTCCCTCTCCCCCATCTCTCCCCTGTCCAGCCCAGAAAAGCAGCCCATTCTGGGCTGACCCCGTGGCAGTGCCCATTGATGGGTTCTGAAAAACTCTGCAGACTCAATGCCACAGCCTCAGCCCATCTGATGGCCACAGTAGCTCCTGGGGGGCAGAGAGATGTCTCAGCACCACATTGGCCCCAGGGCTGAGGGCCAGACATGGCACGAGATGGCAGAGACCAGTGTCTCCCTGTGTCCCCTGCGCCTGTCTCCAAGAGATCCTGACCACTGACAGAAAGCCCCTCTGTGTCAGCCCCTCTTCCAGGAGAAGACTCCGGGCCCTGGAGCTCCTCAGACTGCTCCATCCCTAGAGAAGCCTGCCCTGAGCTGGTGCATGCAGAGATTGATTTCTCTTTGTCGTCTTTTTTTTTCCACCTTGGATGCACAGAGATGCTCCTTTGCTCTTCTCCAAGGGTGTCCCTGTCCCCAGAGAACATTTCACCAGGGAACTTTGTCTGATCTGGCCTCATTTGCCACTCCTGCCCCCTCCCCACGATCTCCACAGGGTCCTGCACTGTTGTTTCTGCTCCGCAGAGCGAGTTGGCTGTGATGACTGAAAGCCATGGAGGGACAGTCCCAGGCAGATCCCTGTGGATCATTCACCGTTTCCGGGGGAACTGGGCAACCACGGGTGAAGGCTCAGCCTGGGCCCGTTCCCTAATACATTGCCCCACATTGTCCCATTGCCTAACACTCTTCCCTCATCCCATGGAGAACCCAAACAAAGCAGCATGGCCTTGTGAGGACAACTTCCTCAGCCTGAGCTCAGCTTTGGAAGAAGAGCCAAACCTCCAGACACCGGCACTGAAGAAATCCCATTTTATTAAAGAGACATGAGATGGGAGGTCAGCTGTACCCCTGTGCCAGGCACACGTGAACGGGCCTCAGGGTCAGAAGGGCTGGGTTCATGCTTGTGGGGAAGTAGAATGTTCCTGGACACACATGGTTATCACAGAGAAAAGGCCCAAAGCCCAGGAAGTTCCCCAGATGAATCTGAAATCACTTCTGAAGAGACACGGGCAGGTTAATGCTGCTGAGAGATTAGTGACAGAATCAGCTTCTTCGATGTGTCTTTCAGCTCCTGGTTCCTCATGCTGTAGATGAGGGGGTTCACAGCTGGAGGCACCACCGAGTACAGAAATGACACCACCAAGTCCAGGGATGGGGAGGAGATGGAGGGGGGCTTCAGGTAGGCAAACATGCCAGTGGTGATAACAAGGGAGACCACGGCCAGGTGAGGGAGGCACGTGGAAAAGGCTTTGTGCCGTCCCTGCTCAGAGGGGATTCTCAGCACAGCCCTGAAGATCTGCACATAGGACACCACAATGAAAACAAAACAACCAAATGATAAACAGACACTGACCACAAGAAGCCCAACTTCCCTGAGGCTGGAGTGTGAGCAGGAGAGCTTGAGGATCTGGGGGATTTCACAGAAGAACTGGTCCAGGACATTGCCCTGGCAGAGGGGTAGGGAAAATGTATTGGCCGTGTGCAGGAGAGCATTGAGAAACCCAGTGCCCCAGGCAGCTGCTGCCATGTGGACACAAGCTCTGCTGCCCAGGAGGGTCCCGTAGTGCAGGGGTTGGCAGATGGCAGCGTAGCGGTCATAGGCCATGACTGTGAGAAGATAAAACTCTGCTGCCATCATGAAGACAAACAGAAATAGCTGTGCAGCACATCCCCAGTAGGAGATGGCCCTGGTGTCAAACAGGGAATTGGCCATGGCTTTGGGGACAGTGGTGGAGATGGAGCCCAGGTCAAGAACGGAGAGGTTGAGGAGGAAGAAGTACATGGGGGTGTGGAGGCGGTGGTCACAGGCGATGGCGGTGATGATGAGTGCGTTTCCCAGGAGGGCAGCCAGGTAGATGCCCAGGAAGAGCCCGAAGTGCAAGAGCTGCAGCTCCCGTGTGTCTGCGAATGCCAGGAGGAGGAACTGGGTGATGGAGCTGCTGTTGGACATTTGCTTCCTCTGCGCACTGGAACCTGTCCAAGGAAGAAAAGGCAGTGACAAGTTACGGTGGACGTCTCAGAGCAAAACGTACTCCAGTTCTCATGGAACCCTATGGAGCTGTGTGATGGAGCTGCTGTTGGACATTTGCTGCCTCTGGGCATGGAGACCCCTGCAAGGAGGAAAAGTCATTGACAAGTTATGGGAGACTTTTAGCAGCAAAACCAAAGCCTTTTCCTACAGACCCTTCCCTGCTACACGCCTTACCCCCTGTATTCCTTTTCTAGGAGACCTCCCCTCAGCTCCATGGCTGAAGCTCTGCTACCGTGCTGGTTGAACGTGCCATGAGGAGCTGGGCCTCTGCCCACTGGTGCCGAGGAGTCAGCCCTGCTCTGCAGCAGAGGGTTCACGGGAACGCTGGAAGCAGGGGCCAGTCCAGGTGTTTGACTTTGTCAGATAAAACCATGCCCAATGCACAAGGGTGTGCCAGTACCTGCACTCCCTCTTCGAAGGAGTGAGGGAGGCAGAGGCCAGCTGAGAGCTTTTTTGAAAAAAAAATTCCCTCCGTCCCATTGTGGGATGTCAGAAACCCTCAGTATTCCTGCTGCACTCAGGGAGAGCAGAGTGAATCCTGCAAGGCAAGAGGATTGCCTGTGGCTTAGTACAGAGCGAGGGGAGCTGGGCTGTCCCTCAGCCCCTGACACACTGGGCTTGCGCCTTTCTGAGATGGAGGGCGATCACACGCCCTCAATGTTTCCCTGAAACGTCAGCAGAACCTGCTGAGAGCAGAGGGATCCACTGCAGACAACTAAATGTCTCGCCCTTTCTCAACGTCTCAGCAACCACTTCCAGCCCAGGACACACAGGGCTCATTTCACCAACCCAACAGCATTTCCTTGGTCATAGCGTCTCTGCGCTTCTCCATGGGGCTTTCAGGTAACACAAAGATGCTACGGGACAGATTTGCATCCTGGAGGGCAGCTCACAGCTTGGAAGGACACCTCAAGGAGATACATCAGTTTTTTCATGATGTTATCTCACAAAGGGAAAACCAGCTGATTCCCCAGCCCCACAGGCTGCATTGTCCACAGCCGCACAGGCGAGAGGAAAGCTGGGACCCTTGTTCCCATGGACACACCTGCATGGGAGGACACACAAGATCAAAGTGTGACTCTGCAGCTGAAACTCCCATCCCCAGAGAGCCTGAGAGTGAGAACAAGAAAAGAGCAGCAATAACACAGACAAGTGGAGAAACAAGGGAAACTGCAGCGAGGGTCTGGCTGAAGGAGGCCAGGGCAGAGGCAGCTGGGCGCTCGGGACAGCATCACCCGTACCCAGCCGTGCCTGTCACCTCCCAGACACCGACACTGCCGGGCAGTCGCTCTCAGCCCTGCTGCTCTGCAGGGAGAACGGGGCACGTGGCTGGAGAGCTGCACCACGGCTCTGCTGGAGCTCCGGCTGCAGAGGAGGTGGTTCATGCCTTGGACCCCACAGCCCCGAGGGCAGAGGCTTTGGTGGGAGAGGAGGCACGGGGGGGCTTGCTCAGGGGAAGGGGTCTGCATTGGAGGGGATTGTACGGAGTTTGAGGAATTCTCCCTCCCACAACATTTCTGGTTTAAGTTTCTTCTCGTTCCCTGGTCATATCCCTGCTGCCAGGAGATTTTCCTCCTGGGAAGTGTTTCCCTGTGCCGTGTCTTATCCTGTCAGCACTCACAGAGCCCATCCCAACCTCTGTGCACTCACCTTGGCCCTACAGACACCTGCCTGTTTGCAGGGCAGGGGCTGGGTTCATGTTCCTGTTCGCAGGTGCAAAAGGGCAGGTCAGAGCAACCCTGATGGTCCAGCAGAGGTGATGCTGGTGCTCTCCATGGGCAGAGGAGCGGCTGAAGGCCCCTTAGGAGGCTTCTTTTAGACCAACTGATGCCTCAAAGTTGCAGCTCAGGAATCACAGTGACTTCTGCAAACTCGAGAGATCCTTACACATTCATCCCTTTTTCCACCTCTCTCCCCGCACCCCCCGGATAAGAAACTGGAAACACAACCTGAGGAAATAGTTCCCTTGGAAGCGTGTAGGGGTGATCTGGAGCTGTGAGCAGCCCTGACCAACTCAACACCGTCTTGACAGCAGAAGGACCCTCTCCTGCTTCTCCCCAGAGCTTCTCCCCACACCGCTGTGGGAACAACCTGGGCAGACTGAGTGTTGACCCTGGCAAGAGACAAAGTCCCTGCGCTGGCACACAGTCCCCTGCGGTGCAGAGACCCTGCTCTGAAGGACAGCCCTGAGTACTCCTGGCTGCACACCCGGCTTCACACTCTGCAGCCTCCCCCAGGGGAAGGCAGCCAACATGCCCTGGCCGGCTGAGGGTGCAGCAGGGAAGCCGTGCTCCAAAGCATGTCCTTTTTCTACGCAGGGGAAACTGAGAGTCCTCCTGACAGATCCCATGGGTTGTGGGATGTGCCAGCTTTAGGAGGTCTTTCCAGGAACTGCAGCTGCATTGCCCTGCAGCCAGAGACTTACCGTGTCAAGGGCTGTGAAGATTTCTCTCCAGGCGAGCTCTCATCTGTCCTCCCACCCCAGGCTGCCTTTAGCCTCTGTCTTGCTTCCCTCCTCTCCCCTCGGTGCCTGCAGGCAGTGCCCTCAGCCCTGCTGCGCTTGGCAGAGGAGCTGCTCCTGGGCAGAGCTGTCTCTCTGCCGCGCTGCCCCATGGCCAGGAGCTCCCTCCATCCCAGGAGCCCGGCCCAGCTCAGCAGCAGAGCAACAGCCCAAGGCAGTACCTTTTCTGCCCCCTCTGGAATCCCTTGAGGTGTCCCTGGGGCTGCAGGGGAACCTGCTGATGCAATCCCTGATGTTCTCTCTCTCAGCTGGATCGAGACACTCCTTTCCAGAAGTGTCATTTCCCTGCTGAGAGACAGAGTTAGCTCTAAATATCAACTTTCCTTGGCCCATCATTAGACAGGACAGCCAGACGGGGACAGACAGGCATCTCCTTTACCCCTGCTGAGGGAAGGGATTCAGCTGAGGGAATTGAGGCATCTCATCCTGCGTTTCTATTCCTAGCATTTGATGGAGACTCAGCTCCCTTCCATGCCTGCTAGAAGCCCACAGGAGACGGGATTCCTCTTTCCTCAGGTGTTGAGCTGTGCACAAAATAGGCACCTGCATGGGAGCCTCTTTTCTCCACTCCCACACTAAGTAATGGAGATGGAGGGCGGGAGTGAAATGTTCAGATGCAAATGCCTGGGAACATTCCAGTTGCCAGAGGTGGTGCAAGGTACACGCAGGAAACTGCAAGCTCTAATGGGGACGGTGATAGAGACGGGGAAACATCTCGGGGATCGTACATGAGCCTGGTGGGAAGTCCTTTAGCCAAGTGAAATGACAGCTGATGCCCAAATAAAAGGAACCTTTTCCTACTCCTGATGTTCATGGCAGTTCACAGAGGTGTTCACATGAATGGACTGCAGTCATGTCCTGTAGGGAGAGCAAGGTCTCTCTCTTTTCCACCAGCTGAATTTACTCAATCTCCAGTGACTACAATGGCATTTGTCCCAAGTTCAGCCCCTCATTGCCTAACAGAATTCAGGGCAGCTACTCAATGTTCCAGTCCAGGCCCACAGAGCTCTAGGAGATGCGAGGACGGGCAGGGACTGCACAGGACCTACAGGAAAGCCATTCCCATTAGGGCGGGTGTGTCACAGATGCCCCAGACTGCATCATAGAATCACAGAATCATTGAATGGTTCGGCTTGGAAAGATCCTTAAAGATCATCAAGTTCCAGCCCCCTGCATTGGGCAGGGACACCTCCCGCAGACCAGGTTGCTCAAGTCTCCCCAGAGACCTTCTCCAGGCTGAACAACTCCAGCTCTCTCAGCGTGTCCTCACAGCAGAGGTGCTCCAGCCCTCTGATCATCTCCGTGGCCCTCTGCTGGACCCGTTCCAACAGGTCCACGTCCATCCTCTGCTGAGGACTCTAGAGATGGATGCAGTACTCCAGGTGGGGTCTCACCAGAGCGGAGCAGAGGGGCAGAATCCCCCCCCTTTCCCCGCTGGCCAGGCTGCTGGGGATGTAGCCCAGGATGTGGTTGGCTTTCTGGGCTGCCAGTGCACATTGACGGCTCATGTTGAGCTTCTTGTCCACCAACACCCCCAGGTCCTTCTCCTCAGGGCTGCTCTCAATCCATTCTCTGTCCAACCTGTATTTGTGCCTGGGATTGCCATGTCCCGGATGGAGGACCTTGCACTTGGTCTAGGTGAACTTCATGAGGTTCACACGGTTCCCACCTCTCCAGGCTGTCCAGGTCCCTCTGGATGGCAGCCCTTCCCTCCAGCCTGTTGACTGCGCCACCCAGCTTGGTGTCGTCGGCAAACTTGCTGAGGGTCCACTCTATCCCACTGTCCGTGTCTCCAACAAAGATGTTGAACAGTGCCGGTCCCAGTACTGACCCCTGAGGAACACCACTTGTCCACTACTTGGACATTGAGCCATTGACCACAGCCCTTTGCGTGTGACCATCCAGCCAATTCCTTAACCACCGAGTGGTCCATCCATCCGATCCGTGTCTCCCCAATTTAGAGACCAGGATGTCATGCGGGACGGTGTCAAACACTGCACAAGTCCAGGTAGATGACGTCTGTTGCTCTCCCCTTATCTACCAATGCTGTAGCGCCATCACAGAAGGCCACCAAATTTGTCAGGCATGACTTGCGTTTTGTGAAGCCGTGTTGGCTGTCACCAGTCACGCCCTTATTTTCCATGTGCCTTAGCATCTTCCTTGCCATCTCCAGAGCTCATGGTGAGCAATACTGGCCATAACAGGACTTTTTTACCCTCTCTCAGGAAATGGTTGGGTTTTTATGATTGTCTGGGCAGAAAGAGCAGTTCCAGTAAGAACCAGGTGAGCTCCCCCCATGCCTGTGGCTTCCTGGCACAGAGACTGTCCTGAGAAGGGGATCCAGCCTCTGCCACTCTCTGGAGAGGGTGTCTAATGAGCAATGTCCGTGGCACCAGGGGACACAAAGAGAGACTTTTGCGAGACCAGCCTTCATCTGAAACACTTCAGATTCGTCCTTGTGGACTGGCTGTCATGCTGTATATTGAAATACTGATGCCATTGGCATTGCCCAGAGGGGCTACCTCAGACGCAGGTTGCTCCGCTGCAGATATTTGTATTTAGGCAGGGGAATGCTTTTGTTGATTTAATGTTTTTTGTTCTTGTAGATGCTGATATTCTTAGGGAAATCACAGCAACTCTTGAAGGATAATGGAAGGATTACCACCTCAGCGGCCCTCCTGTGAGCTGGTTCCTGTTTGCCATTGTCTCACTGTCACTGGGCAGGGTGTGGTGTAAAAGGTGCTGAGCAGAGGAGGACAATCACTTCTTCTGGCTGTGCTCCTGCTCACGCAGCCCCGGACACTCTTGGCCACCTTTGCTGATGGCTCATGTTTTGTCTGATGAAGCTCAAGGATCTCCAGGGCCATTTCCACCGAGCTGCTGCCCAGCCACGCAGCCCCTGGCCTCTGTCACTGCGGCCTGTAATTCCCCTGCGCAGTCCTGAGGCCTTTTTAGAAGATGTGTGCCAGGTTTGCTTTTTGCTTTCTCCCATCGTGATGACCTTCCCAAATGGATCAGAGCAGCCCTGCTCTGACATCAGCCTGGTCTCTCAGCATCCTGGGATTCAACCTCTCTGGTCCAACGGCCTATTAAGGGATGACCATGCACTGCTGGATTTCACATGGTGTTCTACCTCTTAGGCACATGGAACTGGGAGGCCTTACCGGTGAAGAAAAAGGCCAAGAGTACCTCAGCCCTACCCATACCTACTTTTAGCAAATTCAGCAGTGGCCACACAGTCTCTTTGTTTCTTCTTTAACTGTTTCTGGAGTAGGAACAGCTCATCCTTGTGCCCTTGAACTCCCTCTCAAGTGTTCTTACTCTGTGGGAGCTCTGGTGTTCACAAATCCAACTGCATTTCTGAATTCCCCCTTTGTTTTTGATCATTGCATCCACATCTCGCATGGTTCCTATTTTCTACGGAACTTCCCTTTGAGTTTCTTGTTTCCCGAAGCTTCTCTCCTGATACCTCTGCTTGTTGTCCTGAGTATTGGTGTGACCACACTCTCGTACTTGAAAGACTCTGCCCTTGCAGACCAGCTCTACTGAGCTCTGCTGCCCCTCACTGCTGCTCACATGGGCTCCCCTACTCAAAGTCGCAAGACGTGGCCAAAGTCTGCTCCTCTCAGGTCTGGCATCTGCGCTCTTCTCCTTCCCCTTGGGAGGTGAGACCCCCACAGTTTCACGGTCAAAACACTTCAAGGTCACACCGGTGTCCACCTCTTCCTTCTTTGAGAGTAACAGATGCAGATGAACATCACCATTTTTGGCCAATCTGGCACCTGTGTCCCAAGCTGTGCCTTGACCAAGATCCTCCAAGAAACTCCAGGACAGTTTGCATGCTGCTGTGGTCCCCTTCCAGTGAATGCCAGGGTCATTTCAGCCAGCAAAGGGAGTTTAATAGACTCTTCACCACCCACGGCAATGTCACCCTTACCAGCCTCTCCTCTGACCATCAGCCACAAAGGTTCACTCAACTTGTTCGTCCCATAGAGGAGCTCCACACATCTGAGCAGCTCCTTCACACTGAGGGCACCTCCCTCCTGACCTTGCTGGCCTCCTGATCATCCTGAACCCCCCATCACAGCCCCCAGGCATGTGAGCTGTCCCAACACCCCTCCAGCTGTTATTCCCTCCAAGTGGAAGGAAGAGGTTGCACACACAGCTCCAGCTCCTCCTCTCTGTGCCCCAGGCTGAGGGCATTGGGGCACGTCTGGGCAGCAGCACCTCAGCTGGGCTGAGAGCAGACTTGCAAAGGGAAAACCTGCTTCCAGCCCATAAGACCTCAAGTGTGCAAAGGCTCTGCTTCAGAGCAGAGACATGCTGGAGCGGAGGGCAGATGGCAGTGTGAAGCAGAAATCACATGCCCACAAAGAGAGCAAACCCTGCTCGCCCCAAGGCCAAAGAGAAAGAGCTGGTGTGTGCCCTTGGAGCAGGAGAGGGCTTTGCTGTCTGTTGTGTCTCTGCAGCCCCGAGGGCCTGTGCGGGAGGTGAATCTTATCTCAGGAAGGAAGGGATGATGTTGAAAACGTCCTTGGTGTGGACACCGTGTGATTCAGACCCACTGTAGAAATCATTGGCCTGACCCAGGGTTGTATCATCAAGGGGATGCTTGAACGCTGGAGGAGAGAAGAACTGGAAGAGTTTGAGGGTGAAGGAACACGAGTGGAGACCCTGGTGTGATGTGCTGGGTGTTCATGCCCTGCCCAGCATCTACTGGATAGAGAAGGGACAGCCCTTGCGTCACTGCAGTGGCGGGATTCAGTCGCTGGCCCAAAGGCCCCGCCCGACTCTGTCTGAGATGCCCTGGGTGATGGCTGTCACACAGCTGGTCTGAATGGGGACGGGGTTCCTGTGCTGTCCATGGCAGGTGCAGGCAGTTGTGCTGCAGAGCCCTGGCACCTCCCACAGCACCACAGGCCTGATACCACGAGGTCAGCCGAATCCCTCTCTGCGCTGCCCCGAACATAAGGACAGTCACAGGTTCACTTCTCCTACATGTGGGCACCTTTTGTTGTTTAAATGTCGTCCAAGGGATTTCCCACTAACCTCCAAGAAGATGCCCCCAGATGCTGCCCCGTCTCTAAGAATTGCTCCACTAGAGCTTGCAGTTCCCAGCTGCATCTTGGTCACCGCTGGCACCAAATATGTCCCCAGGTGTCTGTGTCTGAACATCTGACTCCTGCCCTCCATCTCCATTCAGTACCAGGGGACCTGAGACAAGGAGCTCACAGGCAGGACCTGATTTTGTGCACATCTGAATGGAGGCAAGAGGAATCCCACCTCGTTGGGGTTTGTGGTGTGCCAGGGATGGAGCTGACTCCTCTCTTAGCTCTAGGGACTACAAACCCAGGATGAGAAGCCTCCATTGACTCAGCGGAATCCCTTCCCTGAGAAGAGATTGAAGGAGATTCCTCTCTGGCATTGTCTGGGTGTCCTGTCTGAAACCACAACAGAACAGGTATTCTTGGACCTCAATCTGTCTGTGATTGAGAAATGCTACTGCTGGAAAGAAGTGTCTCTCCAGAGCTAAGAGAGGCAAAATCAGTGGTGATTTCAGCCTACTTCACAACAGTTTCCCCTGCAGCCCCAGGGACACCTCAAGGAATTCCAGAGGGGCAGAAAAAGTGCTGCCTTGGGCTGTTGCTCTGCTGCTGAGCTGGGCCGGGCTCCTGGGATGGAGGGAGCTCCTGGCCGTGGGGCAGCGCGGCAGAGAGACAGCTCTGCCCAGGAGCAGCTCCTCTGCCAAGGGCTGAGGGCACTGCCTGCAGGCACCGAGGGGAGTGAGGTACAGAGAGGATAGAGGCAGCTGGGAGTCGGGGGACGGTTCTGAGCTTGCTCATGGGGAGATCTTCACATCTCTTGACACAGAAAGTCTCTGGCAACCGGCAAATTACGATAAGACTCCTAGATGGATCTTCTAGAGCTGACACATTGTATGACTGCTAGGACCTCTCAGGACGGCTCTCCTGGCTTCTCTGGTGTGGAGAAGGAGGACGTGCTGCAGAGCAGTGTTTCCCTTCTGCACCATCACAGGGACAAGGATTGAAGGCTGCCTTCTGCTGGGGACAGCCGAGAGGGTGTGAAGCTGGGAGTGCGTCCAGGGGTGCCCAGGGCTGTCCTGCAGAGCAGGGTCCCTGCACCCCAGGGGTCTGTGTGCCAGGACAGGGACTTTGCTGCCTGCCAGGGTCAGCTCTCAGCCTACCCAGAGATCTCCCCATGGAGCATCTGTGGGGAGAAGCTGGAGTGGAAGGAGTGACCACTGTCAGTAAAAGATCCTACTGCATTCACGAGGGATATCAGGGATGTCCTACTGCGTGGGACAGGGCTGCTGAGAGCTCCAGATCACCCCCAGGACATTGGCAGAGGCAGCGTTTCAAGAGGAAGGGCAAGGCAGGGGCTCCATTAAAGACGAAGACTTTTCATTTTTCTGTGCTGTCAGCTTTCTCCCAAGGGAAAAGGGAAAGGAGCTCTCACTGAACTGAGGGATCAGCAGATCTGCCAGAAACCTCATACCGTGCCTTCCCCCACTCCTCTCCCTACAGACAGCAGCAGCATCACCTTTGCCTGCAGCATCAGGCTTTACCTCATCTACTGCTCAGGACCCACAAACAGGGAGATGTCCCTGGGCAGTGCCCTGCTGCCAGGAGGGGTCTGCAGGGCAGAGCTGAGCACAGGGTGGGTGGGGGGGCTCTGGGAGCAGTGACAGGGAGAGACCTGGGGACAGAGAGACAGCTCCCAGCAGGGACAGCCCCAGGCGGCAGAGAGCCAGGCCACCCCTCTGCATCCCTCTCTGCTCAGCTGCACAGGGAAAGGGACAACAGGCGGGAGAAATGGACTTGGAACCTGGACTCTCCCACACTCACAAAAGGCCGTTTTCTTCCTCAAGGATGGTGTCAGGGAGACCATTCTCCCACGGAGAGAGGTGTAAGCACAGGACACCTGCGTGGTGACCAGCAGGTACTGGTGTGCAGAGCAGCTCTCCTGGCTCTGCCCCAGGGCACAGAGAGCCCTTTTGTCCCCCAGGGATCAGCAGTGTTCAGGCTAAAGGAAATGGGAAGGAGAGGGATTTCTACCCCTGCAAAGGACGTTCCCTCACTCAGCAGCAGAAACTTGTTTTCTGAAAAAGGAGCAGAATGAAATTATTCCAAAGAAAGAAAAGTGATTTTGGGGGGATTTTTGGGGAAAGAGCATGGGATGGGATTAAGGAAGTCTTCATTAGTTTTTCAATATTGTCTCCTCTTTCAACGTTGCCCCATGGCCAGAGAAAACAAATGTCCAACAGCAGCTCCATCACCCAGTTCCTCCTCCTGGCATTCACAGACACACGGGAGCTGCAGCTCTTGCACTTCGGGCTCTTCCTGGGCATCTACCTGGCTGCCCTCCTGGGAAACGCACTCATCATCACCGCCATCGCCTGTGACCACCGCCTCCACACCCCCATGTACTTCTTCCTCCTCAACCTCTCCGTTCTTGACCTGGGATCCATCTCCACCACTGTCCCCAAAGCCATGGCCAATTCTCTCTGGGACACTAGGGCCATCTCCTACCAGGGGTGTGCTGCCCAGATATTTCTTTTTCTCTTTTTGATGTCATCAGAATATTTTCTTCTCACTGTCATGTCCTATGACCGCTACGTTGCCATCTGCCAACCCCTGCACTACGGGACCCTCCTGGGCAGCAGAGCTTGTGTCCACATGGCAGCAGCTGCCTGGGGCAGTGGGTTTCTCAATGCTCTCCTGCACACGGCCAATACATTTTCCCTACCCCTCTGCCAGGGCAATGTCCTGGACCAGTTCTTCTGTGAAATCCCCCAGATCCTCAAGCTCTCCTGCTCACACTCCTACCTCAGGGAAGTTGGGCTTCTTGTGGTCAGTGTCAGTTTAGGCTTTGGCTGTTTTGTGTTCATTGTGGTGTCCTATGTGCAGATCTTCAGGGCTGTGCTGAGGATCCCCTCTGAGCAGGGACGGCACAAAGCCTTTTCCACGTGCCTCCCTCACCTGGCCGTGGTCTCCCTGTTTATCAGCACTGCAGTGTTTGCCCACCTGAAGCCCCCCTCCATCTCCTCCCAAGTTCTAGACCTGGTGGTGGCTGTTCTGTACTCAGTGGTGTCTCCAGCAGTGAACCCCCTCATCTACAGCATGAGGAACAAGGAGCTCAAAGGTGCAGTGTGGAAACTGATGACCAGATGATTTTCTGAAACAATAAGCTGTCTTCTTCTACAAATCACTGTTAATGTAACTCATTATATGTCAAGCTCATGTACTGTAGTTTATGTTAGTTTTAATTCTGTGTTTAGGCCTTTGTTTGGCTTTTGTTGTTTTTTTCTTTTTTGCTTTACTTTCTATAATGTTTTCTACCAAAAAAACCAACTTGTTTTGCTGTTTCGAATTATGCATTTTTCCAAATTTGTGAAATCTACATACTGTATAAATGAGGACCTGCTCTCTCTGTGTATTAAAATAAAATATAGAACCATCCAGCAACCTGTTGCCCAAAATCCTTCCTCTCAGGCTTTCTCTGGAGCTGCAGGGCAATGCCTGTGAGCAGAGGTGGAGGGGAAAGAGTCCGAGCACAGCAGCTCTGTCAGCGAGCACCAACCTTGGTCTTTTCCAATTTGGTCTCTTTCCACACCCACACTTGCCTTCTGAGCCCTTGCCTTGCTATGGAGTCCGAGTGCTCTGGCAGCTCATCCTCCTGCTGTGGGGCAGCCCTGGACCACAGGTCAGGACAGGCACTGGGCAATTCCCTTCCAGAGCTGAACTCCCTAACAGCACCTCCATCATATCAGAGACTCCTCAGGGCAGGGCATGAAGTCATAGTTCTTTTTATAAAGTTGGCATTTCCTTTTCCCAGGAAAGTGCCCCACAGTTGAAAACACAAGTGCAGAGCTTAACCGTGTGAGTGTGCAAGGCGTGGGCACACAACAGAGTCCTTGCACAGCCAGGCATCCTAGGAAAGACAGGAAGGACCAGCAGAGCAGGTTCTTCTCTGGTCCTGTGAGTGCTGGACACCCCAAGGAAGCTTCCCCAGGGTAATTGTCCCACACCCTGCCAGTAACAACCACCATTTCTGGCTCTGGCCTCTTATCCCAGCTTGGGGAGGCTGGTTGTCCCTCTAAAGAATCATAGAGTTTTCTAGATTGGATGGGACCTTTCAGATCATCGAGTCCAAGCATAAACCTAACCCTGACAAAAACCATCACTAAACCATGTCATTAAGCACCACATCTTTTAAATACTTCCAGGGATGACAATTCCACCACTTCCCTGGACAGCCTGTTCCAGTGCTTGATAACCCTTTCAGTGCAGAAAGTTTTCCTGATATCCAATCTCAACCTCCTCTGGTGTCACTTGAGGCCATTTCCTCTTGTCCTGAAGAAGTCCATGTTTGTATTGGACAGCTGAGATGTCCGCATGTACGTCGTGTGTGTGTGGTGAGATTAACTCCAGTGAGTACAAAGACCATCAGAAGTTCCTGGGAGTTCCTTGAAGGTCTGTGGGACAGACAGTTTCTTGAGATCTGTTCATTTTGAGGGTAACATCCTGGGAAAGCCGCTGGATGCAGCACAGGGATGGGCTTCCTTGGACCGAGGTCCCTGTGTCCATTCCTCAGCCGTGGGGCATCTCCGAGAGGTGCAGAGCAGGAGACAGCCCGCAGGGCCGAGGGGCTGCAGCCTCTGGGGGTGGCCACCGGAGGCCAGGGAGTCTGCTGCAGGGCCTCTGCCTGTGCCAGGGAAGGACTCGTGTCTCTGAACAGCCCTGTCAGAGCCCTGACATTGCTGTGTGTGACGCCAGGAACAGCCCCCACCATCCCAAGGAGATTTCTCTCACTTGCCCTCTCTCACCTCTCTCACCAGACCGGCCTGGCTGAACAGAGAGCTCTGGTCACAACTCAGGGAGAAAAGGAGAGTTTGTGGCCTTTGGAAGAAAGGGCAGGGACCTCATGGTGACTACAAAGACCTTGTGAGGCTCTGTGGGGAGAAATTTATAAGGGCCAGAGTCCCACTAGAACTAGAACCCACTAGAAGAAAGGCCCACAAGAGTTTTATCTGGCTTCATATGTTAAGGACAATAAATAGGTTTCTATAAATACATCAGCAGTAAAAGGAGAACTAACGATAATCTCCATCCTTTATTAGACAGGAAGGGGAAACACAGTGGCCATGGACGAGGGAAATGCTGAAGTACTTAACGCCTTCTTGGCCTCAGACTTTAGTAGTAGGAGCAATGGTCCCCTGAGTACCACTCCCCCTGATCTAGTGGACACGGACGGGGAGCAGAATGAGTCCCCCATAATTCAAGGGGAAATGGTGAGTGACCTAACACAGCACTTAGACACACATGTCTGGGGGGCCGGATGGGATCCAGCCGAGGGTACTGAGGGAGCTTGTCGGTGTTCTCACCAAGCCACTCTCCATCCTTTACCAGAAGTCCTGGCAAAATGGGGAGCTCCCAGGTGACTGGAGGTTTGCAAATGGGACGTCCATCCAGAGGGCAACAAAGAGGGTTCGGGGAACTACAGGCCTGTCATTCTGACCTCGGTACCTGGAAAGGTTACGGAACAGATCATCCTGAGTGCCAGGACACGTCATGGCACTGTGGAATTTGGATAATGAGGGCTCTGTGCTCAAAGAACGATTAAGACTGGCCTTGCCATCTCTTGTGCCCCCTGGAGGAGTGGAGACTCGCCTGGCTCTGAGGGGATGTGGATCAGGAGGGAGCCCTGTGGAGGCAGGACAGCCCTGCTTTTGGTCAGCAAAGACAAGAAGATAACAGGAACCGTTGCAGGTCTTTGCTTCTTCAAAGGGCCGTCATGTCCAATGAGTGACCTTTGCCTCATTGCCTGTGAAATGCATATTAAAGTTGACCCCCCCTGCATACGCTAATGAGGATTATAGACATCATGTGAAACATATATGACCGTAGCACTCATCTCTGCACCCAAATCATACTACACGTCACCTGGGGGAGGGAAACCTCATAATTTTGGAAATAAAAAGACAGAGAAAATGACTGCTAAACTGGGAGAGAAGAACCTCGACACCTGAGGGACCGGTCGAGGGGCTGCGTTCTCTCCCTCCACCCCAGGCAGGGACGCCTTCCTGGGTCAGCGCTGCGCCTTTCACCCTCTGGTGAATGTTACCCTGAGCTGTTGTGTTATTACTATTTTTACCAGCAATATTAACCTCAATTAGTAGCGCTATTGTAGTTAGTGAATTTATCAACGCCAATCTCAAATCTGTTGTGAGGTTCTCAATAAAATAAATCATTATGATTGATTGTGAATCTGACTCACTGCAAGTCCTTTGCTGGGACTCTGACAGACAAATCAGTGAAGGTCCTGGGACTCTGACAGACAAAACTAAAACTACATTCCTTTTGACACGACAGGCACGAACAGGACAACCAGGCGATCAGGCCCAGTCAGCATGGGCTTGTGAAAGGCAGGTCCTGCTTGACAAACCTGATCTCCTTCTATAACGAGGTGACCCACTTGGTGGATGAGGGAAAGGCTGTGGATGTTGTGTCCCTGGACTGTAGTGAAGTCTTTGACAACGTTTCCCACAGCATTCTCCTGGAGAAACTGGCTGCCCATGGTTTACATGTCTTTTACTGGCAAAAAATCTGCCTGGAGGCCTTGCCCAAAGAGTGGTGACGAATGGAGTTCAATCCAGTTGGTGGCTGGCCACGAGTGGTGCTCCCCAGGGCTCAGTACTGGGGCCTGTTCTCTTTAACATCTTCATCAATGATCTGGAGAAGGTGATCGAGTGTATCTTCAGTAAGTTCATAGAGGACACCCATTTGGGTGGGAGTGTTGATCTGCTGGAGGGTAGGATAGCTCCCCAGAGGGATCTGGACGGGCTGGATCGATGGGCTGAGGCCAACGGGATCAACAAGGCCAACTGCTGGGCCCTGCCCTTGTGTCACACCAATCCCATGCAGCGCTACAGGCTGGGGGAAGAGTGGCTGGAGCTGCCGGGCAGAAAAGGACCTGGGGATGTTGGTCGACTGTCAGCTGAATATGAGCCAGCAGCATGCCCAGGTGGCCAAGACTCCCTCAGCATTTCCCCTTGGATTTATGGGGGCTTCATTCTTCTCCCCACCCCTATCTACTATCACAGGGGTCTGGGTACTCAGGGAACAACTGGTCCTACTACTATAGGCTGAGGCAATTAAGGTATTAAGTACCTCAGCCTTTTCCTCATCCTTGGTCACTATCTTACCGCCCCATCTAATAAAGGATGGAGAGTCTCCTTAGTCCTCCTTTTCTTGCTAATGTCTTTGTAAAAACTCTCTTTATTGTGCTTAACGTCCAAACAGTCCTGGTTGTTTATGCTCACGTGACTGATTTCTGACCAGAAAGGTGCACGGTGTTATTTTTTATTTTTTATTTATTTTTTACGTTTGAAAAAAATATACAAGCACATTTTCATCATCTGAATCATCGGAGCACGTTTAAGAAATGGCCGAGTTTCCCACCATGACAGAATTTCCTGGGAGTGTACTAATGGCAGAAGAAATACTGATCTTCCCCTGTATTTGTATTACCACTACTCTGTTAATTACTTCATCGACCTCGTTACTCAGGTGTTTCCACCTCTCCTGGTTCAATGGCCATGTCTAAGGACATCTTTTCAGCAGACTACCTGGACGCCTGCCCTTCCCATTGCTCTCGGGTTTCTCCTCCGCTTACTCTTTGGCCAGTCAGATGCCTCTCCACTCTCTGCTTCTGCTTTGAGGTTCAGGGAGTTAGAAACCTGCCCCATCGTTCAGAAGTCTCTTTAACTCTTTAGTCAACACCTTCCTTGTGTTTATATCTATCCTTTCTTACCTCTCTGTCTAAAAATGTTCTTGTCTGGACACCCCTTGTGAAAGCTGGACGACAGGAGATGCTGCTTAGACTTTGCCTACATGTGAGGAGAGAGTTCTATAGTTTATTAAATTACATCACGTTTAACTTTTCTTTGTCGGCAATGAAGAGAAACCTTTCTGTGCCGTTGTGCAGCCCGGTCTCTAAGGAAAGCAGGTGGGAGCTGGTGGAAAGGAGCTGTACCATCCAGCTGCAGAGTGCGGTGGAGAAGCCTGATGCGAGGAAAAGGGATGCAAGTGCGAAGTGGCCGAGGAGGGAACTGGTGGGCTTGAGGAGGTGAGGAGTGAGGTTGTCCATACAGTGTTGGACCTAAAGGGACTGCTTCTCCTGCCTGTACAGGTGTCTGCAGGAGACCCGCTGGATCAATACCCATTGGAGAATGCTGTTCTCACTTCTTCTATAAACTAAAACAAGATAGAAAATACCCTTGAAAGAAAGAATCCTCCTTTATGAGATCTTCACGTAAAGCTTCATATTAGGTACCCAACTGAAACCTCTCCAATTAGTTGTACAAGTCCTAAGGCCTTAAAGAAAATTACAGGCAGAGACACAGCTCATTAGGGCTTTCTGTATCTAAATGAGCCCCATGGCATATTTGGTGCTGGGTCCATGAACCTCAGATGCCAAGAGGAGATTGAAGAAACCTCTCAAGAAATCAAAGTCAGAAGCAAACCCCAAAGTACCTTGAAGTATAAACGGGCCCCTGTGAGGGCCATTCCTGACAAAGCCTCCCCAGGGACTCGTTAGAGCAGATCACAGGAGGCCATGATGGCAGGAAGGCAAAGGTGCTGTGCAGGCAGCTCAGGTGCTGAGAAACCCCTGGCTTTGTTTGATGAAGCAGAAAGGCCAAGCCCTGACCCCCAGACCCTGGGAAGGCAGATCCTGACCCTTTTGTGTGGGTTAAGGTTCTTCCTGGGGATGTGGGGAGTGCAATGCCAAAGACAGGACAATGGTACGACACCTCCCGGCCTCCCTGGGAGGGTTGCAAGGAGGCAACGATGCCCCATTGCCATGAGGATGATGTGTGTCTTCTTAGGCCTTTGTGGCCGGGCCATTGGCCATAGCCAAGGGGGCAAAGACCTGGGTTCTGCCAGGGCCTTTCAGCCCTGACAGCGCCCCTGGCCATCTGCACCACAGGCTGTCCTACACTGTCCCATGCCTGTGCCTGTTTCCCTGCAGGCTGCAGACACCCAATGTACTTCCCCGTCTTGTTCTCACGCCAGCATGTCCCTATCTGTACCGGTGTCTCTCCTTCTTCACCAGATGTTCTTTGAAACACAAAGCCATGGGCTGGTCCAGACTCCCTCTCAGGGACTTTTTGCATCACAGCACCACCCTCAGAATGACATTTCTTCATCCTCGGGTGCACTTTGGACGTCCAAAGCTGCAGTGTCTGATGATTTTCCTTTGCCATCCCATTTCCCACTGTCAAAAATGGTGCCATCATCTTGAAAAGAAATGTTCAAACTGTCTTGAGCTGCTGCTATTCTTCCCTCAGCCTCCACTTCACTGGGCTAAGTAGCCCAGGTCTCTCAGCCCCTCCCCACATGGCCCCTAACCCCATATTGGCAGATGTGACCATTCCTTCCAATTCCTCCAGAACAGGGAGTCAACCTCCCTGGGGCACACCGCTCCTGATGTGGCCGCACTCCTGCTGAGTCAGGATGGACAAGCACTCCCCATTGCCTGGTGGCCATTCTCCTCCCCACGTGCTCATGGCCATATTCCTGTTGAGCCCCACTGGCTGCTCTGGCCGACCTTGGGATGCCCTGGAAGGAGGTTCTTGGGACAGTTTCCCCTGTCTGTCCATGCAGCAACAAGCCAGGCTGGATCTTTGGAGTGAGGGACTCTTCCTGAGGGCTCCCATGGGCATGGGGATGGTCTACAGTTTCCCAAGTCTCTGTATGCTGCCTTTTCTGGTGGGGACCACAGAGGCTGCCAGCCTTGCAGAGGACCCAGGAGAGGTCTTCCTGTGGTCACAGCTGGACCCCAGTCCTCCAGATCAGCCCCTGCTGAGGAGCCTTGTCCAGGGGTGACTTTTGAGGTAAGTGCTGACACCCAGGGTGGGGAAGGTTGCCTGAAGAACATGTTCTGGGCACAAGGACTGAAGGATGGCAGCAAAGTGATGTGGCTTCCTTCAGTGCAAGCCCTGATACAGGGTCCCAGCCTTCCTTTCCATGACACCCTTCAGGAGGGATGATGGCACCAAGAGATGGCAAGTGGTGGACACCAATCCTTCTCCAGCCACCTCCCAGGCCTGGTGGAGCACCAGCACAGCAAGGACTCTGCACCGTGAGCGTCCTTTAGGGTACCCAAACTCTGGGTATTGTCTTGGAGTAGCTGAACACATTCATTTTCCTCTCCAAGGCTATTTCTAGCCGTGGTCGGCTCCTCTGATCTCTCCCCACCCCTCCTCTGGTCCAGCCTGGTGGCGCTGTGCTCCTCACAGGGCCCCACGCTGGCAGTGATGCTCCACAGAGCAAGTGGGCTGTGGGCCCTTGGAGTGACTCCACACTGGCTGTGCTGGTCAGGGAGGGAAGCAGAATCAGCTGGAGGGGCCGCACTGCCACTGAGCTCCTTCCCAGGGGTCTACAGCTGTGGAATGGGCTCAGAGCTTTTTTCATGACTCAGGATGTTTTCCCACGTGCACATTGGCCCATCCATGGGCTTTTACTGAAGGACACACGAATCACTCTCCAGTCTCCTTTTGGAGGGTCCCACCGGCCTCCCCTGGGATGGCAGAGCCCTTGTTTGCTTGTGGATACTGTTACGGTTTGAGAAAACCCATAACAATTTATGGTCATTTAGACAATTATTCTCTCACCCAATGACCCCTCCACACCCAGAAAGGGGAATTGGGGAACAAAAAGAAACACGAGTGTTGAAATATAAATAGATTTAATAGGATAAGACTAAATAATTAATAATAATACTAAAGAACCAGTATCAATCCCGATATTAATCTAAGATATACAAGAATTATTCTCAGCCCATTCCATCAGCAGGAAGCTGTGCACTCCCAGCAGGAACAGCAAGGGTTGGACACTGCAAGGACTGAGGCTTTGGGGGGAAGGGAAGGGCTCAGGGGTCCAGAACCAGGGCGAGGAGTTCTCTGGACCATGACCATCAAGGGAGAGAGAAACTACACAGCAAACTTTTCTAATTTATATTGAATGTGACGATCATGGTATGAAATAATCCTGTTGGCCAGCCCAGGCCAAATGCCCAGGCCTTGCTCCTCCTTGTGCCTGCACCTGGCAAGGCTCAAAAACACTGAGACCTTGAATCCCACAGACTCTGGCTGGCTATAAAGTAAATATTTTCATGAATTCAGACACTAGAGACTTCTAAAAGTGCAGTTTTCCCCAGCACTGTAAGAGAAGTTAGTCCTGTGACACCCAACCCAGGACAGATACTTAAAATTAGTGAGACCTGGGTCCAGCCCTCTCTCCCCAGAATGTCTCCCAGTGCCCTCTCCCCATAAACCCTCCGAGAACCAAGCTCAGCAGCAGCCATGGCGAGTGCAGTTCCTGGAGCCTGCTCCTGCCTTCAGCAGGAAGAAGAGCCCAGGCTTCAGGAGCTGCCCTTGGGAGAGCTGCTCTTTGATTACAGAGATGCTCCTCAGGAAGCCAGCTCTGACACCGTGATGGCACATTTACCAAAGGCCTCTGTATTGTTCAGCACAGTAGGATCATGCTTCTGGAGATGTGGAGCAAATACAGACATTCCTGTATGAACACGATGACCACAGATGAAAAAGAAATGAAGCACAAACCACCCTGAGAAAAGCTAAGAAGAGTCTGTGAGGAGAGATGGGCAGCTCTACTGCTGCTGGAGGTGAACCCATTGAATGAGTTTCTTCAAAGCTTCTTTGAGCTCCTGGTTCCTCATGCTGTAGATGAGGGGGTTCACAGCTGGAGGCACCACCGAGTACAGAAATGACGCTAAGAGGTCCCGGGATGGGGAAGAGATGGAGGGGGGCTCAGGTAGGCAAACATGGCAGTGCTGACAAACAGGGAGACCACGGCCAGGTGAGGGAGGCACGTGGAAAAGGCTTTGTGCCGTCCCTGCTCAGAGGGGATCCTCAGCACGGCCCTGAAGATCTGCACATAGGACACCACAATGAAAACAAAACATCCAAATGCTAAACAGGCACTGACCACAAGAAGCCCAAGTTCCCTGAGGTAGGAGTGTGAGCAGGAGAGCTTGAGGATCTGGGGAACTTCACAGAAGAACTGGTCCAGGACATTGCCCTGGCAGAGGGGTAGGGAAAATGTATTGGCCGTGTGCAGGAGAGCATTGAGAAACCCAGTGCCCCAGGCAGCTGCTGCCATGTGGACACAAGCTCTGCTGCCCAGGAGGGTCCTGTAGTGCAGGGGTTGGCAGATGGCAACGTAGTGGTCGTAGGACATGACAGTGAGAAGACAATACTCTGCTGTGATAAAGAAGAAAAAGAACAAGCGCTGTGCAGCACATCCCCAGTAGGAGATGGCCCTGGTGTCAAACAGGGAATTGGCCATGGCTTTGGGGACAGTGGTGGAGATGGATCCCAGGTCAAGAACGGAGAGGTTGAGGAGGAAGAAGTACATGGGGGTGTGGAGGCGGTGGTCACAGGCGATGGCGGTGATGATGAGTGCGTTTCCCAGGAGGGCAGCCAGGTAGATGCCCAGGAAGAGCCCGAAGTGCAAGAGCTGCAGCTCCCGTGTGTCTGCGAATGCCAGGAGGAGGAACTGGGTGATGGAGCTGCTGTTGGGCATTTGCTACCGCTGGCTGTGGTTATCTGTTGAGAAGGAAAAAGCAATACAAAGTTCAGCCTGACTTCTCTGAGCAAAACTGATTGCATGTCTCATTGCAACCCCCCACTCAGGCTCTCTCTTTTCAGGAAGACCTCTCTGCAGCTCCATCACTTGAGCTCCAGCCTTTGCTGGATGAGGGTGCCTTTGGGAGCAGGGACTCTGGAATGGGAAACTGAGGAGTCCTGGCTGTGCCGCAGGGTGATCTCAAATTAAATGTACTTGTGATACATCGAAGAACTTTTTGTCTCTGTTCCCTGCAATTTTCCCAGCTGCAGAACTGAGCTGAGGGGATTTTGTTTTGTTTAATGTGTTCTAGATTCACCTGCCACGTTTAGGAGTGGGTTTGGATGCTTGAAATCCTTCACATTTCTAATGCACTCCAAGGGAAATCCTGTGGGTCCCGAGCAGCAAAGGGACTGTCCCTTAGTGCAGAGAGAGGAGAGCTGCTCTGCCCATCGGTCCTGTTCTCAGCTGCCCTGTGTTGGCAGCTTGGACCTGGAGGAGGGTCACACTCCGATGTCCCCCTAAAAAGAAAGAGGATGCTGCAGAGAGCAGAGGAATCCAGGTTCAAAGAGCAGATTCACAGACTCCTCGCCCTTTCTCATCTCTCCCCTCCCCGACTGGGACACAGAGGGATCACTGCAGTGGCCCATCTAACGCTGCCCAGCAGCATTTCCATGGCCTCAGCACCCAGATGTCTTCTCCATGGGCATCCTGGGCAGCACAGAGATACTCTGGGAGAGCTGTGCCCTTCTGGAGGGCACCCTGCAGCCCCACAGGACACCCCAGGGAAAAAGCTGAATGTCCTGAGCTGGCCTGGAGGAGACTTGGGCACGTTTCTCCCCTAGACACGTCTGTAGAGCAGGACCCCAAGGATGGGAGTCTGAACAGGAGCTGAATCTGCCACCCCCGACCCCCACCCCCGGCACTGACTCAGGAAAGCCAATGGTGAGAACCAGGGCAGCACAGGCAGGAGGGGACGGCAGTGAAATGCCACAATGCTCCTGGCCAAGGGAGGAGGGACACACAAACAAGATGGAAATCAGGGGTTTGCCCTTTCCTGGGCTCTGGCTGCTGCAGGGGTGATGCGCAGCCAAGACCCCATGGGCCTGAGGACAGAGGCTCTGCCTGGGCTGGGAAAGGAGACCAGGGAGGAGCTGCTCAGGGGAAGGTGTCTGTGCTGCAGGGACAGCAGGGAGGTGCCCACATCCCCTTCCCCAGCGTTTCTGGCGGCAGCTCCCTCTCACTCCCTGCCCATGTCTCTGCTGCCAGGAGCCATCTCCCTGTCCCCAGCTCAACTCCTGCCAGTGCTCACAAACCCCATCCCACCCGCTGGGCGCCCACCTCTGCCTGCAAACACCTCCCAGGGGCATCTCTGCGTGTGCAGGGGCTAAAGAGCAGATCACACAAAACCTGATGCGGCTGCAAAGGGGAAGATGCTGCTGAGTGAATGTGCTTCCTGAGAAGTCCCCTTAGAAATGTCACGAGGAAGAGCCTAACCTGTGAGAAGCCCTGACCCATGCAGCACTCTCTTGACAGCAGAGGCACCGTGCCCTCACCTGCTCGTCCCTACCCTACCGTTGTGGTGGTCACTCCTTCCACCCACAGCTTCTCCCCACACTCCCCGGGCAGGCTACAGCTGACCCTGGCAGCAGCAGAATCCCTTCCCAGCACACAGTGCCCTGGGGTGTAGGGTCCCTGCTCTGATGGACAGCCCTGGGCAGCCCTGTTTGCGCATCCGGCTTCACGCCTCTGATGCCCCAAGGCCTTCTCTGAAGCATGTCCTCCTCCTCCACACCAGAAAACCCAGCAGAACCTTCCTGACAGGTCCTATCGGTCGTGGCATGTGCCAGGTCTAGGAGACGCTTCCAGGAACTCAGCTGCATTGCCCTGCAGCCAGAGACTTACCGTGTCAAAGCCTGGGAAGATTTCTCCCCCTGGTGAGCTCTCACTCACCACCCCAGACTGCCTTTACCTCTCTCTCACATCTCTTGTCTCCCCTCGGTGCCTGCAGGCAGTGCCCTCAGCCCTGCTGCGCTTGGCAGAGGAGCTGCTCCTGGGCAGAGCTGTCTCTCTGCCGCGCTGCCCCATGGCCAGGAGCTCCCTCCATCCCAGGAGCCCGGCCCAGCTCAGCAGCAGAGCAACAGCCCAAGGCATCGCTTCCTCTGGCCCCTCTGGGCTCCCTTAGAGATGTCCCTGGGGCTCCAGGGCAACTGACTCGGAAACCAACTGAAGTCATTAATGATGTTTATTCCTTCCGCTGGGGAGAGACACTTCTTTCCAGCAGTGGCATTTCCCCTCTCAGAGACAGAGTTAGGTCCAAGAATGACCTCTTCTTGAGGTCACTGTGAGACAGGACACCCAGGCAGTGAAAGGGAGGAATCTCCTCTACCTCCTGTACCCATGCAAACCACAGGTGGCATTTGAGGTGCCAGAGGTGGTCCAAGACACTTGCAGATAACTGATGGAAACATTCAGAAGGACTGGGCAGCACCTGGGCTCATCTCCTCCTCCTCACCACCTCCTCCCTCGGAGGCTGGTGGAGCATGCCTTTGGCCAGCTGAAGTGACAGCAGATGTCCCCATTTAGGGCCATGCTCTCAATTTAGAGGTTGACTCCATCCTGTGGTGCTGCCTGAGGTGCCAGGGCTCTCCAGCACAGCAGCACGCAGCCAGCAGGGACAGCACAGGACTTGCAGGAACACCGTCCCCATTCAGAGCAGCCACATCGTCACAGACCCCAGGAGACCTTCAGACACGTTCAAGGTTTTCATTAAAGCAACCGCAGGGGGTCAAGTCCTGTCCCTTCTCCATCCAGTAGATGCTGGCAGTGCTGCTCCCACATCCTTTAGTCATCCCTTTGATGATGCAATCAAGGAACAGAGCAATGGTTTTCACAGTGTTGGATCACAGGTTGTCCGTAGCCAAGGACATTTTCAAGAGCACCTTGTCCTTCCTGGAGATCAGCTTCACCTGCACCACAGGCCCTCCAGGGCTGCAGAGACACCACAGGCAGCAAAGCCCTCTCCTGCCAGGGCCGCGCAGTCCAGCCCTGCGTCTCTCTGGTCCGAAGGGTTTGCTCTCCTCAGGGACATTTCATTTCCTCTTTACAGGTGTGGCTACTGCTGAATTTTGTCAGAGAAGGTGCAGATGTGTCTGAGGTCCTCTTTGTCCTCTTTGTCTTCAGCCATAAGGTCTCCCAGGCCTGTGTTCCTTGAAGCAGGACTCTGGAGGAGAACAACCAGCAGTGGATGTGGGGCAAGTCAGGGGTTACTTGAGCAAGCTCAGACATGAAGTGGTGGGGCAGGATCGAAGGGTTCTGACAACTTGGGAATCAAATAGAATAGAATAGAATAGAATAGAATAATTTCAATTGGAAGGACCTACATCAATCATCTAGTCCAACTGCCCGGCCAATTCAGGGCTGGTCAAAAGTTAAAGCATGTATTTAAAGGCATTTCCAAATGCCTCTTAATCACTGCCAGGCTTGGGGCATCAACCACTTCTCTGGGAAGCCTGTTCCAGTGTTTGACCACCCTCTCGGTAAAGGAAAGCTTCTGGATGTCCAGTCTAAACCTCCCCTGCTCCAGCTTTGAACCATTCCCACGCGTCCTATCCCTGGTTCC
Source organism: Numenius arquata (assembly GCF_964106895.1). Lineage (NCBI taxonomy): Eukaryota > Metazoa > Chordata > Aves > Charadriiformes > Scolopacidae > Numenius > Numenius arquata. Next base: position 889,515 of record NC_133605.1, on the reverse strand, counting down.
CAGGGAGAAGAGACCAGCACCTCCCTCTCCACTTCCCCACCTCAGGGGACTGTAGAGAAGAAGAGACACACTGCCGATTACTAATCATAGTGAAACTTCAGAGAACAACTATATTTCTGCAGTGTTAACGTCCATCAGCATTCTCCCTGTGGGTCTGTCTATAACAGATGTCCCTGGAGTTGGTCCCGCGATAGTTATTTATCTGCGATGGCAGATGCTGGGAGTGTTTCAAAGCTGTGTGAGAGGGGCCGGGAAGCTGGTGTTCCCTTGGTTCTCCAGCAGTATCCTTTGTCCTTCATGGACAACTAATTCTAAGATTCTGGGAGGCACAGTCCTTATTTCCAGGGCAGGGCTGCTCTTCTGCTCCTTGCGGTGAGCTGATGTCCTTTCCTTTGCTTCCTCAAGGAGGATAAATCAGTATACAATGTGAGATGCCAGCTCGCAGGTACATGGAGGGTCTAAGAGCAGCTCCTGGGGGGATCCATACTGTCTCTGGGTCTATAGAGATACACACCTAAAGCTGACACAGCCCAGCACGCAAACAGCCCAACCTCCATTTCCCTTTCTCCACAGAGTGTGGGTTGTCCTGGCCTGGAGACCTCCCGAGGTCCCTTCCAGGATGAGTGATTGTGCCTTTCCTTCCACCACAGCTCTTCCCTTGATGGTGACATGGAGAGCGCACAGGTTCCCCATGACCAGAGAAGTCAGCAGGCCTAAGTCTGGTCCACTCAGCTGTGGCTTTTTTGGCCCACAAAACTCATTGACCCAAGGCTGCTGGGCTGGTAACCCCAAACGGGCCTCCTCATATCCTGAGCTGAATCTTTGCTTGTCCTTTTCCCCCGTTCCCACTCCCAGCTTTTTCTCTTTCATCGTTCTCATATGTTCCTCTACAAAGAGCCCAATTCTCCTCTTTCCCACCAGCTCTGGCTTTCTGGCTTTGTGACCCCATTCAGTGTTTCTGAGACGGTTGTTGTGCAGATTCCAATGTTGGTCAGTATAAAACTAGTAACTCCTCTTCCTGTCTGCACTGCCCTGTGACTTCCCATGCTGTGATCGTGTGGTGATGGACCACGACAAGCCGGGTGAGCCGTCTGTAGGCAAACATTAACAGCCGACACAATGGAGCTTCAGTCCAGGTGTCCCTCTGTGGGAATTCCTGCTCGGGAGAGGTGGGGAGGAACTGGAGAGGGCCAAAGGAGGTTGGCGCGTGGCCTGTACTTTCGGCCCCAAACCCCATCTTTGCAGACCTCTTCCATCCATCTACAAAAACCCCAGATACATGCTGTCCCTGGAGAACCACCGTGCTCTCCAGACAGCTCCAGATTCCCCTCCTAGAGGACTGGAGTCTTTAATGTCACCTGGGGGAAAGTCCTGGGAACTTCCCTCAGTTACACTCCCCGTCTTCCCTGTCACCAGGCGCTGGCTCATAAATCCAGTCCTATGTCTCTAAAAGGTCACAAAAAGACACTGAGCTTTTTACTCCCTACGACACAGAGGAAGAGGAACTTAAGGGGTGTGGTTCCTCAGGCCTTTCTGGAGAAGGAGCCCAGCCTGAAAGCGCTGCGCTGGAGGGATCCCGTTTTATTACAGAGATGCGATGAAGAGGCCAGCTCTGAGCAAGTGTTAACACACTTTTATAAGGGCAGGAGTGACACAAAATAGGCACATGCCTTGGATGAAGTGACAGAAAACCAAACACTTGTCAAGGAACATAAGAACCATAAATAACAGCAGAAAAAATGAAAACAATAATGATATTTAAAACAAACAAACAAACAAACAAAGGAAAAAGCAAAGAAACAAACAAATAAAATAATAATAATAAAAAAAACCCCAAACCCCAAAAAAGACAAGACACACCCCTACTCAAAAAAAATAATTAAAAAAAAAATCAAGAAACCCACAACACAAAACACAAAAACACAATACAAGAGAAAGCCAAAACCAGTGGAATCAGGTTACTTGGGACTCAAGTGTGGAGGGAGGGAATAATTTTTTCATTGTTCAAAAATGTCCATGGAATCACTTTTTTGATGGCATCCTTGAGCTCCTGGTTCCTCATGCTGTAGATGAGGGGGTTCACTGCTGGAGGCACCACCGAGTACAGAAATGACACCACCAGATCCAGAGATGGGAAGGAGATGGAGGGGGGCTTCAGGTAGGCAAAGAAGACAGTGCTGACAAAGAGCGAGACCACGGCCAGGTGAGGGAGGCACGTGGAAAAGGCTTTGTGCCGTCCCTGCTCAGAGGGGATTCTCAGCACGGCCCTGAAGATCTGCACATAGGACACCACAATGAAAACAAAACATCCAAATGCTAAACAGGCACTGACCACAAGAAGCCCAAGTTCCCTGAGGTAGGAGTGTGAGCAGGAGAGCTTGAGGATCTGGGGAACTTCACAGAAGAACTGGTCCAGGACATTGCCCTGGCAGAGGGGTAGGGAAAATGTATTGGCCGTGTGCAGGAGAGCATTGAGAAACCCAGTGCCCCAGGCAGCTGCTGCCATGTGGACACAAGCTCTGCTGCCCAGGAGGGTCCCGTAGTGCAGGGGTTGGCAGATGGCAACGTAGCGGTCGTAGGACATGACAGTGAGAAGACAATACTCTGTTGTGATAAAGAAGAAAAAGAACAAGAGCTGGGCCACACATCCCCAGTAGGAGATGGCCCTGGATTCCCAGAGGGAAACTGCAAGAGATTTGGGGACAGTGGTGGAGATGGATCCCAGGTCAAGAATGGAGAGGTTGAGGAGGAAGAAGTACATGGGGGTGTGGAGGCGGTGGTCACAGGCGATGGCGGTGATGATGAGTGCGTTTCCCAGGAGGGCAGCCAGGTAGATGCCCAGGAAGAGCCCGAAGTGCAAGAGCTGCAGCTCCCGTGTGTCTGCGAATGCCAGGAGGAGGAACTGGGTGATGGAGCTCCTGTTGGGCATCTGCTTCCTCTGGGCATGGGGCACTGTTCTTGGAGGAAAAGAAAGCAACAAGTTAGGAGAGGCTTGTTTCAGGAAAAGCTACGCCATTTCCTGTAGACTGTCCCTCTGCAACCTTCTTTCACATCCCTGACTTGAGCTTCATTTTGTGCTGGCTGCCAGTGCTGTGAACAGCCAGGCCTCTGCATTTGGCCTCTTCAGGGGTCATCCCTGCCCTGCTTCAGTGGGTACGTTGGAATGTGGCAGAGGGGCTCGGGAGGATATTTGGAATTTGTGAGACTAAACCATTCCTAATGCAGAAGGGCTTGTTAGCATCTGCACTTCCAGTTTGAAACAACGTGGGTGGTAGAACTGAGTTCAGGGAATTTTCTTCCTACCCACACATCATGACTGGTTCTCCAAAGCCAGAAATCCCCCACATTTCTCCTGCGCTCAGAGTTAGCAACTGTAAGACCTAAGAGGCAAAAGGATTCACTGTGGCTTAGGGCAAGCTCAGGGGGGGCTGGACGGGCTTGTTCCCAACTCTCCTGCACTTGCACCTTTGGGTATTAGAGGGCAATCACGCTCTCCTCCCTTGAAAATTGGCTTCTTTTCTGCTGAGAGCAGAGCGATCACTAAATGTCTTACCCTTTCTTAAGGTATCTGAGCAAGGGCTCGGCACCCCACTTCTCACCAAGGACGCACAGAGTTGATTTCACAAACCCAGCAGCATTTCCTCCATTGTAGCATCTCTGTGCTTCTCCATGGGGCACTGAGAGAACACAAAGATGCTGTAGGAAAGATTTGCATCCTGGAGGGCAGCTCAGAGCTTGGAAGGACACGCCAAGGAGATACCCACGTGTCCTGTTGAAGATATCTCAGTAAGGGAGGCTCAGCTCATTCCCCAGCCACATCGACTCCTTTGCCCACAGCCCCACAGGTCAGAGGAGAGCTTGGGAACTTCATTCCCATGGACACACCTGCCTGGGAGGAATGACAAGAGCTGTGCCTGACTTGGCTGCTGCAGCTCCCATCCCCAGAGAGCCTGACTGAGAGAACAAGACAACAACAATATCACAGACAAGTAGAGAAACAAGGAAAAATGCAGTGAGGTTCTGGTTGAGGGAGGCAAGTGGAGAGACAGCCGGGCACTCAGGAAAATGCTACCCTCGCCCAGCCGTTCATGCCACCTCCCAGACATCAACATTGCCCTCCTTCCCACAGCATTACTGGTTTTAGTTTCCTCTCATTCCCTGATCATGTCTCTGCTGCCTGGACATTTTCCTCTTTGGAGGTGTTTCCCTGTGCCGTGTCTTATCCTGTCAGCACTCACAGAGCCCATCCCAACCTCTGTTCACTCACCTTGGCCCTACAGACACCTGCCTGTTTGCAGGGCAGGGGCTGGGTTCATGTTCCTGTTCGCAGGTGCAAAAGGGCAGGTCAGAGCAACCCTGATGGTCCAGCAGAGGTGATGCTGGTGCTCTCCATGGGCAGAAGAGCGGCTGAAGGCACCCTAAGAGCTTCAAGGCAGACCTACTGATCTTTCAAAGTTACAGCTCAGGAGTCCCAGTGACTTCTTCCAACTTGAGAACTCCTTAAACATTTATCCTTTTTTCCACCTCCCCTCCCCCACAAATAGAAAAATAAAATACAAAATCAGGAAAGTTCTTTACCTGAAACTTAATCCCTGCCTTGACCCTGCCTTGACCTTCACCCTCGGAAGTGTCCTGGGGGGGATCTGAAGCTGTGAGCAGCCCTGACCCACACAGCACCCTCTTCACAGCGGGACATTTTCCTGCCCGGTGTTACCTCTTCCACCCATGGCTTCTCCCCACACTGCCGTGGGGAGCTCCCCGGGCAGGCTGAGAGCTGACCCTGGCTGGCGGCAGAGTCCCTGCCCCAGCACACAGTTCCCTGGGACACAGGGACCCTGTTCTGAAGGACAGCCCTGGGCACCCCTGGTGAACACCTGGCTTCACGCTCCGGGTGTGAAGCCATCCCTGGGAGAAGGCAGCTGATGTGCCCTGTCCCTTTGAAAGAGCCTTAGGTAAGCTGGGCTCCAAAGCAAGTCCTTTTCTCTACTCTGAAGAAACTGTGAGAGACCTCCTCATAGATGCCATAGCCTGTGGAATGTGCCAGCTTTAGGAGATCATTCCAGGAACCGCAGCTGCGTTGCCCTGCAGCCAGAGACTTACCCTGTCAAGGGCTGTGCAGACTTCTCCTCCAGTGCGCTCTCAGTCATCCTCCCAGTCCTGACCACCTTTAAGCTCTCTCTCTGCCTGTCTCATCTCCTTGAGATATTCTGGGAGAGCCCCCAGCCCTGCTGCGCTTGGCAGAGGAGCTGCTCCTGGGCAGAGCTGTCTCTCTGCCGTGCTGCCCCACGGCCAGGAGCTCCCTCCATCCCAGGAGCCCGGCCCAGCTCAGCAGCAGAGCAACAGCCCAAGGCAGCACTTCCTCTGGCCCCTCTGGGCTCCCTGGAGGTGTCCCTGGGGCTCCAGGGGAACCGGCTGTGAAACAGGATGAAGTCATCCCTGGTGTTCCCTCCCTCAGCTGGATAGAGACACTTCTTTCCAGAACTGAAAACTCTCCTCTCAAAGTTATGTAGTAACACAGGACATCCAGACAGCGACAGGCAGGGATCTCCGTTACCCCTGCTGAGGGAAGGGATTCAGCTGAGTCCATGGAACATCTCATCCTGTGTTTCTGTTGCTGGCGTTTGAAGGAGACTCTCCTCCCTCCTATGCTTGCCACAAACCCACTGGAGGTGGGATTCCTCTTGCCTCAGGGGTTCAGGTGTGCACAAAAATAGGCTCCTGCATGTGAGCTCCTTGTCTCCAGCTCCCACGTTCATCCATGGCGATGGAGGGCAGGATTGGGCTGTTCAGACACAATGCCTGGCCACATTGAAGGTGTCAGGGGTGGTCAAAGATATGAGCAGGGAACTGCAAGTTCTAATGGGGCAGTTCTTAGAGACAGGGCAACATCTCAGGGATCACATATGAGCCTGGTGGGAAATCCTTTGGCCGAGTGAAATGGCAACTGATTCCCCCCAAAAAGGCCAAGGGAATGTTTTATCTACTCACTATGTTCATGTCAGTTTTTAGAGGTATTCATTTGAACGACTGCACTCCTGTGCCATAGGGAGAGCAAGGCCTCTCTCTTTTCCATCAGCTGAATTTACCAGAGTTCATGTGACTACAGGGGCATTTGTCCCAGGTTCAGCTCCCCATGGCCGGACAGAATTCAGGGCAGCTACTCAATGCAATGTTCAAATCCAGGGCCACAGAGTAACATGAGATTCCAAGGCTGGCCTGGAGCACACGGGACCTGCAGGGAAGCAGTTCCCATTCAGGGTGGATGTGTCACAGATGCCCCAGACGGCATCGCAGAGAGTGCGATTGGGCGCCCGTTCCCTCGACTGATGCCTTCTGTCAGAGGCACCAGTCATCAGGTGGCATCAGAGAGGCAAGGTCTGTCCCCTCTCTCTTCTTCATGGACATGAAACACGTCACACAGGGATCTGTACTCACTCCCTTGATGATACAATCAATGAAAAGACCAGTTTTCACTGTGTGCCTGGATACATCTTGTCCTCAAGGATAGCATTCTCCTGGCTCAGCAATGGCCCCTATCAAAACTCAATTGAAACTTGAAAAGGAATTCCAGGGCACCAAGATGAGCTTTTGGTAATTCAGGAACAGTTAAAGCAGAAGAAGAGATAACATGGGGCCACTGCTGAATTTAGTAGGAGACGGTGTAGATAGATCTGAGATGCTCTATGTCCTCTTTCCCCGAGTTGCCACCAGTGAGGTCTCCCAGCCCTTTCTGCTTTGAGGCAGGACTCTGGAGGAGAAGAACGAGCAGTGGACGGGGACCAAGCCAGGGGCTACCTGAGCAAACTACACCCTTACCAGTCCACGGGACCTGAGTGTTGGCATCCAAGGTTGTTGAAAGAGTGGTTATAACCAGGAGGTGCTGGTCTGTGATGATCCCAGTAAGAAAAGCACTCAGACTCCGCAAGGTATCTTTTAAAATGCTCTTCATGAGGGGAGCGCTGTAAGGGGAGCATCACAGAGGCAAGCGATTAATCCAATAGTCTGGGTGGTGGAAGGAAATCGGGGAGGATTGGACATACCCCCTCTAAAAGTAGAATTAAAGAAGCAGAGTCAACCTGTGCGTGTGAAGCAATACTCTATATCCCTGGAGGGGAGGAAGGGGCTTCAACCTGTGATTGAGGGATTGTTGAAAGATGGTCTTTTGGAGCCACGCATCTCTTCTTATAATACACCTATTTTACCGGTCCGGAAGTCAGATGGGGGTTGGAGACTAGTGCAAGATTTGAGGGAACTAAACAAAATTGTTCAGATGCATTATCCAGTTTTACCCAACCCTTATACATTGTTAAGCAAAATACCTCGTGAACACAAGTGGTTCAGTGTAGTAGCAGAAAGTGGCAGCAGAAAGTCGAGACATGTTTGCCTTTGAATGGGAGGACCTAGTAACAGGGAGGAAGCAGCAATTTTGGTGGACTGTGTTACCACAGGGGTTTACTGAATCACCCAACCTTTTTGGGCAGGTATTGGAACAAATCCTTGAGGAAATTTCCTTTTCTCCAGAGATCAAGCTGCTTCAGAATGTAGATGATTTCACAGAATCACAGAATATTTTTGGTTGGATGGGACCTTTGAGATCATCGAGTCCAACCAACAAAAAAAAAAAAAAAAATAATCCCAGAACACCAAACACCAAAACCAAACCAAAACAAACGCCCACAACCACACACCACCCCACGAACAGACATAAACCAACAATCTCGGGCACTAGAGCATGCTCTGAAGTGCCATGTCTACACATTCCTTAAATACCTCCAGGGATAGTGACTCCACCACCTCCCTGGGCAGGCTGTTCCAGGGCCTGACCACTCTCTCAGTAAAGTAATTCTTCCTAATATCTAATCTAAACCTCCCCTGCTGCAACTTCAGACCATTCCCTCTGGTCCTGTCTTTATTCCCTTGGGAGAAGAGGCCAACACCCACCTCTCTACACCCTCCTTTCAGGGAGTTGTAGAGGGCAATGAGGTCTCCCCTCAGCCTCCTCTTCTCCAAACTAAACATGCCCAGTTCCCTCAGCCTCTCCTCATATGACTTGTTCTCCAGACCCCTCACCAGCTTGGTGGCTCTCCTCTGGACACGCTCCAGCAGCTCAATGTCCTTCCTGAAGTGAGGGGCCCAGAACTGAACACAGCACTCGAGGTGAGGCCTCACCAGTGCCCAGTACAGAGGCAACATCACTGCCCTGCTCCTGCTGGACACGCTATTCCTGATGCAGGCCAGGATGCCATTGGCCTTCTTGGCCACCTGGGCACGCTGCTGGCTCATGTTAAGCCGGCTGTCCACCAACATCCCCAGGTCCTTTTCTGCTGGGCAGCTTTCCAGCCACTCTTCCCTGAGCTTGTAGCGTTGCCTGGGGTTGTTGTGACCAAAATGCAGGACCCGGCACTTGGCCTTATTAAACCTCATCCCATTGGCCTTGGCCCAATGATCCAACCTGTCCAGGTCCCTCTGTAGAGCCTGCCGACCCTCAAGCAGATCAACACTCCCACCTGGTTTGGTGTCATCTGCAAACTTACTGAGGGTGCACTCAATCCCCTTATCCAGATCATCAATAAAGATATTAAACAAGACTGGCCCCAAAACTGAGCCCTGAGGGACACCACTGGTGACCGGCCGTCAACTGGATTTCACCCCATTAATTACAACTCCCTGGCCACGGCCATCCAGCCAGTTTTTTACCCAGTGAAGAGGACACTTGTCTATGCCATGATTCACCACCTTCTCCAGGAGAACGCTGTGGGGGATGGTGTCAAAGGCCTCACCAAAGTCCAGGTAGACAACGTCCACAGCCTTCCCCGCATGGAGAAGGCGGGTCCCATGGTCATAGAAAGAGATCAAGTTGGTTAAACAGGACCTCCCTTTCATAAACCCATATTTATTAATATCTGGGGAAGAGGAGGTGGAAGTTCGATCTGCCACCATAAAATTACTAAACTTCTTGGCAGAAAAAGGACTCTGAGTCTCAGAAGGTAAGTTGCAATTTGTACAGAGGGAAGTGTAGTACTTCGGGCATTTGATCAGCGAAGGGAAAAGGAGAATAAACCCAGAATGAATTTCTAGCATTGTGGCAACCCCAACTCCAATAAGCAAAAAGAAATAAGAAAGTTTCTGGGCCTTCTTAGATACTGCAGACTATGGATTGATAATTTTAGCCAACATATTAAATTCTTATATGAAAAATTGCAAGAAGAGACAGAAAATCCTGAGTGGACACCAGAGGAGCGACAGCGGTTTGAAGAATTGAAGCAAAAACTAATACAGGCACCTGTATTGTCTCTTCCCTCCCTAGAAAAGCCATTTCACCTCTATGTAAATGTGGAGGGTGGGATAGCCTACGGAGCGTTAGCTCAAGCCTGGGGAGGGCAGAAACAACCAGTAGCCTATTTATCCAAAGCATTAGATCCAGTGTCATGAGGGCGGCCAACGTGTGTGCAAGCGGTGGCGGCAACAGACTTACTGGTGGAGGAAAGCAGGAAATTGACCTCTGGGAGAACATTGATAGTATCCACCCCTCACATAGTGCACAAGCCGCTTGGCTGGGAGTCCAATGATATGATGAACTAAGGAGAGAGAAACGGTCAGATATCCAGATAGGAGGGGCTCAAATGAATGGGGACAGGATGAATGGCCCCCTCAACGCATTATAGAAGCTCCTGGGCAGAGCTGTCTCTCTGCAGCGCTGCCCCATGGCCAGGAGCTCCCTCCATCCCAGAAGCCCGGCCCAGCTCAGCAGCAGAGCAACAGCCCAAGACATTGTAATGACCTCTCTGGTCGGTTTGGAGCTGATTCCATAAACATCAGACACTGAGAGGAAGTTGAAGAAGCCTCTCAAGAAGTCAAAGTCAGATGCAAACTCTAGTTTCTCTGAGCCTTAATGGGTCCCACTGAGGGACAGCACTGACAAAGCCTCCCTGGGGCTGGTTAGATCAGAAAGCTGGAGGCAGAGATGAGAGGCAAAGGTGGTGTAAACGTGGCTCTGATGCTCAGTAAACCTTAATGTGTCACATCAAGCCAAAAAGGCTGAGCCCTGACCCCATTAACCAACTGACCCTCAGCCCCTGGGAAGGCAGATCCTGTCCCTCACACGTTGCTCAGGGCTTTTGCTGGGGCAGCGGGATGTGGGGATGTGTGATGCCAAGGGCAGGACTATGGTACGACACCTCCCAGGCTCCTGGATATGGACAAGGAGGCAATGAGGCCCCAGTGCTCTAAGGATAAAATGTGTTCTCGTGGACATCAGTGGCAGAGAGAAGAGCCATTGCCAATGGAGGAAAGACCACACCTTTTGGGGGGTCTTTAAGCCTTTCTACATCCCTCTGTCATCTCCGTCATGGGCTGTCCTACAGCATAGCATCACCTGTGCCTCTTTCCCTGCAGGCTGTAGACATCCATGTTGGTACTGCATTTTGTTCTCACCTGAGCATCTTCCTTCCTTTACTGATATCTCTCCATCCTGCCTGGCTCCTTCTTGAAACCCAAAGCCTTGGGTGATCCAGGGTGATGTGTTGCACAACAGCAGTGGCCTTGGAGTGACATTTCTCCATCCTTATGTTCAGTCTCAACCATCCAAGCCACACTTTGTAGCGTTATTTCTTTCTTATGCTGTTTCCCACTGGGAAGAAAATCGCCACCATCTCTGAAACCACCCGTCAAACACTCTCAGGCTACTCCTGTATTGTCTGGAGCCCCCATAACGCTGGGCCAAAGAAGCCCATGTCCCTCAGCCATCCCACACAGGTCATGTGCACCAGGCCCCAAACACCACCTTGGCAGACCTCCTCGGGACACTCTTCAGTTCCTTCCTCCTTCTCCAACATGGGTAACCCCACACTGGGAAATACCTGGGTCTGTGGGGTCACACCAGTGCTGAGACGAGGAAGATGATAACTCAAGTTGTCTTGGTGTCCCATGCTCCTAATGCCGCTCCATATGCAGCTGGCCTTGTTCATGGTGAGCGTGCACCACTGGCTCATGTGGGGTTGCTCTTAGTGCGCAGACCCTTCTCGTCAGGGTCCCTGCTCAGCCAGTCAGGTCCCAGCATACCCTTATCTATGGGGTTATTCTCTCCTCCCTGCAGGACTGGCCACTGCTCATTGGGAAACTTCAAGAGGTTTCTGTTGGCCAAATCCCAGAGTTTCTCAAGGTCACCCTGGACTGAGGCAGCTGTTAATGTTTGTGAGCAGATGGCTCACCTGCGCTGTGGTGTCTCATAAAGAGAACAGCACAATGAGGGGCACTACAAATAACACTTCCCAGAGAAACTGTGGAGCCTTGGGGGTCTGGTCCTGATACGGCCATAGATCTGTAGTTGGAGGGGAAGTTGCCTTTTATGGGAGAGGAGCAGGAGTGCAGGGAGCTCTGTCTGGGGATGTGGAGTCAGCTGAGAGCTGAGGGGTCAATATGAGAGGGCAGAACAACATGGGCAGCGTTGTGGTGGGTGGATGTCTGCTACGGACCCCTTAATCAGGAAGAAGAAGGAGATAAGGCCTTCTTCAGAAAACTGGAAGAAGCCTCATATTTGCAGGCCTTGGTCCTCATGGCAGACCTAAACTACTCCAGCGTTTGCTGAAGGGGCAACATAGGAAGGTGTGAGCCACGCAGGTGGCTTCTGGAGCTTATTGACAACATCTTCCTGACAGGGTGACTGAGGAGGCAGTGAGGTGAGGTGCCCTGTGGCACTTCATACTTACAAACAAGGAAAACCTGGTCGGGGTCATGGGTGAGAAGGTAGAGTTGGGGCTCCTGAAAGAAGGGAACAAGGCCAAGAGCAGGACACCTGGAGAGCAGGCTCTGGCCTGCTGAGGGACCTGATTGGAAGAATCCCATGAGATATGGCACTGCAGAGAAGAGGGGTGCAGAGAGCTGTTAGATGATCAAGGATGACTAGTGCAGCTCCAGAGCAGTCCACCCCAACATACTGGAAGTCAAAGTTGGCAGGAGGCTGGCAGGGATGAGAAAGGAGCTCCTGACTAAAATGAAGCCTGAAGAGGCAGCACAGATGCGGTGCAAGCTGGTGCCTTCCAGCCTCAGTAGTTCTGTGATTCTGTGCTGGAGAGAGCCATTTGAGGGGGGATGTGGGGGGGGCTTGGCTGTGCGGGGGGGGAACATGGAGGATGAGGGGATGCCGAGGCCAGCAGCTGGACAGATGGAGGGTGTAAAACCGGCTCCTGGAGGGAACCAGACCCTGTGTGTCTATGCAGTGTTATAGACGTTTCCCTCCCTATTACGCCAATCAGTCTTTGTAGTATGAAATTATATTAACTTTTTAAAGATATATCAATATTTATATTTCACATTGTATACTGATCAGTCATGCTTGAGGAAGCAAACTAAAGGGCACCAGCTCATCACAAGGACCAGAAGGAGGAGGATCTGGACCTGAAAAATAAAGAGACTTTGCCTCTCAGAATCTTCAGAGCTGTCCATGAAGGATAAACAATACCCCTGGAACTCAAGATAACGCCACCATCCCAGCCCCTCTAACACACCTCTGAAACCCTCCTGCTGCCTGGCATCACAGACAGGGAACTCCAGCAAGACCAACTCCAGAGATGTCTGGATCAACACTCAAGCAGCCAGACTGCTGATGGATGCTGCTGCTGCAGATCTATAGTTGCTTTCCCACGTTTTATTACGACTGGGAATCGGTAGTGTGTGTGTTAACCAGTGATTAATCAAATTGTGTTGTACCTGCACATTTAAAGGATATAAGAACCCCATATAAAACCACATTCGAGGTGCCCCAGGTTTGCTGTGATGCCTCATGAAAATGAATAAATATTTACTCTTGTAATTCTGGACTTTACACACGGGCCTCTTTCCTCAGTCAGCACAGGCCAGTTGTGAATTTTTGTAACAGTTTGGCAACCCAGACGGGACCCAGCCGACTCACTTAATCATAGATAATAGAGTGTAAAGGGACCTTTAAGTTCATTGCGTTCCAATCCCCCTGCCACAGGCAGGGGCACCTTCCACTAGACCGGTTTACCCCATCCAAACTCACCTTGAACATTTCCAAGGATGGGGCACCCACAACTGTCCTGGTCAACCTGTTCCAGTGTCCCACCACCCTCACAGTAAAGAATTGCTTCCTAAGATCTAATCTAAATCTACCCTCAACTGTTACCCCTTGTCCTATCGCTGCACTCTCTGATAAAGAGTCCCTCTCTAGCTTTCTTGTAGCCTCCCTTTAAGTTCTGGAAGGCTGCTATAAGGTCTTCCTGAAGCCTTCTCCTCTCCAGGCTGAACAACTCCAACTCAGCCTTCCTTCGTAGCAGAGGTGCTCCAGCCCCCTGAGCATCTTCGTGGTGCTCTTCTGGACTTCCTCCAACAGGTCAATGTCCTAGTTATGCTCGGGGGGTCCAGAGCTGGACGCAGCACCCCAGGTTGGGTGTCACCAGAGCAGAGCAGAGGGGCACAATTCCCCCCCTTTGCCCTGCTGGTGGGTGGCTTTCTGGGCTGTCAGCACACATTGCCGGCTCATGTTGAACCTCTCATCCACCAACACCCCCAAGTCCTTCTCCTCAGGGCTGCTCTCAATCCATTCTCTGCCCAACTCATATTTGTGCCTGGGATTGCCATGACCCAGGTGCAGGCCCTTGCACTTGGCTTTTTTGAACTCAATGAGTTTTGTACGGGCCCACCTCTCCAGCCTGTCCAGCTTCCTCTGGATGGCATCCCTTTCCTTCCAGCTTCAACCGCTCCACACAGCTTGGTGTCATTGGAAAACTTGTTGAGGGTGCACTCAATCCCACTGTCCATGTCTCCAACAAAGATGTTAAACAGCACTGGTCCCAGTATTGACCCCTGAGAAACACCACTCATCGCTGCTTTCCACTTGGACATTGAGCTGTTGACCACAACCCTTTGTGTGTGACCATCCAGCCAATTCCTTATCCACCGAGTGGTCCATCCATCAAATCCTTTTCTCTCCAATTTAGAGACCAGGATGTCGTGTGGGACAGCGTCAAACATTTTGCACAAGTTTAGGTAGATGACATCTGTTGCTCTCCCTTTATCTACCAGTGCCGTAACCCCCTCATAGGGTGTCAGGAGGTTTGTCAGGCATGACTTGCCCTTGGTGAAGCCATGTTGGCTGTCACTGATCACCTCCTATTTTCCATGTCCACACTGCACGCTCTCGCTGAGACTGACCGGCCTGTAGTTCCCTGGGTCTTCCTGTTTTCCCTTTTTGAAAATGGGAGTTATGTTTCTCCTTTTCCGGTCAGTGAATCACAGAACTGTAGGGTTTGGAAGGGACCTTCGGAGATCCTCTAGTCCAACCCCCTGCCAAAACAGGTTCCCCTAGTACAGGTTGGACAGGAACAAGCAGGAACACATCCAGGGGGGTTTTGAATATCTCCAGAGAAGGAGACTCCACACCCTCTCTGGGCAGCCTGTGCCGGTCCTCTGGTACCCTCCAAGTAAAGAAGCTTTTTCTCATGTTCAGATGGAATTTCCTGTGCTCCAGCTTGTGCCTGTTGGCCCTTGTGCTCTTGCTGGGCACCACTGAGAAGAGTCTGGCCCCGTGTGATGTCATGCTCAGCAAGGAAAGCTGGGGGAAGAAGGAAGAGGGGGACGTTTGAAGTTGTGATGTTGTTTGTCTTCCCGTGTAGCCGCTCCTTGTGATGGAGCTCTGCTTTCCTGGAAATGACTAAGCACCTGACTGCTGATGGGAAGCAGTGAATGAATCCCTTATTTTGCTTTGCCCATGGGCACAGCTTTTTCTTTACCTATTCAGGTCTCCTCATACTGTCCCACGAGTTTTTCTCACTTGGCCATTCTAATTCTCTCCCCATCCCTCTGCAGAGGAGAGCGAGCGAGTGACTGGGTAGGGTCTTAGTGGCCACATTATGGACTTATTTCTATTCTCACTAAAAACATAAACATCACAATGCTCTACAATTTCTCCTCCTTCCTAATGATGATGCCATTCATCCTTGATGCCTGCCATTCATTCTTAGACAAGACAGGTATAATTTCACAGTACTTAGCCTCTGGCATGTGGTTTTTAGAACAGTGCTTTTTCTCTCACTCTTTGTTATCGTTTCCCCCTGTACTCAGCACTGGTGAGGCCACACCTGGAGTATTGTGTCCAGTTTTGGGCACCTCAAGACAAGAGAGATATCGAGGTGCTGGAGTGGGTACAGAGGAGGGCAACGAAGCTGGTGAAGGGCCTGGAGCATAAATCGTATGAAGAACGATTGAGGGAGCTGGGACTGTTTAGTTTGAGGAAGAGGAGGCTGAGGGGTGACCTCATCACTCTCTGTAACTGCTTGAAAGGACATTGTAGAGAGGTTGGTGCTGGTCTCTTCTCACAAGCAAATAGCAATAGAACAAGAGGGAATGGCTTCAAATTGCAACAAGGTAGGTTTAGACTACACATTAGGAAGAAATTCTTCACTGTAAGAGTGATCAGACACTGGAACGGGCTGCC
The DNA here is from genome assembly GCF_964106895.1 of Numenius arquata. Lineage (NCBI taxonomy): Eukaryota > Metazoa > Chordata > Aves > Charadriiformes > Scolopacidae > Numenius > Numenius arquata. The sequence goes on along the minus strand of NC_133605.1, from coordinate 874,061 downwards.
CAGGGAGGTGGTTGAGTCACCATCCTTGGATGAGTTTAAGAGTCGTTTAGATGTGGTGTTGGGGGACATGGTGTAGGGAAAAACTTTGTAGAGTAGGGTAGATGGTTGGACTTGATGATCCCAAGGGCCTTTTCCAACCTGAATGATTCTATGATTCTATGATTCTATGGTACCACCTCTCAGACAATATTGCCCCTAATTCATTTCTGCTCTCTATCTTTCATCCTTATTTCAAATGTGTGTGTGTGAGAAATTCAATTTTTTCTTTACCAAAAACTGTCAAGGGACAGATCCCAACCTGGTGAAAAGCACAAAGCAGGCCAAATTTAGAAATTTTTATATTAGTTGGACACTAATACAAGACCATTACCTTCCTTTTTTGATCTCTGAAGACCTAACCCTTCAGCAGAGTGCCTGGAAGGTCTGAATTCCCTCCATCTGCCCTGTATGTCAGCATTGAAGGTGAAGTTACTCCAGTCAGAGGTGGTGTTCTGATTCTTTTCACAGCCTAAAACACCGCATGGGTCAGGAGATATTCCAGGACACCTTAAGGGACATCACGCTCCTCTGGACTAAAAAATGGAATCTCAGATGTCATGGCATACCAATACTTGTGTTCAGTCAAAATGCCCATCTACTTTCTGTTGAGTTTGCTCAAGTAACCCCTGACTTGATCCCCATCCTCCGCCGATTGTCTTCCTCCACAGGAAGAGAGAAGAGAACACAGGGGGCACCCCCTCAACACAAGGGGCATCCCCCATACTCATCCTCCCTGCCCGTCTCTCCAGCAGGGCCGGTATTCCTGTAGAGAAATGTGGGAGTGAGCATGAGGCAACTGCCAATACAGTGAGTGGAGACCTAGGAAATACAGCTGATGGAGAAGAGAAAGAGACTAAGCTCTCCCCGTGGCATGACTCCAGTCCCTCTTATGAATACCTCTGTAGGCCACCCTGAACTTGGACAGGTTCAGTTGTCCTTAATTTGGGCATCAACTGTCATTTTAGTTGGCCAAAGGAAACTCCCAAGGGCCTCCAAGAAGATGCCCACAGATGTTGTCCTGTCTCCTCATCTCTCTGCACATATTTTTGATCTCTCTCTATTATCTGCACATACCTTTGACCATCTCTAGCACCTCAAACGTCACCAGATGTTTCCATCTGAACAGCTCGTTCCCGGCCACCATCATCATGGGAGCTGAGACACCGAGCTCACATGCAATTGCCTATTTGATGACCACCTGAAGAGAGGTAAGAGGAACCCCATCTCCTGTGGTTCTGTGGTGTGCATGGGAGGAGGCTGAGTCGCCTTCCAGTGCCCGGACTACATAGCAAGGAGAGGATGCCTCGACTCACTCAGCTGAATCCCTTCCCTCAGCAGGGGTAAAGGGGATGCCCGCCTGTGCCTCTCTGGCTGTCCTGTCTAATGATGGGCGAAGGACAGTTGATATTTAGAGCTAACTCTGTCTCTCAGCAGGGAAATGACACTTCTGGAAAGGAGTGTCTCTATCCAGCTGAGGGAGAGAACATCAGGGATTGCATCAGCCTGTTTCACAGCAGGTTCCCCTGGAGACCCAGGGATACCTCAAGAGATTCCAGAGGGGGCAGGAAAGGTACTGCCTTGGGTTGTTGCTCTGCTGCTGAGCTGGGCCGGGCTCCTGGGACATGAACTCCTTACTCATGGCCATGGGGCAGCGCGGCAGAGAGACAGCTCTGCCCAGGAGCAGCTCCTCTGCCAAGCGCAGCAGGGCTGAGGGCACTGCCTGCAGGCACCGAGGGGAGAGGAGCAAGGCAGAGAGAGCTTGAAGGCAGTGTGGGCTGTGAGGAAAGTTGAGAGCTCACTGGGGGAGAAATCTTCACATCTTTCTACATGGTAAGTACCTGCATGAAGGGCAATGTATCTGCAGTTTGTGGAAAGATCTCCAAAAGCTGTCACATCCCACAGTCGAGGGGACTGTCACAGTTTCTCTAGTGTAGAGGAGAAGGACATGCTGCACAGCAAAGCCTCTCTGCCTTCTCCCAGGGAGGGCTGCAGGGTGTGCGTGGGAGTCTGCTGCCAGGGGTGCCCAGGGCTGTCCTTCGGAGCAGGGTCCCATCACCCCTGGGGGCTGTGTGCTGGGGCAGGGACTCTGCCACTTGCAAGGGTCAGTTCTCAGCCTCCTGCGGGGGCTCCCCATGGTGCTGCAGATAGAAGCTGTGTGTGCAAGGAAATACTTCTGGCAGGGCAGGGTCCTTCTGCTGTTGAGAGGGTACTGTGCGCGTCAGGGCTGCTCGCAGATCCAGATCATCGCTAGGAAATTTCCAAGGGGATGTTTCAAGCGGAAGGTCAAGGCAGAGTTTACTATAAGGAGATTTTCTGAACCTCTGTTTTCAGTTTCCTACTCTGAGCGCATGGGACAGGAGCGAGGGTGGGAGTGGGAAACAAAAATAGAAAAGGACCCATCTAGTTTGAACAAGTCATTGAGACTCCTGAGCCGTAAGTTCAAGTGATCAGCAGGTCTGCTAATAGCCTCCTAAAGTGCCTTCAGCCACTCCTGTGCCTACGCCCAGCACCAGCGTCACCTTTGCTGTACCCATCAGGTTGTTCTGAGCTCTTGAACCTCCAAAACGGAACATGAACCCAGTCCCTGCCCTGCAAACAGGCAGGTGTCTGTAGGGCCAAGGTGAGTGCACAGAGGTTGGGATGGGCTCTGTGAGTGCTGACAGGATAAGACATGGCACAGGGAAACAATTCCCATGAGGAAAATCTCCTGGCAGCAAGGATATGACCAGGGAACGAGAGGAAACTTAAACCAGAAATGTTGTGGGAGGGAGAATTCCGCAAACTCCGTACAATCCCCTCCAATGCAGACCCCTTCCCCTGAGCAAGCCCCCCCGTGCCTCCTCTCCCACCAAAGCCTCTGCCCTCAGGGCTGTGGGGTCCAAGGCATGAACCACCTCCTCTGCAGCCGGAGCTCCAGCAGAGCCGTGGTGCAGCTCTCCAGCCACGTGCCCCGTTCTCCCTGCGGAGCAGCAGGGCTGAGAGCGACTGCCCGGCAGTGTCGGTGTCTGGGAGGTGACAGGCATGGCTGGGTACGGGTGATGCTGTCCCGAGCGCCCGGCTGCCTCTGCCCTGGCCTCCTTCAGCCAGACCCTCGCTGCAGTTTCCCTTGTTTCTCCACTTGTCTGTGTTATTGCTGCTCTTTTCTTGTTCTCACTCTCGGGCTCTCTGGGGATGGGAGTTTCAGCTGCAGAGTCACACTTTGATCTTGTGTGTCCTCCCATGCAGGTGTGTCCATGGGAACAAGGGTCCCAGCTTTCCTCTCGCCTGTGCGGCTGTGGACAATGCAGCCTGTGGGGCTGGGGAATCAGCTGGTTTTCCCTTCGTGAGATAATATCATGAAAAAACTGATGTATCTCCTTGAGGTGTCCTTCCAAGCTGTGAGCTGCCCTCCAGGATGCAAATCTGTCCCATAGCATCTTTGTGTTACCTGAAAGCCCCATGGAGAAGCGCAGAGACGCTATGACCAAGGAAATGCTGTTGGGTTGGTGAAATGAGCCCTGTGTGTCCTGGGCTGGAAGTGGTTGCTGAGACGTTGAGAAAGGGCGAGACATTTAGTTGTCTGCAGTGGATCCCTCTGCTCTCAGCAGGTTCTGCTGACTTCTCAGGGAAACATTGAGGGCGTGTGATCGCCCTCCATCTCAGAAAGGCGCAAGCCCAGTGTGTCAGGGGCTGAGGGACAGCCCAGCTCCCCTCGCTCTGTACTAAGCCACAGGCAATCCTCTTGCCTTGCAGGATTCACTCTGCTCTCCCTGAGTGCAGCAGGAATACTGAGGGTTTCTGACATCCCACAATGGGACGGAGGGAATTTTTTTTTCAAAAAAGCTCTCAGCTGGCCTCTGCCTCCCTCACTCCTTCGAAGAGGGAGTGCAGGTACTGGCACACCCTTGTGCATTGGGCATGGTTTTATCTGACAAAGTCAAATACCAGGACTGGCCCCTGCTTCCAGCGTTCCCGTGAACTCTCTGCTGCAGAGCAGGGCTGACTCCTCGGCACCAGTGGGCAGAGGCCCAGCTCCTCATGGCACGTTCAACCAGCACGGTAGCAGAGCTTCAGCCATGGAGCTGAGGGAAGCTCTCCTAGAAAAGGAATACAGGGGGTAAGGTGTGTAGCAGGGAAGGGTCTGTAGGAAAAGGCTTTGGTTTTGCTGCTAAAAGTCTCCATTAACTTGTCAATGACTTTTCCTCCTTGCAGGGGTCTCCATGCCCAGAGGCAGCTAACTGGAGTACGTTTTGCTCTGAGACGTCCACCGTAACTTGTCACTGCCTTTTTTCCTTGGACAGGTTCCAACGCGCAGAGGAAGCAAATGTCCAACAGCAGCTCCATCACCCAGTTCCTCCTCCTGGCATTCACAGACACACGGGAGCTGCAGCTCTTGCACTTTGGGCTCTTCCTGGGCATCTACCTGGCTGCCCTCCTGGGAAACGCACTCATCATCACCGCCATCGCCTGTGACCACCGCCTCCACACCCCCATGTACTTCTTCCTCCTCAACCTCTCCGTTCTTGACCTGGGCTCCATCTCCACCACTGTCCCCAAAGCCATGGCCAATTCCCTGTTTGACACCAGGGCCATCTCCTACTGGGGATGTGCTGCACAGCTATTTCTGTTTTTCTTCTTCATTGGTGCAGAGTACTCCCTTCTCACTGTCATGTCCTACGACCGCTATGTTGCCATCTGCCAACCCCTGCACTACAGGACCCTCCTGGGCAGCAGAGCTTGTGTCCACATGGCAGCAGCTGCCTGGGGCACTGGGTTTCTCAATGCTCTCCTGCACACGGCCAATACATTTTCCCTACCCCTCTGCCAGGGCAATGTCCTGGACCAGTTCTTCTGTGAAGTTCCCCAGATCCTCAAGCTCTCCTGCTCACACTCCAGCCTCAGGGAAGTTGGGCTTGTTGTGGTCAGTGTCTGTTTATCATTTGGTTGTTTTGTGTTCATTGTGGTGTCCTATGTGCAGATCTTCAGGGCTGTGCTGAGAATCCCCTCTGAGCAGGGACGGCACAAAGCCTTTTCCACGTGCCTCCCTCACCTGGCCGTGGTCTCCCTTGTTATCACCACTGGCATGTTTGCCTACCTGAAGCCCCCCTCCATCTCCTCCCCATCCCTGGATCTGGTGGTGTCATTTCTGTACTCGGTGGTGCCTCCAGCTGTGAACCCCCTCATCTACAGCATGAGGAACCAGGAGCTGAAAGACACATCGAAGAAGCTGATTCTGTCACTAATCTCTCAGCAGCATTAACCTGCCCATGTCTCTTCAGAAGTGATTTCAGATTCATCTGGGGAACTTCCTGGGCTTTGGGCCTTTTCTCTGTGATAACCATGTTTGTCCAGGTACGTTCCACTTCCCCAGAGGCATGAACCCAGCCCTTCTGACCCTGAGGCCTGTTCACGTGTGCCTGGCACAGGGGTACAGCTGACCTCCCATCTCATGTCTCTTTAATAAAATGGGATTTCTTCAGTGCCGGTGTCTGGAGGTTTGGCTCTTCTTCCAAAGCTGAGCTCAGGCTGAGGAAGTTGTCCTCACAAGGCCATGCTGCTTTGTTTGGGTTCTCCATGGGATGAGGGAAGAGTGTTAGGCAATGGGACAATGTGGGGCAATGTATTAGGGAACGGGCCCAGGCTGAGCCTTCACCCGTGGTTGCCCAGTTCCCCCGGAAACGGTGAATGATCCACAGGGATCTGCCTGGGACTGTCCCTCCATGGCTTTCAGTCATCACAGCCAACTCGCTCTGCGGAGCAGAAACAACAGTGCAGGACCCTGTGGAGATCGTGGGGAGGGGGCAGGAGTGGCAAATGAGGCCAGATCAGACAAAGTTCCCTGGTGAAATGTTCTCTGGGGACAGGGACACCCTTGGAGAAGAGCAAAGGAGCATCTCTGTGCATCCAAGGTGGAGAAAAAAGACGACAAAGAGAAATCAATCTCTGCATGCACCAGCTCAGGGCAGGCTTCTCTAGGGATGGAGCAGTCTGAGGAGCTCTGGGGCCCGGAGTCTTCTCCTGGAAGAGGGGCTGACACAGAGGGGCTTTCTGTCAGTGGTCAGGATCTCTTGGAGACAGGCGCAGGGGACACAGGGAGACACTGGTCTCTGCCATCTCATGCCATGTCCGGCCCTCAGCCCTGGGGCCAGTGTGGGGCTGAGACATCTCTCTGCCCCCCAGGAGCTACTGTGACCATCAGATGGGCTGAGGCTGTGGCATTGAGTCTGCAGAGTTTTTCAGAACCCATCAATGGGCACTGCCACGGGGTCAGCCCAGAATGGGCTGCTTTTCTGGGCTGGACAGGGGAGAGATGGGGGAGAGGGACAAGAAGCAAGAGGGAGAACCAGAGAGAGACTGGGATGGGCTTGAAAGTGCTTGAAAGAGGAACACACTAAAGTTAGCTGAGCTGCCTGCCCATGCAGGGTGAGGAGTCACACAAGAGGGTTGGTGTTGCAGAGCCAGGGCTTGTAGAAGGCATCTGAGACTTGCAGACACGGGATAGAGGAGGTTGGTCTGTGCCTTTGGTGGCATGGGCAGTTGAGGAAGGTGACACAGAGCACTTGTAGCACCCCAAATCTGTCGCACTGGCCACTTCCAGCACTGGCAGCACACCCCAAGTTTATGGGTGAATTTTCCTGTTTGGCCATCTCTGTCCTCCTGCCAGGCTCAGTGCCTGAATCAATTTTCGTGAAGCAAAGGACGACCAAGATGGTCAGAGACTGGAGCGCCTTTCCCATGAGGAGACGCTGAGGGAGATGAGCTAGTCCAGCCTGGAGAAAGGAAGGCTGAGAGGGATCTCATTGCAGCCTGCCAGTACCTAGGAGGACTTTATGGAGAACAGAGAGCCAAGCTCTTCACCAGGGTGCATGGTGGGAGGACAAAAGATGGTGGGTGGAAGGTGAAAGAGAAGAGGCTCAGCCTGCAGATAGGAAAGCGCTTTTCCCCATGAGCTGAGCCAAGCATTGGAGCAGGTCGCCCAGAGATGCCGACCAGACTCCAGCCCTGGAGGTTGTCAAACTTTCTTCAAACTGGTCCAAGCCTTGAACAACGTGGCCTGACCATGTTTCTGGCAGGCTGGAATGGAGACCTCCCAAGGCCCCTTCCAACTTGAGCTGATACTATGAACCTACGACCTCAGGCCCTTTTTCTGATAACAACAGAGCAAATGCTTATGGGGCACGAATCTCCCTCTGCTGTATGTGACCCCCTAAAACAAAACCTCAGCCAGTGACGAGAGGTCGGTATCACGGTGTGACTCTCTGTGCAAAGACTGAGGGGTGTCATTGACAGTCCTGGGCAGGAACTGCTTTGGGGACACGGGGGTCTATGCAAGGCACAAAATGACCTTTTTTTTTTTTTTTTTCAATGCTGCAAGCCTGATTATAATAGAAGTGTTTAGAAAAATGTCAATAAAAATATGAATCAAAGAAGAACTAAAGAAAAGATGCAAAGAAAAGAAAATGTACTTTTCAGCTTTTAAAATTATTTGTGGATTTTTTTCCTTTTGCTTTAATATAATAGTCAAAGGGGGGAATTTGTATCCTTGCTCTTCTTTTTATTTTTTTTTTTAAAAAAAAAAGAAAGTGTGTTCCAGAACTGGGATTGGATGTAGGACACAAATACCTTCAGCTACAGAGGCACAGATACCTCCTGCCAGCATAGATGCCCTGGACAAGTGCCAGCGCACTCCTGACTTCTCCCGTCACTCAATCAGCCAGAGCTTTTTGAAACATTCCATCAGGTACCAACTGTCGTGGTTTGGCCTCAGAGGACAACAAAGTACCACGGGGCAGCTGTGCTCTCTCAAGCCCCCCCCACGGCCATGAGGGGAGAATCGGAAGGAAAAGGCAAAACTCGTGGGTTGGGACAAAGGCAGTTTAACAGAACAACAAAGGGAACAAGAAAACAATAACAGTAACACGGATAGTGATGCCATGAAAGTCGAAATCAGGACTCAAGAGTGGGGATGACTATTAAGCAGGTATTCTTTATTGCAGCGCTGGACGCACAGGGGATCGCTCCTCCAAATGTGCGCGCCGAAAGCCATGAGTTACACAGCTTATACACAAGCTAAATATACATATTCATTATTCTTCCCAGAACTCATTGTCACACGTTGCCACCCACTCCCACATGTGTCTTTCAGTCTCTTTCTGGTCTTCAAAGACCTCTGGTGGTCGCTTACTTCATCCCTTCCTCTTCATCACTGCATCCTTTTGGTGAACTGCAGTCATCTACTTCTCTATTCTTGCTGGCAAAGCCGCAAGGCTGGTTTAGGCTGGCTCTGCATGCCTTGGTGGTCTCGACACATCCTGTTCTCAGAGATAAGTTCCTCTTGGAAGATAACAAGGTGCTGACCTGTACAATTGCTAGTTGCATACGTGCTTAGGCCCCTGTTTGCATTTAGCCAAGTTAGAAAAACAAAGACTCACAGTATTTGCTAACTCATTGTTTATGCTAAGAGCGGCTTAGTTGTGTCAAGCAAACCTTCAAGCCATACTCAGCCCTATTCCTTCATTCAACCCCCGCTTTTCTGTAAACTATAGATAATTCTTTTGCAAAATCTTGTTTACAGTCCACAATACATGTACTGGTTGAGCAAGAGTCCGTACTTTCCACCACATCCAAAGGTCGAGAGCAGTCAACAGTAGGGCTACAAGGATCAGCACTAGTATAGGATGCACTGGGAAGTTGAAAAACTGTGCGGCGGTTGGAGATTTAATGAGGTATTTAGAAAAATGTCCCACCAGTGGTGTTCCCCGGTTTCCTCGATGGTTGTAATGATGTTCCTTATTTCCAGAGTATCGTGCTGGACTTGCCATAATGTTCGTTTAGAAGTTTCTTTCACTTTCTCTAGCAGTGAGTATACTTGCTTCACATCAAATTTACATGCTATATCAACTGAGCTGTTTTCTCTTATTTTATAGGATGGTATTTGTCCTTAATCTCCCCAGTCTCTCCTAATTTGGCCATCAGTTTTTAAAACTGTGTATACCTTAGTTTCTTCATCTGTGATATTCAGACCTACATTAACCAAGTATCCATTCCTGATCCAGTCTTCAGGGTCGGGGACATCATCTAGACCTTGACGGGTGATGCAGTTCTCTGTCTGTCCAGCTGTGATGCAGGAGATCATGATAATGATTTCCGGAATTGCAGTTTTGCTGGTCCAGTACATTCGGAGGTCCATTTCTGCTCAAGTGGGGGATCTTCCTCACACTTTGGAGCCTTCCATTGTTTACATCTTTGTAATCTTAGTTTTAAAGGTCCTAAAGGTTCCGAAGTCCACTGCTTATCTGGAGCCTTTTTCACTCGGGAGCAGTGGATCCAGGCCGGCTGTTCTTTTTACTTTGATTGCAGTGAAGGTGGTCAGTAGCACTTGGAATGCTCCGTTCCACTTCTCTTCTAGTGGATCACCTGAAAAATTCTTAATATAAACCTAATTTCCAGGACTAAAGGGATGGATAGTACGGTCCAGTCCTTTAACTCTGGTTCCTAAGTCATTCTTATTGATTTTCTCTAATCAAGGGAGCAGGCAGTCTAGGAGGTTCCTTGAGTGTATGGAAGATAACTTCCTGACACAACTGGTAGGAGAGCCTACCAGGAGAGGCACCTCACCAGACCTACTTTTCACAATCAAAGAAGGACTAGTGGGAGATGTGGAGGTCGGAGGCCGTCTTGGTCTTAGCGATCATGAAATGGTCAAGTTTTCAATTCTTAGTGAGGTAAGGAAGGGGGTGAGCAAAACCTCCACCTTGGACTTCCGGAGGGCGGACTTTAGCCTGTTCAGAGCCCTGGTTGGGAGGGTCCCTTGGGAGAGAATCCTGCAGGGCAAAGGGGTCTGGGAGGGCTGGATGCTCTTCAAGAAGGAAATCCTAAAGGCCCAGGAGCAGGCTGTCCCCGTGAGGCGCAAAATTAAAGAGCGGGGAAAATGGCCGGCCTGGATGAACAAAGAGCTTTTGATGGGACTTCGGGGAAAAAAGGAGGGTTTACCACCTTTGGATGAAGGGACAGGCAACTCAGGAGTAGTACAGAGATCTTGTTAGGTTATACAGAGAAAAAATTAGGAAGGCAAAAGCCCAGCTGGCCCAGCTGGCCATTAATATAAGGGACAACAAAAAAAAGTTTTTATAAATATGTCAACAAAAAGAGAGTCAGGGAGAATCTCCATCCCTTCCTGGATGGGGGGGGGGGAACATCCCAAACAAGGACGAGGAGAAGGCTGAGATACTTAATGCCTTCTTTGCCTCTGTCTTCAATAGTCGGACCAGCTACCCCCAGCGTGTACAACCTCCTGGGCTGGAAGATAAGGATGGAGAGCAGAACAACCCCCCCGTAATCCAGGAGGAAGTACTTAAGGATTTGCTTATGCACCTGGACACGCATAAGTCCATGGGGCCGGATGGGATTCACCCAAGGGTACTCAGGGAGCTGGCAGGACAGCTCACCAAGCCTCTCTCCATTATCTATCAACAATCCTGGTCAACAGGAGAGGTACCAGATGACTGGAGGGTGGCCAATGTGACGCCCATCTACAAGAAGGGCCGGAAGGAGGATCTGGGAAACCATAGGCCTGTCAGCCTGACCTCGGTACTGGGAAAGATCATGGAGAGGATCGTGAGTGATGACACCAAACTAGGTGGGAGTGTTGATCTGCTTGAGGGTCGGCAGGCTCTACAGAGGGACCTGGACAGGTTGGATCATTGGGCCAAGGCCAATGGGATGAGGTTGAATAAGGCCAAGTGCCGGGTCCTGCATTTTGGTCACAACAACCCCAGGCAACGCTACAAGCTCAGGGAAGAGTGGCTGGAAAGCTGCCCAGCAGAAAAGGACCTGGGGTATCGGTGGACAGCCGGCTTAACATGAGCCAGCAGCGTGCCCAGGTGGCAAAGAAAGCCAACGGCATCCTGGCCTGTATCAGGAATAGCGTGGCCAGCAGGAGCAGGGCAGTGATGGTGCCTCTGTCCTGGGCACTGGTGAGGCCTCACCTCGAGGGCTGTGTTCAGTTCTGGGCCCCTCACTACAGGAAGGACATTGAGCTTCTGGAGCGTGTCCAGAGGAGAGCCACCAAGCTGGTGAGGGGTCTGGAGAACAAGTCATACGAGGAGAGGCTGAGGGAACTGGGCATGTTTAGTTTGGAGAAGAGGAGGCAGAGGGGAGACCTCATTGCCCTCTACAACTCCCTGAAAGGAGGGTGTAGAGAGGTGGGTGTTGGCCTCTTCTCCCAAGGGAATAATGACAGGACCAGAGGAAATGCTCTGAAGTTGCGGCAGGGGAGGTTTAGATTAGATATTAGGAAGAATTACTTTACTGAGAGAGTGGTCAGGCACTGGAACGGCCTGCCCAGGGAGGTGGTGGAGTCACCATCCCTGGAGGGATTTAAGGAACGTGTAGACATAGCACGTCAGGGCATGCTCTAGTGCCCGAGATTGTTGGTTTCTGTCTGTTTGCGGGTGGGTGTGGTGTGTGGTTGTGGGTGTTTGTTTTGTGTGGGTTTTGTTTTTGTTTTGGTGTTTGGGTTTTTTGTTTTGTTTGTTTGTTTGTTTTTTATTTTGTTTTGTTGTGGGGTTTTTTTGTTGTTTTTTTTTTTTTTTTTGATGATCTCAAAGGTCCCTTCCAACCAAGAAGATTCTGTGATTCTGTAATTGTTTTCCCAAAGAAATAACATATTTTTCTAAATAGGAATTTCCCAACTGGTTGAAATCTTCTCCTTTATATTCTGTCTGGTACAATCTCCCACATAATATTTCAAAACAGCTTAGGTTCTCTTTAGCTCTTGGCTTTACACATAGTCTGAGCAGAGCTATGGGTAATGCCTGATACCAATACAAATTCGCTTCCTGACATATTTTGGCTATCTGCTGTTTTATCGCGTGATCGTGGGAAGCCAGTGATCCCCTCTCTGTTCCAATACAGCGGATACCGAATGTGAAACCAATACCGTCATCTTCTGGCCCAAACCACATTTCTGGGCTTCCTCAATATTTAGTATAATGGCCGCTACTGCTCGGAAACATCCTGGCCATCCTTCACTTACTTCATCTAATTGTTTAGAGAAGTAAGCTATGGCTCTTTTGTAGGCTCCCAGCCGTTGAGCTAGAAGTCCTAGAGCTATTCCTTGTTTCTCGTGAGAAAAGAGCCAAAAAGGTTTGGTTACATCAGGCAAGCCCAAAGCCGGGGCTCTCACGAGCTCTTTCTTGGGTATTTCAAATGCATTCTGGGCTTCTTTGGACCATATCCATTGAGTGGGATTATTTTTCAAAAGTTCATATAAAGGTTTTACTATCATCCCATAGTTGTAAATCCCTAATCAACACCAACCCATCATTCCCGAAAAAGTTCTGAGTTCTTTTACCGCCCGAGGGAGAGGGGTTCTGCAGATGGCTTCTTTTCATTCCGTTCCCAATTCCCATTGTCCTCCAGACAGCTCGTATCCCTAGTAGGTTACTTGCCTCTGCACCATCGGAGCTTTCTGTTGAGAAACCCGATATCCATTTAATCCCAAAAAGTTTAACAAGCCAACAGTCCACCGGGTACAGTCATGTTTTGTTTCGGTTGCTATCAATAGATCATCCACATATTGTAAAAGGGTTCCGTTTTTGGAAGGAGGCTTCCATACCTCAAGCTCTTGTGCTAACTGATTTCCAAACATTGTCGGACTGTTTTTGAAACCTTGGGGTAACACTGTCTGGGTAAGCTGGGTTTTCCTACCAGTGGTAGGGCTCTCCCACTCGAATGCAAACAACTTTTGACTTTCTTTGGCCAAAGGCAGACAAAAGAATGCATCTTTTAAGTCTAGTACTGTAAACCATACCCGACTGGTTTTCAATGCGGTAAGTAAGATATAGGGACTGGCCACTACAGGGTGCAAATCTTTAACCATCTTATTTATTGCTCTCAGATCTTTTACTACTCGATAAGTCCCATAGGGTTTCTTTACCAGTAGTATGGGGGTGTTATATTCTGATTCACATTCCACTAACAATGCATGCTGTAGAAAATTATTAACTGGGTTTTGTATTCCTTTACGATCTTCTAATCTCAAAGGATACTGTCTTTGGCGTATTAGGTTTGCCCCTTCTTTAAGCTCTATTATTACGGGGGTGGCGTTTTTCGCCCTCCTTGGAGTCCCTGCAGCCCAAACTCCTGGATATGCTTGATTGGTGATTTCTTCAATTTCGGGTGCTGGTGTAATGGACCTTTCAGAGTGTATTAGGGCTAGACTCAAAATTTCAATTAATGTATCTTCTTTTACCTTTAATTCCATGGCTCCTCGCTTAAAAACTATCACTGCCCGTAATTGTTCCAGTAAGTCTCGACCTAATAGTGATTTGGGGGAATTTGGCAAGTATAGCAATCGCTGTATCCTAATCTGCTTTCCTAACATAAATTTGAGTGGTTTTGAAAAGAATGCCTTTTTCTCTTGGCCAGTAGCTCCTATGACATTCACAAAGTCTCTACTTATAGATATCAGTTCTTGATTTAAAACAGACAAAGAGGCACCCGTATTTATTAAAAATTCAACCTCTTTACCCTTGTTCCCTAGCTTTATCTTAACCAGTGGATCCGCTAGGGTAGATGCCCCAGGTCCCCGTCAATCGGTCTCTGTTTCAGCTATCAGGGCTGGTGGGGTACCTTTAAGCTCAGGGCATTCATTTTTCCAGCAATATGTGCATTGATTCCTTTCCAATACATTCCCAACATTAACACCTCTACCTCTTGTCGAATCCCCTAGTCCTCCTTTGTTCCCAAAAGGCCTTGCTCTTCCACGTCCTCTAAATCCCCTACCGTTCATTACTCCCCTCTGTTCTAATGCCACCACGGTGGCTGTGGCCATCACTTCTGTCAGCTTTCCTCTATCTACATCTTCTCCCCTTCTTCCTCACCGCTACTGCCACCCTCTGTCTCAGTGAGCGGCGATCCCTGTGGAGAAGGCGGATCTAGCAACGGAGGAGGAGGCATTCCCAAATCCTCAAGCTGTTTCCTCTCTCCTCTTTCTGGATTTGGTTACTTTCAAACACCTTTGTCCAATACTACATGCCGAGCAACACCTATTCATTTTCTCCTGCCCCTTTCTTTTATCTTTCTGCTCTTTCTCTAGGGACAAAACTAGAGGGTCTTGTGGTGGTATATTAAATCCGCAATCCTTTTGCCATTCCGGATGGTTTTGCAAAGTGAAAAACATATCCGCATACATAACCTCATCCCATTTTCCTTCTCTTGGTAAGAATAACATCAACTGTAATATAGTATTATAGTTTAGAGTCCCACTGAAGGGGCACTTTTCTCCATCTTCTAATTTGGATAGGGACCACCATTGATTGCAATATTTTATTAGAGTTTTCTTGTCCACATTCCCACCCAGTGGTCCCCCTATACCTTTCCAATGTGCTAAAATACATCCTAAGGGGCTCTCTTTCAACACGTCTCTACTCTGGCTTCCTCCCACTTTACTGATTCTCAAGCTGACTTCTACTTCATCCACAATATACATGTACCGTGTAAACAAACCCTTCTACCTCATCCCAATCCGCCCACACGTCACAGTTACGACAATAGATGTCCCAACCAAATCTTACCCTCAGCATCTTATCACACCTCACACGCTCAAACACAAAAACTGGTACACATGAGTTATCGAGATGTAACAAACAATGCCATCCAGGACTATCCACTCAAATACACTTAACACATTGGCAAATATACTTATTATACACACAGGATGACACACTCACACAAATTTTCCTGACAACACTAAGTATACAGACACCTAACAATTACAATAAACAGACATACAGTTATAATAATAATTACTGTGGTTATACCTGTCATTTAAATGTCTAAGATTCTATACTCGTTTCCTCCCTCTCCGGCTGCACCCTTCGCGGGGTTACGGAACCGCAGATCAGAACTCCGCGCTCGCTTTGCAGCTGTGCCACGTCTCAGTCACTCAAATCATACACACATGAGCTAGCTCAATTCATTTGCACGCTTTTTGTCAAATCTAAATCAGCCTTCAATAAACAATTCCTTTAAACAGTTCTGATTTCAATACCAATAAGTTACTACCGCCACAAAGTACCTTATTGCAAAAGTACGGAGCTTTATCCGCGCCCGTACCTGACGCACCCAAACCAAACGTAGACCAGACGTCTCCTACGGCTGATGGGAACCCCAAATGACTGGTCCCCAAAACCCAAACAACTTTCTAAAGAATACCTTATTCGGTAGATGGTCCTTGTCTGCCCCCGCAGTGATCCGTATGAGGCGAGGAGTCCCTCTGGGAAAATCCCGGGGGTACCCTGGGGAGTCCTATTCTCAGCAGGTCCTGCAGCCCAGCAGAGAGGGTCCCACCTGGGTCGCCAGAACTGATGCCGTCAAAAGCCGAAATCAGGACTCAAGAATGGGGATGACTATTAAGCAGGTATTCTTTATTGCAGTGCTGGACACACAGGGGATCGCTCCTCCAACTGTGCGCCCCAGGCAGAGTTAGTTTAACAACATATATACACGCTATACATACATGTTCATGCCATTTCTGAGAACTAATTAACATATTCATTATTTTTCCAAGAATTCTTTGTCATAGCGGGTGGGTTTGGTTGGCTCTGCATGTCTCATGGGTCTTGGGGCCCCCTGTTCTCAGAGATAAGTTCCTCTTGAAAGATAACAAGGTGCTGACCTACACAATTGCCATTTGCATACGTGGGCTCAAGGGCTGGGTTTTGGGGTGAGGGAGCCTCCATCCCTGAGGTAAGCTCTGCTCCTGGCCTGGCAGGAGGCTGTGGGGCCGCCCTGGGGATGGGTCTGGAGTGGTTTGGGGGCTCCATACCAGAGGGAAAGGCTGCTCTGGACTCACAGGAGGCTGTGGGGCCGCCCTAGAGATGCGTTTGGGGGCTCTCCATAAAGGAAAGGCCGTTCCAGGCCTCACAGGAGGTTGTGGGGCCACCCTGGGGATGGGTCTGGGGGAGTCTTGGGGATCCATACCTGAGGGAAACACCACTCGCAGCCTTGCAGGAGACTGCAGGGACACCCCAGGGCCGGTTTTGGGGGTGAGGGAGCTTCCATCCCTAAGGGAAAGGCTGCTCTGGCCTGGCAGGAGGCTGCGGAGCCACACCAGAGATGGGATTGGGGCAATCTGGGGGCTCTCCCTGATGGAAGCGCTGCTCCCAGCCTGGCAGGAGGCGGTCGAGGGCTGGGCTGGGGGTTCTGGGGGCTCTCCCTGAGGAGAGGAGGGAGGTGGGGGCTGCCCCAGGGCCACACTAATGCCCACAGCATCGGGGCAACAAACAGGAGTTGGAAGCTGTTATGCAGATGGAAAACTACGACATAGTCGCCATAACGGAAACGTGGTGGGATGACTCACACGACTGGGGTGCTGCAAGGGATGGCTATAAACCCTACAGAAGGGACAGGCAAGGAAGGAGAGGCGGTGGGGTGTCCCTGGATGTTAGGGAGTGTTTTAACTGTCTAGAGCTTGACGATGGTGATGAAAAGGTCGAGTGTTTATGGGTAAGAATGAGGGGAAAGGCCAACAAGGCAGGTACCATGGTGGGAGTCTGTTATAGACCACCCAACCAGGATCGAGAGGCAGACTAAATAGTCTGTCAGCAGCTGGGAGAAGTCTCACAATCGCTGGCCCTTGTTCTCGTGGATGACTTCAACGTGCCAAATGTTGGCTGTAAAGACAATAGAGCGGAGAGAAAACAGTCTTGCAGGTTCCTGGAGTGTGTGGAAGAGGCCTTCCTGACACACTTGATGAGTGATCCAACTAGGTAGGACAGGCGCCCCACTGGACCTGTTGTTTTCCAGTAGAGAAGGACTTGTGGGTGCTGTGGTGGTTGGCAGCCGTCTTGGAGGCAGCAATCATGAAATGATAGAGTTTTTATTTCTGGGAGAAATAAGGAGGGGGTTTAGAAAAACCTCTCCCTTTGACTTCTGGAGGGCAGATTTGGTATGTTTAAAGACCTGGTTGTCCTTGGAAGGCTCTCCTGACGTGCAAAAGAGGCCCAGGAAGGATGGCAATTCTTCAGAAAGGAAATCTTAAAGGCACAGGAGCAGGCCATCACCATGTGCCAAAAGATGAACCGGCAGGGAAGAAGACTGGGCTCGCCAAACAGAGAGCTTTGTCTGGAACTCAGGAAAAAAAACAGAATTTATGACCTTTGGAAGAAGAGGCGAGCAACTCCAGAGGACTACAAGGATGTCGTAAGGTTATGCAGGGAGAAAAGTAGAATGGCCAAAACCCAACTAGAACTTAACCTGGATATTGCCTTAAAAGACAATTAAAAAGTTTCTATAAATACATTAGGAACTAAAGGAGGGCTAAGGACAATCTCCATCCTTTATTGGATGCAGGGGGAAACATGGTGCCCAAGGATGAGAAAAGGCTGAGGTACTTAATGCCTTCTTGGCCTCGGTAAGACCAGTTGTCCTCCAGGCACCCAGACCCCTGGGCTGCAAGGCAGGTAAGGGGAGAAGAGTGAAGCCCCCATAATCCAAGGGGAAATAGTTAGTGACCACCTACAGCCCTTAGAGGCACACGAATGTATGGCTCCGGATGGGATCCACCCAAGGGTAGTGTGGGAGCTGGTGGAAGTGCTCACTGAGTCACTGTCCATCATGTATCAGCAGTCCTGGCTGAACGGGGAGGTCCCAGTTGACCAGAGGTAAGCAAATGTGGTGCCCTTCTACAAGAAGAGCAACAAGGAAGATCCAGGGAACTCCAGGCCTGTCAGTCTGACCTCAGTGCCTGGGAATGTTATGGAGAAGACCATCCTGAGTGCCATCAAGCTGCATGGAAAGGACAACCAGGCCCAGTCAGCATGGGTTTGTGAAAGGCAGGTCCTGCTTGACAAACCTGATCTCCTTCTATGACAAGGAAACCCGCTTGGTGGATGAGGGAAAGGCTGTGGATGTTGTCTACCTGGATTTTAGTAAGGCCTTTGACACCATCTCCCACAGCATTCTCCTGAAGGAACTGCTGCTTATGGCTTGCATGGGTGTATGCTTTGCTGGGAAAAAACCTGGCTGGAGGGTGTGGCCCAGAGAGTGGTGGTGAATGGAGTTCAATCCAGTTGGTGGCTGGTCACGAGTGGTGTTCCCCAGGGCTTGGTACTGGGGCCAGTTCACTTTAACATCCTTATCAATGATGTGGATAAAAGGATCAATTGCACCCTCAGTAAGGTTGCAGATGACACCAAGTTGGGTGGAATCCAGCTAACCAGATCTGCTGGAGGTTAGGCTGTCTCTACAGCAGGATCTGGACAGGCTGGATCAATGGGCTGAGGCCAATGGTATGAGGTTCAACAAGGCCAAGTCCCAAGTCCTGCACTTGGGTCACACCAACCCCATGGACGCCACAAGAGGCAGGAAGAGTGGCTGGAGCTGCCCCATGGAAAAGGACCTGGGGGTGTCTGTCGACAGCTGGCTGGATACGAGCTAGCAGTGTGCCAAGGTGGCCAAGGAGGCCAACAGCATCCCTGCCTGTATCAGGAACAGTGTGGCCAGCAGGACTAGGGAAGTGATTGTCTCTCCTGTGCTCAGAACTGGTGAGGCCCCATCTTGAGTGCTATGTCCAGGTTTGGGCTCCTCACTACGAGAAAATCATGGAAGCCCTGGAGCATTCCCAAAGATCAACAAAGCTGGTGAGGGGTGTGGAGAACAAGTCTTGTGAGGAGCGGCTGAGGGAACTGGGGTTTTTCAGCCTGGAGAAAAGGAGGCTGAGCACCTTGTCACTCTCTACAACTACTGAAAGGAGGTGATAACGAGGTTGGTGTTAGTCTCCCTTCCCAAGTAAGTAGTGTTAGGACACGAGGAAATGGCTGCAAGTTACACGAGGGGAGATATAGATTGCTTATTAGAAAAAATGTCTTCACTGAAGAGTTTGTCAAGCGCTGGAACAGGCTGCCCAGGGAAGTGGCTGAGACACCATCCCTGGAGGTGTTTATAAGATGTGTAGATGGGGCACATAGGGATGTGGTTTAGGTGTGGACATGGGAGTGTGAGGGACTCAATGACCGTAAAGGTCCTTCCCATCCTAAATGATTCTATGAGCCTACGATTCTTTTGAATCTTGGCACTTTGTTTCATCCTCACCCCTTCTTTGGGAGGCCAGGAGGTGTCACGGAATTTTCCTGCCCTGGGCACTGCTCACCCCCACATCCCACTGCCCCCAGGAAGAGCCCTGAGCCACAAGTGAGGGGCAGGATCTGCCTTGCCAGGGCCTGGGGGTGAGGGCTTGGCCTTTCTGCTTCCTCAGACAAAGCCAGGCTTTCCTCAGCATTACAGCCACCTGCACTCTGCCTTTGCCTACCTGCAATCACAGCCTCCAATTATCTGCTCTAACGAGTCCCCAGGGAGCCTTTGTCAGTAACTGCCCTCAGTGGGGCTCCTTAAGGCTTCCAGGAAGTTTGGGTTGTGCTTCTGATTTCTTGAGCACTTTCTTCAATCTTCTCTCAGTATCTGAGGTTCATGGACTCAGCAGCAAATACCCCATGGGGCTCCTTGAAAACAGAAAGCCTTAACAAGGAATTTATCTCTTTGCAATTTCCTTCAAGCCTTAAACCCTTGTACAGCTACTTGGGGAGCTTTTGTGGTGTAGTTAATGACAATTTTTTCAAAGTGCATCTAATGAAAATGCTTTCTTGATTGTAAAGGATGTATTTTATGAGTGTTCAGTTTCCAGAGGAGGTGATGGAAGCATTCTCCAAGGGATACTGAGGCCGAGTGTCTCCTCAGGAGGTCTGGCCAGGTCAGGAAAAGCAGTCCCGTGATGTCCATCCCTGTATGGACAGCTTTGCTCCTCACCTCCCCAACCCCACCGGGTCTGACCTCGCCCACCTGGGACTGACATCACTGTTCCTTGCATCAGACTTCTCCACTCCAGTCTGGATGTGACAGCTCCATTGCACCATCTCCCACCTGCTCTCCTCAGAGACCTGGCTGCTCACAGCCACAGGGGAATTCTGCCTGTTCTGCAGAAAAGAAAAGTAAAGCACAGTCAGTTTTCATAAACAAGAAAACACTGTGTAATCATACGCAAAGTACAAACTGCCTCTAATGAGGTTGCCTTTCTACAAGGGATAATCTTAGGAGAAATAGTTGAGGTAGGTAGATACACAAAGATAGATATAAACATAATGAAAGAGCTGGCTGAGGAGACAATGAGATTACTGAGAGACAGGCAAGGTTTTACTCCCTGAGGGTGAAAGAGCAGCAGAGGTGAGAGGTACCTGGATGAACAAAGAGTAAAGGGAGGAGAAAACTGGAGAATGATGGAGAGGGCCTTTTCCTAGACAGTCTGCATCTGAAAAGATGACTTTGCAAATGACCATTGTATCAGGACAAGTGTAGAGTATAGGAAAGATTAGAGAAACAAAATACGCCATATAACAGACAAAAGAGTTGTAGTGAAGTCACAAGGGAAGACTGAGATTTCACCTCTGGAAGGTGACAGGCTTGGCAGAGCTCTCTTGTGAGTGAGGACAAGCCAATGTTGCCCCCACCTTTGAAAGAGGCCCAGCCCAGGGACCCACAGGCTGTACAAGCTCCCTGGGGTGATTAGTGTGCCATCAATGAGAGTCCTCTTGGGTGACATTTCTGGGCACCGGAAAGAGAACAATGTGTCCAAAAGCAGTCAGCATGGACTTTCCAAGGGTAAATCAAGCCTCAGTGAGGAAGTGGTGACAGCGGGGAAAGCTCTCGGGTTTCCTGTGTCCGTGGAAGTCAGTCAGATGTTGGTACAGTCAGACCAGCTGCAGCTTTCTTGTCCTGCTCCAGGCAGGGTTGCTCAGATGCAGGGCTACTTGACAGGTATCTCCAAACAGCCCAGATCATTTCCTTTGCTTAACCGTTCATTCCCATTGCACTATTTTCCCACGTCTCAAGTCCCACTCTTTAACCAACTTCATCCTCTCCCTTGCAAAAAGTCAACCCCTTTTCACCATTTCCCCACTGGCGCTGCGTGTCCTCACTTTGCTCCCACCTTTGGTGTTTCTGAGATGGTATCCCAGTGCTTTCTACTTTGATTAGCAACTCCATTACACCAGTACTGTCTTCTTATCTGTAGCGTCCTGCAGCTTCTACAATGATGCTCTTGCTAGAGGCACCCTGACTCAGGATGAACATCAGCACGTGTACTTCCAATGCTTGACTGCTGGAGCTTTTGTCCAGAGGGACCTTGACCCACCTGGGGATTTGGCCATCAGAAACCTGAAGGTTTAGAAGAAAGAGGTGCACAACAACTCCATGCAGCAGCATGGGCAGTGACCACACCAGCTAAGGAGTGCCCTGAGGAGAAGGGCTTTTGAGTCATGATGGCTGCCATGATGAGCCAGTGGGCTTTGCATTTCAAAAGGCAAATGGAGAGACTGGAGAGGGTCCAGAGGAGGTCTGACGAGATGGTGAAGACCCTAAAGCTTGAGCTTTGAGGAGAGTCTGAGGGAACTGGGCGTCTCTACCCTGCAGAAGGGGAGGCATGGGGTAACCTGTGAAAGAGCCTACCTGGAGAGGTGCCAGACCCAAGGTCTCTTCTGCAGTGTCCATGGATATGACAGAGGCAACAGCCACAAACTGCCTCTTGGGAGCTTTAGACAGAGCATTAAGAGACCTTGCAAAGTGGAGCCAGGTCAGTGGAGGGACACCAACGTTGACAGAGCTTGTACTGTGAGAAGAGGCTTACAGAGCTGGGCTTGTTCAGCTTGGAGGAGAGGAGCTCTTGGGGGGAACATGGAGCAGCATTGCACAGTTACCAGGAAGACTGAGCCTGAGTCAAATCCATGGTAGAAGATACAAGGACAAGAGGCAATGGGCTGAGAAAAGGGACGGTCAAGACAGATAAGGAGGAACTTTTTCCAGCATGAAGATAGTCAAGCACTGGAAGCTGTTTCCCGGAGAGCGTGCAACAGCTCTGTCCTGGAAAGGGATCCAGACATCTTTGAACAAAGCCCTGACTCTTCAGGTCTGACCCTGTTTTCAATGGGAGGTTGGTCAAGACACCCTCCAATTCCCTTTGAGCCTGAATGATGCTGTCCTCCTCCTGTCCTTCCATCTGCAGGCTGAGATATTTCCCCTCTTGGAGCAGACATTCTGAAAAAACACTCCAAATCTGGAAAGACTCTTCAATGCTCCAAGTACAGTTGGGTTGGGAAAAAAATAAACAACACAATACTATGCTGGATTATTTTTTCACAGAGACAGTTTTAAAGGGTCAAAGTAGATTCAATGCATGAATTCTGACAGTCAAGTTACAAAGGGGGAGGAAAAAAAGGCAACAAAATCTTTGTCAGTAAAGAAAAACTCCCCCAGCCTGTGGGATGTCCTCATTAGTTGGCCCTCTAGGAACTGGGATCCTTGGGCTTCTTGGTCTTAAGTGGGAGCTCAAATCCTGAACTGGAAGGACAACATTGGCTGCAGGTACACACCGTTTTCTTGACACGACTGTGAGCTCAGACCCAGTGGATGGAGTTTCTCACACAGGTCACGGAGGAGGGCAGGATGTCGGGGAGAGGGGCACATGCTTCAGTTTCCCAAATCCCATGAGTTTTCCCAAACCATCCTTCTCTTGACCTCTGGCATCCTATTTCTTGAGATGCAAAGCTGGCGGGTCTTCTGTTGATAAAGCATCAGTGATCCTTCCAGTGATTCTGTGATTTCCTTTAGAGTGGCAAAAAATAATAATAATGATGAAAAGAAATGTTAAAGTAACAGTCTACTTCCACAATAGCAAATCTGGACAACGGCAATTAAATTAGTATTTGCCATATAAGGTATGATATCCCATCCTGAAGTACATATTGGAAGTGGTTCAGATGAAGGGTGGTCTTGCAAAAGTCACCCCTTGTGTCCCCGTGTGGCACAGACGCTGCTGGTTTCCCTCTCCAGAGAGTGGCAGAGGCCGGATCACCTTCTCAGAAGAGGCTCCTTGCCAGGGAGCCACAGCCATGGGGGGAGCTCACCTGGTTCTTACTGGCACTTCACTCAACAGCTATTTGGATACTTTTGGTGCTTTTCTGGGATGACTATTCCTGCACAGAGGATCATAAAAAGACGACTGTTTCTTAAGAGATGGTGAAAAAGGCCCTGTTTGGCCAAGAAAGCCCACCATGTGCTCTGGAGGGAGCGAGGAAGATTATAAAAAGCACTAGGAAAGTCCAAAATGCTCTTCCAAAGGGCGAGTGGCCCTGAGCAGTGGTGATTGGCCACGTGTAAGTCTGTTAGAGAGGGTCAAGCAATGTCAGCGAGAAGCAAGGGGATGGCTGATGGCTTTAGCCAATCCTTACATCTGTGTCTGAAGCCAGCCATGGGAAGCAGTGGATGTTTGTGGGCAGAGGCTGAGGAAGAGGCTTCTCCTGGGACAATGGCAGGAAGGAAGACCCTTCCTCTGCAAACCAGGGGTGATACAGACATTCATCTCTTGTGTGCCTGCCTCAGCCTGGCGGATGGGGAATGCCCACTGCTGGGGGTGGCTGTTCTTAGGAATGCCCCATGGGCTGACAACTTGCTCCTTTCCCCTCCTTCAGTGCCCACACTTGGATGGACTTCAGGAAACATCCATGAGCCTGGAGGATGCACAAACCTCCTGGGCTGAGGTCTCAGCACTGCAGGGGCAGAGGAAGGGTTTGTGAGACACATGGGCGTGCAGGGAGAGAGCAGTGTGGGGGGAGCAGTGAGTGTGCTAAAGGCAGGAAGAAGAAATGTCAAAGCAAAGAGGCCAAGTGCATGAAATGCTTGATTTCAACTTGCCAATTCTGCATTAACGCCAAGGAATTTGGGTTACAGGAATGTCTCCAAGTAGAGTCTGCACCATCCAGACCCATGTGGATGGGCTGGCAGAGCCACCCCCAGCAGGGGGATCCCCATCGCCCACGCTGAGGCAGTCCGGATGCAAATATCTGCAGTGCCCACTTGTCACAGGCCTCCAGGCAGAGGGTGACTCATTCCCATGACCCTCGAAGCCTGGATCAGCTCGTTGTGCTTTTGCTGTCCTTCCCTTCATGTGTCAAGCCCATGGGAGCTTTGGCTTTGTCATCATCCCTACGGCCTGGGACAAGGTTTCTCAATTCCTCCTCTGCAGCTTCCCTGCTTCCACCTCCTTTGTGCTGCCTCTTTGTCCTGGAGCTCAGTCAGTTCCAACAAGCAGCCTCCTGAGACGGTGGCTTCTTTTCAAGGGGAGTTGCAGAGATCATTTTTGTGCCTGGAGGAGGCTGTCCTGTAAGGCCTATCAGATTTTCCATGATCCTTCAGCCTTCAGAGCTGCTTCCCACGGCACCACTCGCATCAGTCTCCCAAGTACATCAAAGTCTTCTTCTCTGGAGTCCACCCGTTTTTGCTCTGCTGCTGGCCTTCCTCACTCCTCTTCGGCACCTGGGACTCCACTATTTCCTGGTGACAGCAGCCAAGGCTGACACTGATTTTCACCTCCCTGACCACTCTTTTTTTTTTTTTTTTTATTTGTTTTTTGCCAGGACCAGGTCCAGGTGAGCATCACCCTTGTTTGCCCACCTGGCAGCTGTGTTAAGAAGTTGTCCCAAGGTCCTCCAGGCTGCTGGCACCCTGTGTCTTTGCCTGGCCAGTGAATGCCAGGGCAACTACTGTTCCCCATAGGAACCTGCTCATTGACTCGGAGACTTCTTCAGGTTGCTGTTAGAAGACTTATTCTGCCTACTGTGCCCGATCAAGTGGGTTATAATGGCCAAGACATTTTCACCCTTACTGGCTTCTCCTCTCATCCTCACTCACACAAGCTCACTCAACCCTTGCCCCATCTCATACAGGAGCTCCATAGATCTGAGCTTCTCCTTCACTCAGGGGGCATTCTGCTGGTCGTCCTCTTCCCTGCTACTCTCTCCAGCAGAGCCTGTACCCTTCCATTGCAGCACCACAGCTCAGCAAGATGTCCCACCACATCTCATTCAATCCCAAACCATCCCAGTTCTGTGAGTAGACATGGGACTCCTCCTGGCAGTGCATATTTGGGCCACAACACCTCAGCTGACTTCTCACAGGGAAACCTGAGCTGTGATCCTGCCCAGAAGAACCATTGTACATCGAGCAGTTCGTGCTGGGCTGGGCTGTACGTACAGAGTGGCCTTCACCCCTGGGCTGTGCTGCACAGATGCCTTGGCCACAGGACAACCTCAGCAGCACATTGTCACGCAGGAGCCTGCAGAAAGGTCCCAGTCTGTACCAGACATTTTGCCTCCCACGTGGCCCTCCCTGCTCCCAGCACTGCTGCAGGAAGTTCTCATGGAAACGTCCTATCTGTTTGACTGCCGAGATGACGAATAGTGTTGTTTCCTTGTAAGAAAATCCTGGAGTGGTTTGAATGACCAAAAGAGGAGACTGTCTGCTATGGAGGGGGTCTGCATGGTTGTCTGCGCGGTTTGCCGCATTTGGGTGGAAGGCCCATTCAATGCTACACCTCCTGGGGTTCTCACCATCGAAAACAGACATGAGATTTGTGAGAAACACCGGCTCACGATTAGAATTTGATAGAGAACAAAGTCGCCGAAGCAAAGATAAAAAAATTACAAATTTATTATATGAAACAGTGCTGAATGTGGTGCGTCTCAAAGCAGAGGCACACCTCATCTTTCAGCTTTTAGGTATTTATACCCTATCCCGGCCGCCGGAGTTTCTGTCTCTCTTCTCGTTGGTTGAGAAGTTGGAGCTCACATTCTTCCCAACCGCCTGACCCGTTACAGGTTCAGTTCACACCTTTTCACCTTACAGGGCATACACACACCTCCCCTACGAAATCATTATCCTAAACACGCCTTTGATTAGTTGATTACGCTACAAGTTATTTCACAGTCTTTGCTGCCATCTACTACCCAGTGTTAGTAATTACAAGCACTCTGGTGGTCGTTTACTTCATCAGGTGGTCGTATCCTCCTCTTCATCAGCTGCCCTCTAGATGACCTTAGTCCACTCAGCGGTCTTCACAGCCCCCTCAGCAGTTTTACTGTCCAGGCCTGGTTTCTTTGGCCTTATCGATACTCCCCTATCTTCTGGGTTCCTGTATTGAAGGCCACATTCCAGTCTGTTTCTCTTTACCTGGATAACGTTCTGTAAACAAGGATCCCTTGACAGACCCAGGGCAGTTCTAAGGATTAGTTGGGTGCCATTGATTAGATTCTACTATCACTAAGCCTCCTTTGTTAGTGCAGACACACTAACAAACATATATCCATTTGCTGAAGCAAAACTTAACCCGTTTCTCACAGTTCACCCCCTTTTCATTCATTACTTTTTATCCCATCAGTTGGCCTCTATCATAGACTTCCATTTTTGCACCGGGACACGTGCTAGTCTTCTGATGTTCGTTGCTATATCTCTCACAGCTTGCCCGTTATCATCAATTTGAAGACAACATTCTGAAGTGTTAAACTTGCCGCATACCCCCCCTTCTTCTGCTAGTAGGTAGCCTAAAGCCAATCGATTCTGGTATATTGCAGTTCGCATCTGTGTTTGTTGGGCCGCTATTAATTCTAATGCTGAGGCGGTCTGATTGGTAATTACTTCGAGTACGGCTTGCAACCTAATTATTCTATCGAGCATATAACCATGTGTTCGATATCCTCAGCTACCATCTTGTGCCCATGTTGCTGGTCCGTAAGTTTCTATAATGCGTTGAGGGGGCCCTTCATCCTGTCCCCATTTTTGAGCCCCTCCTATCTGGATATCTGACCGTTTCTCTCTCCTTAGTTCATCATATCGTTGGACTCCCAGCCCAGCGGCCTGTGCATCAGACAGCAAGAAAAAGAAAGGAAGGCATTATGTATCCAACACAACATATTCCTGACCAATTTGGAGGTAACCTTCAATAAGCATGTTGCCTACAATTCCAATAATGGCCTTCTAAAGCCCAAGCCCCATTAGCAAACGGACCACCCCATGTTTCATCATCTTGTGGTACCTCATAATATAGCGGATCTTCTGAGCCCAACGGTCCTCCTGATATACTTAGATCCCCATGGGAGTCGCAATAATCACATTCAAAGGCCTCTGCATCCGGATGCCATTTACAGTTACATCCTCTCTCTTTTTTTGTTTGATTTGTAGCTGACCAAAACTTTGTGAAATATGTCCTAGTCCCATTTGAATTTTGCCAAGCTCATTGATAAACTCTTATTCCATGGTTTTTGCTAGTAGTATTGTCCCACTGACAAGCCAGGAACAGAGAATCTTTAAACCCCCCTTTTTGGCCAATCTCTCTCCCTGCTGCCCTGCATCCAGCATGCCAAGGTTCGTGGAAGGAACACCTTACCCACGTACCATCTCTAAGCTTAACATGTGTTTGGTTCCATCTTCCTTGGTACCTTTGACAATTATAAGGAGTACACAGTGAACTGTAACAATCCATTCCTGGTGACAATGTCCACTCACATTCGCTTTTCCCTAAATATTTCCCTCCCGGTCTGGTTCTATTCAGGCAATAGTTCCCCTTCCCCGGGTACAATATTTTCCGTGCAACTCCCTCTTCAGTCCAGAACTTAGTCCCATGACGTACTGTACTTAAGCTACTCACTAACCATTTAGGCTGGACAGGCCGGGCTACCCATGGCCATTCTTCAGATCCCCTCGGGCTTCTGCGTACCCAACAACTACTCAAATTAAAGCTTTTTGCTATTTCCTTCCCTAATGTCACAAATTGGTTATCTTCCATTTGATTGTAACACAGAGGGATGGTCACAAGGTTCATTATTATGATAACATAAAACCTGCCAAGGTCTGGCGCGGCCCTCCCTCCCATTTCTCAATGCCTACTGGGTTGCTGCCAGCAGCGGAGTTCATTCACAGAAGAGGAGTGAAGAGGCCAACCCAGTCTTGCCCTTGGCTTTCGTTTTTACTGTAGAACCTTGGCTGGTAACCCTCCCAGATATTACACTTTTATTTCATTACCCTCAAATTTACAAATTCTGTTTCTTAAGAGTCAATTTTAATGGGTCACTTCCCTGGGTTACTGTCCACTCCCCAGAAGGTGGAGTTATGCTCCTTTTACCCCAGCAGCACGTGTCCACCCCTTTTCTTTAGTTCTTATGGCTGCTTCTGTTGTCAGGAGTACCAGGAAAGGTCCTTCCCATGCTGGGGTCAGAGTATCTTCTCACCAGGACTTTACTAGTACCCAGTCTCCAGGCTGTGTCTGGCGTAGTCTGAAGTCCAGTGGAGCTGTCTGGGGCAGCAATCCGCGTTGTCTCAAATCTGTAAGATATTGGGCTATCCCCCCCAGGTAATTTTTAAGATAAACATCATTAATTTCAGGAATGGGTACACCTTCTTCCCTTCCCAAACATGGAAGACCAAATAGCATGACATATGGAGATACTCTCAAATCTTTCCTCGGAGCAGTCCTAATTGTCAGCAAAGCTAAGGGCAGGCATTTAGTCCAGGGTAGCTTAGTCTCTATTACCAACTTGGTGATATGTGTTTTGAGAATTGCATTCATCCTCTCAACCCTGCCAGAGCTCTGGGGATGCCAGGGGGTGTGGAAGTCCCATTGTATCTCCAGGGCTGCACATATCATCTGCAATACTCTGGAAGTGAAATGGGTTCCTCTGTCAGAATCTATTCTTTCGATTATTCCATATCGGGGAATAACTTGCTCTGGTAACATTTTGGCAATGTTGGAAGCCGGTAGTAGTGGGGAAGGCCTCCAACCAGTGCATGAGATGATCTACTATCACTAACAGGTATTCCCACCTTTGCACCTTAGGGAGCTCTGTGTAATCCACTTGGATACTCTGGAATGGTCTGAGGGCTAACTTTCGCCCTCCATTAGGGGCTTTTCTCATCACTTTCTTATTTACTTTCTGGCAAATTAAACAGTGATCTCCTATCTGTTTGGCCACAACATAGACGCCCAGACAACCGTAAGTTCTCAAACATTGGTCTCATAAAGCTTGTGTTAATCCTAGAATCAGTCAGGCACCTTCCGGACTTCTGGCTTAACATTGTTCTTACTATGTGAGGGGTGGTGACGCGCGGAAACAAACCTTACAACTCGCAGAGAGTTATAAAGCAGGTATGTTTATTGCGGCGCCGGGTGCAAGGGGGATCGCTCCTCCAAACTTGCACACCGGTTTGTAAAACAAGCGTCTATTTATGATGAAAAGCATACATATTCATTCAGGTGGGCTGGGTTATTATAATTGATTCTAAGAAAAGGCGTTACTATTCTAATTATTTCTAGGAACTCATTATCATAAGTCTCCTCCCCTTGCCGCATGCATACTGTCGCCTGGTGGTCGTGGGCCGGGGTCTTCTGGAGGAAGGCTCGCAGTCTTCTTCACCGTGTACCTTTACCTCAGAGTCCTTTTTCTGCCAAGAAGTTTAGTAATTTTATGGTGGCAGATCGAACTTCCACCTCCTCTTCCCCAGATATTAATAAATATGGGTTTATGAAAGGGAGGTCCTGTTTAACCAACTTGATCTCTTTCTATGACCATGGGACCCGCCTTCTCCATGCAGGGAAGGCTGTGGACGTTGTCTACCTGG
Source organism: Numenius arquata (assembly GCF_964106895.1). NCBI lineage: Eukaryota > Metazoa > Chordata > Aves > Charadriiformes > Scolopacidae > Numenius > Numenius arquata. The sequence goes on along the minus strand of NC_133605.1, from coordinate 844,544 downwards.
ACTTTGGTGAGGCCTTTGACACCGTCCCCCACAGCGTTCTCCTGGAGAAGCTGGCGAATCATGGCATAGACAAGTGTCCTCTTCACTGGGTAAAAACCTGGCTGGATGGCCATGCCCAGAGAGTTGTGATTAATGGGGTGAAATCCAGTTGGCAGCCGGTCACCAGTGTTGTCCCTCAGGGCTCAGTTTTGGGGCCAGTCTTGTTTAATATCTTTATTGATAATCTGGATAAGGGGATTGAGTGCATCCTCAGTAACCAGGTGGGAGTGTTGATCTGCTTGAGGGTCGGCAGGCTCTACAGAGGGACCTGGACAGGTTGGATCATTGGGCCAAGGCCAATGGGATGAGGTTTAATAAGGCCAAGTGCCGGGTCCTGCATTTTGGTCACAACAACCCCAGGCAACGCTACAAGCTCAGGGAAGAGTGGCTGGAAAGCTGCCCAGCAGAAAAGGGCCTGGGGGTGTTGGTGGACAGCCAGCTTAACATGAGCCAGCAGTGTGCCCAGGTGGCCAAGAAGGCCAACAGCATCCTGGCCTGTGTCAGGAACAGGGTGGCCAGCAGGAGTAGGGCAGTGATGGTGCCTCTGTCCTGGGCACTGGTGAGGCCTCACCTCGAGTGCTGTGTTCAGTTCTGGGCCCCTCACTACAGGAAGGACATTGAGCTGCTGGAGCGTGTCCAGAGGAGAGCCACCAAGCTGGTGAGGGGTCTGGAGAACAAGTCATACGAGGAGAGGCTGAGGGAACTGGGCATGTTTAGTTTGGGGAAGAGGAGGCTGAGGGGGGACCTCATTGCCCTCTACAACTCCCTGAAAGGAGGGTGTAGAGAGGTGTGTGTTGGCCTCTTCTCCCAAGGGAATAAAGACAGGACCAGAGGAAATGGTCTGAAGTTGGGGCAGGGGAGGTTTAGATTAGATATCAGGAAGAATTACTTGACTGAGAGAGTGGTCAGGCACTGGAACGGCCTGCCCAGGGAGGTGGTGGAGTCACCATCCCTGGAGGTATTTAAGGAACATGTAGACATGGCACTTCAGGGCATGCTCTAGTGCCCGAGATTGTTGGTTTCTGTCTGTTTGTGGGTGAGTGTGTTGTGTGGTTGTGGGCGTTTGTTTTGGTTTGGTTTTGGTGTTTGGTGTTCTGGGATTTTTTTTTTTTATTTTTTTTTTTTTGTTGGTTGGAGTTGGTGATCTCAAAGGTCCCATCCAACCAAAAATGTTCTGTGATTCTGTGAAATCATCTACATTCTGAAGCAGCTTGATCTCTGGAGAAAAGGAAATTTCCTCAAGAATTTGTTCCAATACCCGCCCAAAAAGGTTGGGTGATTCAGTAAACCCCTGTGGTAACACAGTCCACTGAAATTGCTGCTTCCTCCCTGTTACTAGGTCCTCCCATTCAGAGGCAAACATGTCTCGACTTTCTGCTGCCAGAGGGCAGGTCTGAAAAGCATCTTTAAGGTCTACTACACTGAACCACTTGTGTTCATGAGGTATTTTGCTTAACAATGTATAAGGGTTGGGTAAAACTGGATAATGCATCTGAACAATTTTGTCACTCAGGTGACACTCGGGTCCCATGGACTGGTAAGGGTGTAGTTTGCTCAGGTAGCCCCTGGCTTGGTCCCCGTCCACTGCTCGTTCTTCTCCTCCAGAGTCTTGCCTCAAAGCAGAAAGGGCTGGGAGACCTCGCTGGTGGCAACTCGGGGAAAGAGGACATAGAGTATCTCAGATCTATCTACACCGTCTCCTACTAAATTCAGCAGTGGCCCCATGTTATCTCTTCTTCTGCTTTAACGGTTCCTGAATTACCAAAAGCTCATCTTGGTGCCCTGGAATTCCTTTTCAAGTTTCAATTGAGTTTTGATAGGGGCCATTGCTGAGCCAGGAGAATGCTGTCCTTGAGGACAAGATGTATCCAGGCACACAGTGAAAACTGGTCTTTTCATTGATTGTATCGTCAAGGGAGTGAGTACAGATCCCTGTGTGACGTGTTTCATGTCCATTCAATGCCTGCAGCTACTGGGTAGAGAAGGGACAGACCTTGCCTCTCTGATGCCACCTGATGACTGGCACCTCTGACAGAAGGCATCAGTCAAAGGAACGGGCACCCAGTCGCACTCTCTGCGATGCCGTCTGGGGCATCTGTGACACATCCACCCTGAATGGGAACTGCTTCCCTGCAGGTCCCGTGTGCTCCAGGCCAGCCTTGGAATCTCATGTTACTCTGTGGCCCTGGATTTGAACATTGCATTGAGTAGCTGCCCTGAATTCTGTCCGGCCACAGGGAGCTGAACCTGGGACAAATGCCCCTGTAGTCACTTGAGCTCTGGTAAATTCAGCTGATGGAAAAGAGAGAGGCCTTGCTCTCCCTATGGCACAGGAGTGCAGTCGTTCAAATGAATACCTCTAAAAACTGACATGAACATAGTGAGTAGATAAAATATTCCCTTGGCCTCTTTTGGGGGAATCAGTTGCCGTTTCACTTGGCCAAAGGATTTCCCACCAGGAACACCAGGGATGACTTCAGCCTGTTTCACAGCAGGTTCCCCTGGAGCCCCAGGGACACCTCCAGGGAGCCCAGAGGGGCCAGAGGAAGTGCTGCCTTGGGCTGTTGCTCTGCTGCTGAGCTGGGCCGGGCTCCTGGGATGGAGGGAGCTCCTGGCCATGGGGCAGCGCGGCACAGAGACAGCTCTGCCCAGGAGCAGCTCCTCTGCCAAGCGCAGCAGGGCTGGGGACTCTCCCAGGATATCTCAAGGAGATGAGACAGGCAGAGAGAGAGCTTAAAGGTGGTCAGGACTGGGAGGATGACTGAGAGCGCACTGGAGGAGAAATCTGCACAGCCCTTGACAGGGTAAGTCTCTGGCTGCAGGGCAACGCAGCTGCGGTTCCTGGAATCATCTCCTAAAGCTGGCACATCCCACAGCCTATGGCATCTATGAGGAGGTCTCTCACAGTTTCTTCAGAGTAGAGAAAAGGACTTGCTTTGGAGCCCAGCTTACCTAAGGCTCTTTCAAAGGGACAGGGCACATCAGCTGCCTTCTCCCAGGGATGGCTTCACACCCGGAGCGTGAAGCCAGGTGTTCACCAGGGGTGCCCAGGGCTGTCCTTCAGAACAGGGTCCCTGTGTCCCAGGGAACTGTGTGCTGGGGCAGGGACTCTGCCGCCAGCCAGGGTCAGCTCTCAGCCTGCCCGGGGAGCTCCCCACGGCAGTGTGGGGAGAAGCCATGGGTGGAAGAGGTAACACCGGGCAGGAGAATGTCCCGCTGTGAAGAGGGTGCTGTGTGGGTATATGTTTATAAATGTTTAAGGAGTTCTCAAGTTGGAAGAAGTCACTGGGACTCCTGAGCTGTAACTTTGAAAGATCAGTAGGTCTGCCAGGAAGCTCTTAGAGCGCCTTCGGCCACTCCTCTGCCCATGGAGAGCACCAGCATCACCTCTGCTGGACCATCAGGGTTGCTCTGACCTGCCCTTTTGCACCTGTGAACAGGAACATGAACCCAGTCCCTGCCCTGCAAACAGGCAGGTGTCTGTAGGGCCAAGGTGAGTGCACAGAGGTTGGGATGGGCTGTGTGAGTGCTGACAGGATAAGACATGGCACAGGGAAACACCTCCAAAGAGGAAAATGTCCAGGCAGCAGAGACATGATCAGGGAATGAGAGGAAACTAAAACCAGTAATGCTGTGGGAAGGAGGGCAATGTTGATGTCCGGGAGGTGGCATGAACAGCTGGGCGAGGGTAGCATTTTCCTGAGTGCCCGGCTGTCTCTCCACTTGCCTCCCTCAACCAGAACCTCACTGCATTTTTCCTTGTTTCTCTACTTGTCTGTGATATTGTTGTTGTCTTGTTCTCTCAGTCAGGCTCTCTGGGGATGGGAGCTGCAGCAGCCAAGTCAGGCACAGCTCTTGTCATTCCTCCCAGGCAGGTGTGTCCATGGGAATGAAGTGCCCAAGCTCTCCTCTGACCTGTGGGGCTGTGGGCAAAGGAGTCTGTGTGGCTGGGGATTGAGCTGAGCCTCCCTTACTGAGATATCTTCAACAGGACACGTGGGTATCTCCTTGGCGTGTCCTTCCAAGCTCTGAGCTGCCCTCCAGGATGCAAATCTTTCCTACAGCATCTTTGTGTTCTCTCAGTGCCCCACGGAGAAGCACAGAGATGCTACAATGGAGGAAATCACAGAATCACAGAATCACAGAGGTTGGAAGGGACCTTTTAAGATCATCTAGTCCAACCAATGAAAAAAAAAAAAAAAACCCACAAAAAAAACACAACACAAAAAAACAAAAACAAAACCACCACACACGCAACCCACACACACACCACCACACCACCCAACACTAATCCATATTCCCAAGCACTATGTCAACTCCTCTCTTGAATACCTCCAGGGATGGTGCCTCAACCACCTCCCTGGGCAGCCCATTCCAATGCCTGACAACCCTTTCAGTAAAGAAATATTTCCTAATATCTAACCTGAACTTCCCCTGGCGTAACTTGAGGCCATTGCCTCTTGTCCTATCATCTGTAACTTGGGAGAAGAGACCGACCCCCGCCTCTCTACAGCCTCCTTTCAGGTACTTGTAGAGAGCAATAAGGTCTCCCCTCAGCCTCCTCTTCCCCAGACTGAACAGCCCCAGCTCCCTCAGCCTCTCTTCATAAGACTTGTGCTCCAGACCCCTCACCAGCTTCGTTGCCCTTCTCTGGACCTGCTCCAGCACCTCAATGTCTTTCCTGTGGTAGGGGGCCCAAAACTGGATGCAGTACTCGAGGTGGGGTCTCACCAGTGCCGAGTACAGGGGGACGATCACCTCTCGGGTCCTACTCACTACACTGTTCTTGATACAGGCCAGGATGCTGTTGGCCTTTTTGGCCACCTGGGCACACTGCTGGCTCATGTTCAGCCTGCTGTCGACCAACACCCCCAGGTCCTTTTCTGCCAGGCAGCTCTCCAGCCATTCTTCCCCAAGCCTGTAGCGCTGCCTGGGGTTGCTGTGACCCAAGTGCAGGACCCGGCACTTGGCCTTATTGAACCTCATCCCGTTGGTCTCAGCCCATCGATCCAGCCTGTCTAGATCCCTCTGCAAAGCCTCTCTACCCTCCAGCAGATCAACACTCCCACCCAGCTTGGTGTCGTCTGCAAATTTGCTGAGGGTGCTTTCGATCCCCTCGTCCAGATCATTGATAAAGATGTTGAAGATGATGTTGAAGTTGTTGATGTTGAATGTTGATGTTGATGTTGAAGTCGTCCAGCCCCCCCTGAGCTTGCCCTAAGCCACAGCGAATCCTTTTGCCTCTTAGGTCTTACAGTTGCTAACTCTGAGCGCAGGAGAAATGTGGGGGATTTCTGGCTTTGGAGAACCAGTCATGATGTGTGGGTAGGAAGAAAATTCCCTGAACTCAGTTCTACCACCCACGTTGTTTCAAACTGGAAGTGCAGATGCTAACAAGCCCTTCTGCATTAGGAATGGTTTAGTCTCACAAATTCCAAATATCCTCCCGAGCCCCTCTGCCACATTCCAACGTACCCACTGCAGCAGGGCAGGGATGACCCCTGAAGCGGCCAAATGCAGAGGCCTGGCTGTTCACAGCACTGGCAGCCAGCACAAAATGAAGCTCAAGTCAGGGATCTGAAAGAAGGTTGCAGAGGGACAGTCTACAGGAAATGGCGTAGCTTTTCCTGAAACAAGCCTGTCCTAACTTGTTGCTTTCTTTTCCTCCAAGAACAGTGCCCCATGCCCAGAGGAAGCAGATGCCCAACAGCAGCTCCATCACCCAGTTCCTCCTCCTGGCATTCGCAGACACACGGGAGCTGCAGCTCTTGCACTTCGGGCTCTTCCTGGGCATCTACCTGGCTGCCCTCCTGGGAAACGTACTCATCATCACCACCATCACCTGTGACCACCACCTCCACACCCCCATGTACTTCTTCCTCCTCAACCTCTCCATTCTTGACCTGGGATCCATCTCCACCACTGTCCCCAAATCTCTTGCAGTTTCCCTCTGGGAATCCAGGGCCATCTCCTACTGGGGATGTGTGGCCCAGCTCTTGTTCTTTTTCTTCTTTATCACAGCAGAGTTTTATCTTCTCACTGTCATGTCCTACGACCGCTACGTTGCCATCTGCCAACCCCTGCACTACGGGACCCTCCTGGGCAACAGAGCTTGTGTCCACATGGCAGCAGCTGCCTGGGGCAGTGGATTTCTCAGTGCTCTCCTGCACACGGCCAATACATTTTCCTTACCCCTTTGCCAGGGCAATGTCCTGGACCAGTTCTTCTGTGAAATCCCCCAGATCCTCAAGCTCTCCTGCTCACACTCCTACCTCAGGGAAGTTGGGCTTGTTGTGGTCAGTGTCTGTTTATCATTTGGTTGTTTTGTTTTCATTGTGGTGTCCTATGTGCAGATCTTCAGGGCCGTGCTGAGGATCCCCTCTGAGCAGGGACGGCACAAAGCCTTTTCCACGTGCCTCCCTCACCTGGCCGTGGTCTCCCTTGTTATCACCACTGGCATGTTTGTCTACCTGAAGCCCCCCTCCATCTCCTCCCCATCCCTGGATCTGGTGGTGTCTTTTCTGTACTCGGTGGTGCCTCCAGCTGTGAACCCCCTCATCTACAGCATGAGGAACCAGGAGCTGAAAGACACATCGAAGAAGCTGATTCTGTCACTAATCTCTCAGCAGCATTAACCTGCCCATGTCTCTTCAGAAGTGATTTCAGATTCATCTGGGGAACTTCCTGGGCTTTGGGCCTTTTCTCTGTGATAACCATGTGTGTCCAGGAACATTCTACTTCCCCACAAGCATGAACCCAGCCCTTCTGACCCTGAGGCCCGTTCACGTGTGCCTGGCACAGGGGTACAGCTGACCTCCCATCTCATGTCTCTTTAATAAAATGGGATTTCTTCAGTGCCGGTGTCTGGAGGTTTGGCTCTTCTTCCAAAGCTGAGCTCAGGCTGAGGAAGTTGTCCTCACAAGGCCATGCTGCTTTGTTTGGGTTCTCCATGGGATGAGGGAAGAGTGTTAGGCAATGGGACAATGTGGGGCAATGTATTAGGGAACGGGCCCAGGCTGAGCCTTCACCCGTGGTTGCCCAGTTCCCCCGGAAACGGTGAATGATCCACAGGGATCTGCCTGGGACTGTCCCTCCATGGCTTTCAGTCATCACAGCCAACTCGCTCTGTGGAGCAGAAACAACAGTGCAGGACCCTGTGGAGATTGTGGGGAGGGGGCAGGAGTGGCAAATGAGGCCAGATCAGACAAAGTTCCCTGGTGAAATGTTCTCTGGGGACAGGGACACCCTTGGAGAAGAGCAAAGGAGCATCTCTGTGCATCCAAGGTGGAAAAAAAAAGACGACAAAGAGAAATCAATCTCTGCATGCACCACCTCAGGGCAGGCTTCTCTAGGGATGGAGCAGTCTGAGGAGCTCCGGGGCCCGGAGTCTTCTCCTGGAAGAGGGGCTGACACAGAGGGGCTTTCTGTCAGTGGTCAGGATGTCTTGGAGACAGGCGCAGGGGACACGGGGAGACACTGGTCTCTGCCATCTCGTGCCATGTCTGGCCCTCAGCCCTGGGGCCAATGTGGTGCTGAGACATCTCTCTGCCCCCCAGGAGCTACTGTGGCCATCAGATGGGCTGAGGCTGTGGGGTTGAGTCTGCAGAGCTTTGCAGAACCCATCAATGGGCACTGCCACGGGGTCAGCCCAGAATGGGCTGCTTTTCTGGGCTGGACAGGGGAGAGATGGGGGAGAAGGACAAGAAGCAAGAGGGAGAACCAGAGAGAGACTGGGATGGGCTTGAAAGTGCTTGGAAGAGGAACACACTAAAGTTAGCTGAGCGCCCTGCCCATGCAGGGTGAGGAGTCACACAAGAGGGTTGGTGTTGCAGAGCCAGGGCTTGTAGAAGGCATCTGAGGCTTGCAGACACGGGAGAGAGGAGGCTGGTCTGTGCCTTTGGTGGCATGGGCAGTTGAGGAAGGTGGCACAGAGCATTTGTAGCACCCCAAATCTTTCGCACTGGCCACTTCCAGCACCGGCAGCACACCCCAAGTTTATGGGTGAATTTTCCTGTTTGGCCATCTCCGTCCTCCTGCCGGGCTCAGTGCCTGCATCAATTTTCTTGAAGCAAAGGACCACCAAGATGGTCAGGGACTGGAGCGCCTTTCCCCTGAGGAGACGCTGAGGGAGATGAGCTAGTCCAGCCTGGAGAAAGGAAGGCTGAGAGGGATCTCATTGCAGCCTGCCTAGGAGGACTTTATGGAGAACAGAGAGCCAAGCTCTTCACCAGGGTGCATGGTGGGAGGACAAAAGATGGTGGGTGGAAGGTGAAAGAGAAGAGGCTCAGCCTGCAGATAGGAAAGCGCTTTTCCCCATGAGCTGAGCCAAGCATTGGAGCAGGTCGCCCAGAGATGCTGAGCAGACTCCAGCCCTGGAGGTTGTCAGACTCTGACTGGTCCAAGCCTGACCAACGTGGCCTGACCATGTTTCTGGCAGGCTGGAACGGAGACCTCCCAAGGCCCCTTCCAACTTGAGCTGATACTATGAACCTACGACCTCAGGCCCTTTTTCTGATAACAACAGAGCAAATGCTTATGGGGCACGAATCTCCCTCTGCTGTATGTGACCCCCTAAAACAAAACCTCAGCCAGTGACGAGAGGTCGGTATCACGGTGTGACTCTCTGTGCAAAGACTGAGGGGTGTCATTGACAGTGCTGGGCAGGAACTGTTTTGGGGACACGGGGCTCTATGCAAGGCACAAAATGACCATTTTTATTTTTTTTTTTTCAATGCTGCAAGCCTCATCAAAGAAGAAGTAAAGAAAAGATGCAAAGAAAAGAAAATGTACTTTTCAGCTTTTAAAATTATTTGTGGATTTTTTTCCTTTTACTTTAATATAATAGTCAAAGGGGGGAATTTGTGTCCTTGCTCTTCTTTTTTTTCTTTTTTTTTTTTAAAAAAAAAAAGAAAATGTGTTCCAGAACTGGGATTGGATGTAGGACACAAATACCTTCAGCTACAGAGGCACAGATACCTCCTGCCAGCATAGATGCCCTGGACAAGTGCCAGCGCACTCCTGACTTCTCCCGTCACTCAATCAGCCAGAGCTTTTTGAAACATTCCATCAGGTACCAACTGTCGTGGTTTGGCCTCAGAGGACAACAAAGAACCACGGGGCAGCCGTGCTCTCTCAAGCCCCCCCCCCAGCCATGAGGGGAGAATCGGAAGGAAAAGGCAAAACTCGTGGGTTGGGACAAAGGCAGTTTAACAGAACAACAAAGGGAACAAGAAAACAATAACAGTAACACGGATAGTGATGCCGTGAAAGTCGAAATCAGGACTCAAGAGTGGGGATGACTATTAAGCAGGTATTCTTTATTGCAGCGCTGGACGCACAGGGGATCGCTCCTCCGAATGTGCGCACCAAAAGCCATGAGTTACACAGCTTATACACAAGTTAAACATACATATTCATTATTCTTCCCAGAACTCATTGTCATACGTTGCCACCCACTCCCGCACGCGTCTTTCAGTCTCTTGGTGGTCTTCAAAGACCTCTGGTGGTCGCTTACTTCATCCCTTCCTCTTCATCACTGCGTCCTTTTGGTGAACTGCAGTCATCTACTTCTCTATTCTTGCTGGCAAAGCCGCAAGGCTGGTTTAGGCTGGCTCTGCATGCCTTGGTGGTCTCGACACATCCTGTTCTCAGAGATAAGTTCCTCTTGGAAGATAACAAGGTGCTGACCTGTACAATTGCTAGTTGCATACGTGCTTAGGCCCCTGTTTGCATTTAGCCAAGTTAGAAAAACAAAGACTCACAGTATTTGCTAACTCATTGTTTATGCTAAGAGCGGCTTAGTTGTGTCAAGCAAACCTTCAAGCCATACTCAGCCCTATTCCTTCATTCAACTCCCGCTTTTCTGTAAGCTATAGAAAATTCTTTTGCAAAATCCTGTTTCCAGTCCACAATACAGGTACTGGTTGAGCAAGAGTCTGTACTTTCCACCACATCCAAAGGTTGAGAGCAGTCAACAGTAGGGCTACAAGGATCAGCACTAGTACAGGATGCACTGGGAAGTTGAAAAACTGTGCCGCGGTTGGAGGTTTTAATGAGGTATTTAGAAAAATGTCCCACCAGTGGTGTTCCCTGGTTTCCTCGATGGTTGTAATGATGTTCCTTATTTCCAGAGTATCGTGCTGGACTTGCCATAATGTTCGTTTAGAAGTTTCTTTCACTTTCTCTAGCAGTGAGTATACTTGCTTCACATCAAATTTACATGCTATATCAACTGAGCTGTTTTCTCTTATTTTATAGGATGGTATTTGTCCTTAATCTCCCCAGTCTCTCCTAATTTGGCCATCAGTTTTTAAAACTGTGTATACCTTAGTTTCTTCATCTGTGATATTCAGACCTACATTAACCAAGTATCCATTCCTGATCCAGTCTTCAGGGTCGGGGACATCATCTAGACCTTGACGGGTGATGCAGTTCTCTGTCTGTCCAGCTGTGATGCAGGAGATCATGATAATGATTTCCGGAATCGCAGTTTTGCTGGTCCAGTACATTCGGAGGTCCATTTCTGCTCAAGTGGGGGATCTTCCTCACACTTTGGAGCCTTCCATTGTTTACGTCTTTGTAATCTTAGTTTTAAAGGTCCTAAAGGTTCAGAAGTCCACTGCTTGTCTGGAGCCTTTTTCACTCGGGAGCAGTGAATCCAGGCCGGCTGTTCTTTTTACTTTGATTGCAGTGAAGGTGGTCAGTAGCACTTGGAATGCTCCGTTCCACTTTTCTTCTAGTGGGTCACCTGAAAAATTCTTAATATAAACCCAATTTCCAGGACTAAAGGGATGGATAGTATGGTCCAGTCCTTTAACTCTGGTTCCTAAGTCATTCTTATTGATTTTCTCTAATGAAGGGAGCAGGCAGTCTAGGAGGTTCCTTGAGTGTATGGAAGATAACTTCCTGACACAACTGGTAGGAGAGCCTACCAGGGGAGGCACCTCACCAGACCTACTTTTCACAAACAAAGAAGGACTAGTGGGAGATGTGGAGGTCGGAGGCCGTCTTGGTCTTAGCGATCATGAAATGGTCAAGTTTTCAATTCTTAGTGAGGTAAGGAAGGGGGTGAGCAAAACCTCCACCTTGGACTTCTGGAGGGCGGACTTTAGCCTGTTCAGAGCCCTGGTTGGGAGGGTCCCTTGGGAGAGAATCCTGCAGGGAAAAGGGGTCCAGGAGGGCTGGATGCTCTTCAAGAAGGAAATCCGAAAGGCCCAGGAGCAGGCTGTCCCCGTGAGGCGCAAAATTAAAGAGCGGGGAAAATGGCCAGCGTGGTTGAACAAAGAGCTTTTGATGGGACTTCGGGGAAAAAAGGAGGGTTTACCACCTTTGGATGAAGGGACAGGCAACTCAGGAGGAGTACAGAGATCTTGTTAGGTTATACAGAGAAAAAATTAGGAAGGCAAAAGCCCAGCTGGAACTCAACCTGGCCATTAATATAAGGGACAACAAAAAAAGTTTTTATAAATATGTCAACAAAAAGAGAGTCAGGGAGAATCTCCATCCCTTCCTGGATGGGGGGGGGGGGGGGGGGGGGAACATCCCAAACAAGGACGAGGAGAAGGCTGAGATACTTAATGCCTTCTTTGCCTCTGTCTTCAATAGTCGGACCAGCTACCCCCAGCGTGTACAACCTCCTGGGCTGGAAGATAAGGATGGAGAGCAGAACAACCCCCCCGTAATCCAGGAGGAAGTACTTAAGGATTTGCTTATGCACCTGGACACGCATAAGTCCATGGGGCCGGATGGGATTCACCCAAGGGTACTCAGGGAGCTGGCAGGACAGCTCACCAAGCCTCTCTCCATTATCTATCAACAATCCTGGTCAACAGGAGAGGTACCAGATGACTGGAGGGTGGCCAATGTGATGCCCATCTACAAGAAGGGCCGGAAGGAGGATCTGGGAAACCATAGGCCTGTCAGCCTGACCTCGGTACTGGGAAAGATCATGGAGAGGATCGTGAGTGATGACACCAAACTAGGTGGGAGTGTTGATCTGCTTGAGGGTCGGCAGGCTCTACAGAGGGACCTGGACAGGTTGGATCATTGGGCCAAGGCCAATGGGATGAGGTTTAATAAGGCCAAGTGCCGGGTCCTGCATTTTGGTCACAACAACCCCAGGCAACGCTACAAGCTCAGGGAAGAGTGGCTGGAAAGCTGCCCAGCAGAAAAGGACCTGGGGTATCGGTGGACAGCCGGCTTAACATGAGCCAGCAGTGTGCCCAGGTGGCCAAGAAGGCCAACGGCATCCTGGCCTGTATCAGGAATAGCGTGGCCAGCAGGAGTAGGGCAGTGATGGTGCCTCTGTCCTGGGCACTGGTGAGGCCTCACCTCGAGTGCTGTGTTCAGTTCTGGGCCCCTCACTACAGGAAGGACATTGAGCTTCTGGAGCGTGTCCAGAGGAGAGCCACCAAGCTGGTGAGGGGTCTGGAGAACAAGTCATACGAGGAGAGGCTGAGGGAACTGGGCATGTTTAGTGTGGAGAAGAGGAGGCTGAGGGGAGACCTCATTGCCCTCTACAACTCCCTGAAAGGAGGGTATAGAGAGGTGGGTGTTGGCCTCTTCTCCCAAGGGAATAATGACAGGACCAGAGGAAATGCTCTGAAGTTGCGGCAGGGGAGGTTTAGATTAGATATTAGGAAGAATGACTTTACTGAGAGAGTGGTCAGGCCCTGGAACAGCCTGCCCAGGGAGGTGGTGGAGTCACCATCCCTGGAGGGATTTAAGGAACGTGTAGACATGGCACTTCAGGGCATGCTCTAGCGCCCGAGATTGTTGGGTTGTGTCTGTTTGTGGGTGGGTGTGGTGTGTGGTTGTGGGTGTTTGTTTTGTGTGGGTTTTGTTTTTGTTTTGGTGTTTGGGTTTTTTGTTTTGTTTGTTTGTTTGTTTTTTATTTTGTTTTGTTGTGGGGTTTTTTTGTTGGTTTTTTTTTTTTTTTTTGAAGATCTCAAAGGTCCCTTCCAACCAAGAAGATTCTGTGATTGTGTAATTGTTTTCCCAAAAAAATAACATATTTTTCTAAATAGGAATTTCCCAACTGGTTGAAATCTTCTCCTTTATATTCTGTCTGGTACAATCTCCCACATAATATTTAAAAACAGCTTAGGTTCTCTTTAGCTCTTGGCTTTACACGTAGTCTGAGCAGAGCTATGGGTAATGCCTGATACCAATACAAATTCGCTTCCTGACATATTTTGGCTATCTGCTGGTTTATCGCGTGATTCATTTTTTTCTACTTGCCCGCTGGCCTGCGGCCTATATGGGGTGTGTCATTGACAACCAATTCCCAATCGTTTACTAACTTGTTGCACTACTTGTGCACAGAAGTGAGTACCTCTATCTGATGAGACGACTGTAGGTACCCCGAATCAAGGCATTACCTCGTTCAATAGCACTTTAGTCACTTCTCTTGCCTTGCTTGCTCTACAGGGAAAAGCCTCTGGCCATCCAGAAAAGGTGTCTGTAAGTACCAATAAGTGCTTGTACCCCCCTTTTCTTGGGAGTTTGGAAAAATCGATTTGCCAATGGCCTCCTGGTGTGTTTCCTTTCCCAATAGTTCCTAACTGTACTCGATTACCTGTGTTGGGGTTGTTTCTTGAACACATTTCACACTGCTGAGTCACTTGTCGAACAGTGGTATATAAATTCTGTCCTATCCATTTCTGACTCAAAAATTTATGTAACGAATCTGCTCCCCAATGTGTCTTATCGTGTTCTTCTCTAACAAGTCCCCACACTAGTTTGGCAGGTATGATAATCCTACCGTCACTCAAATGAGCCCATCCCCTGGAGGGAACTTCTCCTCCTAGTTCTTGGATGAGCTCCTGGTCTGGTCTAGAATATTCAATGCCCTCCTGGTCGTCCAGGTCTGGTCTAGAATATTCAATGCCCTCCTGGTCGTCCAGGTCTTTATTTCTACTGTCTGGAATTAAAGCTGAAATGGGTTCTTTCTGGGTTCTTTTTGCTGCCTGTTTAGCCTCCTAGTCAGCCAAGCTCTTACCTCTTTCTTGGTCAGTGTTCCCCCTCAGATGTCCTCGGCAATGCATGATGGCCACTCTAGCTGGTAACCGTACTGCCTCCAATAGGCAAAGTATTTCTTCTGCGTGTTTGATCTGTTTTCCTTGCATGGTAAGCAATCCTCGTTCCTTCCAGACTGCTCCATGGGCATGAACAACTCCAAAGGCATATTTAGAGTCTGTCCACGTATTTATCTTTTTCCCTTTTACCAATTCCAAAGCCCTGCTCAAGGCAATAATCTCAGCCTTTGGAGCTGACGTCCTGGCAGGCAATGGTTGGGATTCAGTTACCTTATTTGTTGTGGTCACTGCGTATCCAGCTTTACGGATACCTTGTCGGACAAAGCTGCTTCCATCCGTAAGCTAGGAGTCCTGTGCGTCCTCCAGGGGTTCTTCTTTCAGATCTGCTCTGCTGGAGTACACAGTCTCTATTGTTTCCAAACAGTCATGTGTCAGTGGTTCAGTTGTTGCCTCACTAAGGAAAGACGCTGGGTTCACAACGCTAGTCACCTCAATTTTAACGTCATCCGATTCAACCAGGATGGGCTGGTATTTCACAAACCTGGATGGGGAAAGCCAGTGATCCCCTCTCTGTTCAAATACAGCGGATACCGAATGTGAAACCAATACCGTCATCTTCTGGCCCAAACCACATTTCTGGGCTTCCTCAATATTTAGTATTATGGCCGCTACTGCTCGGAAACATCCTGGCCATCCTTTACTTACTTCATCTAATTGTTTAGAGAAGTAAGCTATGGCTCTTTTGTAGGCTCCCAGACGTTGAGCTAGAAGTCCTAGAGCTATTCCTTGTTTCTCGTGAGAAAAGAGCCAAAAAGGTTTGGTTACATCAGGCAAGCCCAAAGCCGGGGCTCTCACGAGCTCTTTCTTGAGTATTTCAAATGCATTCTGGGCTTCTTTGGACCATATCCATTGAGTGGGATTATTTTTCAAAAGTTCATATAAAGGTTTTACTATCATCCCATAGTTGTAAATCCCTAATCAACACCAACCCATCATTCCCGAAAAAGTTCTGAGTTCTTTTACCGCCCGAGGGAGAGGAGTTCTGCAGGTGGCTTCTTTTCGTTCCGTTCCCAATTCCCATTGTCCTCCAGACAGCTCATATCCCTAGTAGGTTACTTGCCTCTGCACCATCGGAGCTTTCTGTTGAGAAACCCAATATCCATTTAATCCCAAAAAGTTTAACAAGCTAACAGTCCACCAGGTACAGTCATGTTTTGTTTCAGTTGCTATCAATAGATCATCCACATATTATTAAAAGGGTTCTGTTTTTGGAAGGAGGCTTCTATACCTCAAGCTCTTGTGCTAACTGATTTCCAAACATTGTCGGACTGTTTTTGAAACTTTGGGATAACACTGTCCAAGTAAGCTGTGTTTTCCTACCAGTGGTAGGGTTCTCCCACTCGAATGCAAACAACTTTTGACTTTCTTTGGCCAAAGGCAGACAAAAGAATGCATCTTTTAAGTCTAGTACTGTAAACCATACCCGACTGGTTTTCAATGCGGTAAGTAAGATACAGGGACTGGCCACTACAGGGTGCAAATCTTTAACCATCTTATTTATTGCTCTCAGATCTTTTACTACTCGATAAGTCCCATAGGGTTTCTTTACCAGTAGTATGGGGGTGTTATATTCTGATTCACATTCCACTAACAATGCATGCTGTAGAAAATTATTAACTGGGTTTTGTATTCCTTTACGATCTTCTAATCTCAAAGGATACTGTCTTTGGCGTATTAGGTTTGCCCCTTCTTTAAGCTCTATTATTACGGGGGTGGCGTTTTTCGCCCTCCTTGGAGTCCCTGCAGCCCAAACTCCTGGATATGCTTGATTGGTGATTTCTTCAATTTCGGGTGCTGGTGTAATGGACCTTTCAGAGTGTATTAGGGCTAGACTCAAAATTTCAATTAATGTATCTTCTTTTACCTTTAATTCCATGGCTCCTCGCTTAAAAACTATCACTGCCCGTAATTGTTCCAGTAAGTCTCGACCTAATAGTGATTTGGGGGAATTTGGCAAGTATAGCAATCGCTGTATCCTAATCTGCTTTCCTAACATAAATTTGAGTGGTTTTGAAAAGAATGCCTTTTTCTCTTGGCCAGTAGCTCCTATGACATTCACAAAGTCTCTACTTATAGATATCAGTTCTTGATTTAAAACAGACAAAGAGGCACCCGTATTTATTAAAAATTCAACCTCTTTACCCTTGTTCCCTAGCTTTATCTTAACCAGTGGATCCGCTAGGGTAGATGCCCCAGGTCCCCGTCAATCGGTCTCTGTTTCAGCTATCAGGGCTGGTGGGGTACCTTTAAGCTCAGGGCATTCATTTTTCCAGCAATATGTGCATTGATTCCTTTCCAATACATTCCCAACATTAACACCTCTACCTCTTGTCGAATCCCCTAGTCCTCCTTTGTTCCCAAAAGGCCTTGCTCTTCCACGTCCTCTAAATCCCCTACCGTTCATTACTCCCCTCTGTTCTAATGCCACCACGGTGGCTGTGGCCATCACTTCTGTCAGCTTTCCTCTATCTACATCTTCTCCCCTTCTTCCTCACCGCTACTGCCACCCTCTGTCTCAGTGAGCGGCGATCCCTGTGGAGAAGGCGGATCTAGCAACGGAGGAGGAGGCATTCCCAAATCCTCAAGCTGTTTCCTCTCTCCTCTTTCTGGATTTGGTTACTTTCAAACACCTTTGTCCAATACTACGTGCCGAGCAACACCTATTCATTTTCTCCTGCCCCTTTCTTTTATCTTTCTGCTCTTTCTCTAGGGACAAAACTAGAGGGTCTTGTGGTGGTATATTAAATCCGCAATCCTTTTGCCATTCCGGATGGTTTTGCAAAGTGAAAAACATATCCGCATACATAACCTCATCCCATTTTTCTTCTCTTGGTAAGAATAACATCAACTGTAATATAGTATTATAGTTTAGAGTCCCACTGAAGGGGCACTTTTCTCCATCTTCTAATTTGGATAGGGACCACCATTGATTGCAATATTTTATTAGAGTTTTCTTGTCCACATTCCCACCCAGTGGTCCCCCTATACCTTTCCAATGTGCTAAAATACATCCTAAGGGGCTCTCTTTCAACACGTCTCTACTCTGGCTTCCTCCCACTTTACTGATTCTCAAGCTGACTTCTACTTCATCCACAATATACATGTACCGTGTAAACAAACCCTTCTACCTCATCCCAATCCGCCCACACGTCACAGTTACGACAATAGATGTCCCAACCAAATCTTACCCTCAGCATCTTATCACACCTCACACGCTCAAACACAAAAACTGGTACACATGAGTTATCGAGATGTAACAAACAATGCCATCCAGGACTATCCACTCAAATACACTTAACACATTGGCAAATATACTTATTATACACACAGGATGACACACTCACACAAATTTTCCTGACAACACTAAGTATACAGACATCTAACAATTACAATAAACAGACATACAGTTATAATAATAATTACTGTGGTTATACCTGTCATTTAAATGTCTAAGATTCTATACTCGTTTCCTCCCTCTCCGGCTGCACCCTTCGCGGGGTTACGGAACCGCAGATCAGAACTCCGCGCTCGCTTTGCAGCTGTGCCACGTCTCAGTCACTCAAATCATACACACATGAGCTAGCTCAATTCATTTGCACGCTTTTTGTCAAATCTAAATCAGCCTTCAATAAACAATTCCTTTAAACAGTTCTGATTTCAATACCAATAAGTTACTACCGCCACAAAGTACCTTATTGCAAAAGTACGGAGCTTTATCCGCGCCCGTACCTGACGCACCCAAACCAAACGTAGACCAGACGTCTCCTACGGCTGATGGGAACCCCAAATGACTGGTCCCCAAAACCCAAACAACTTTCTAAAGAATACCTTATTCGGTAGATGGTCCTTGTCTGCCCCCGCAGTGATCCGTATGAGGCGAGGAGTCCCTCTGGGAAAATCCCGGGGGTACCCTGGGGAGTCCTATTCTCAGCAGGTCCTGCAGCCCAGCAGAGAGGGTCCCACCTGGGTCGCCAGAACTGATGCCGTCAAAAGCCGAAATCAGGACTCAAGAATGGGGATGACTATTAAGCAGGTATTCTTTATTGCAGTGCTGGACACACAGGGGATCGCTCCTCCAACTGTGCGCCCCAGGCAGAGTTAGTTTAACAACATATATACACGCTATACATACATGTTCATGCCATTTCTGAGAACTAATTAACATATTCATTATTTTTCCAAGAATTCTTTGTCATAGCGGGTGGGTTTGGTTGGCTCTGCATGTCTCATGGGTCTTGGGGCCCCCTGTTCTCAGAGATAAGTTCCTCTTGAAAGATAACAAGGTGCTGACCTACACAATTGCCATTTGCATACGTGGGCTCAAGGGCTGGGTTCTGGGGTGAGGGAGCCTCCATCCCTGAGGTAAGCTCTGCTCCTGGCCTGGCAGGAGGCTGTGGGGCCGCCCTGGGGATGGGTCTGGAGTGGTTTGGGGGCTCCATACCAGAGGGAAAGGCTGCTCTGGACTCACAGGAGGCTGTGGGGCCACCCTGGGGATGGGTCTGGGGGCGTCTTGGGGATCCATACCTGAGGGAAACACCACTCCCAGCCTTGCAGGAGACTGCAGGGACACCCCAGGGCCGGTTTTGGGGGTGAGGGAGCTTCCATCCCTAAGGGAAAGGCTGCTCTGGCCTGGCAGGAGGCTGCGGAGCCACACCAGAGATGGGATTGGGGCAATCTGGGGGCTCTCCCTGATGGAAGCGCTGCTCCCAGCCTGGCAGGAGGCGGCCGAGGGCTGGGCTGGGGGTTCTGGGGGCTCTCCCTGAGGAGAGGAGGGAGGTGGGGGCTGCCCCAGGGCCACACTAATGCCCACAGCATCGGGGCAACAAACAGGAGTTGGAAGCTGTTATGCAGATGGAAAACTACGACATAGTCGCCGTAACGGAAACGTGGTGGGATGACTCACACGACTGGGGTGCTGCAAGGGATGGCTATAAACCCTACAGAAGGGACAGGCAAGGAAGGAGAGGCGGTGGGGTGTCCCTGGATGTTAGGGAGTGTTTTAACTGTCTAGAGCTTGACGATGGTGATGAAAAGGTCGAGTGTTTATGGGTAAGAATGAGGGGAAAGGCCAACAAGGCAGGTACCATGGTGGGAGTCTGTTATAGACCACCCAACCAGGATCGAGAGGCAGACTAAATAGTCTGTCAGCAGCTGGGAGAAGTCTCACAATCGCTGGCCCTTGTTCTCGTGGATGACTTCAACGTGCCAAATGTTGGCTGTAAAGACAATAGAGCGGAGAGAAAACAGTCTTGCAGGTTCCTGGAGTGTGTGGAAGAGGCCTTCCTGACACACTTGATGAGTGATCCAACTAGGTAGGAAAGGCGCCCCACTGGACCTGTTGTTTTCCAGTAGAGAAGGACTTGAGGGTGACCTGATGGTTGGCAGCCGTCTTGGAGGCAGCAATCATGAAATGATAGAGTTTTTATTTCTGGGAGAAATAAGGAGGGGGTTTAGAAAAACCTCTCCCTTTGACTTCTGGAGGGCAGATTTGGTATGTTTAAAGACCTGGTTGTCCTTGGAAGGCTCTCCTGACGTGCAAAAGAGGCCCAGGAAGGATGGCAATTCTTCAGAAAGGAAATCTTAAAGGCACAGGAGCAGGCCATCACCATGTGCCAAAAGACGAACCGGCAGGGAAGAAGACTGGGCTCGCCAAACAGAGAGCTTTGTCTGGAACTCAGGAAAAAAAACAGAATTTATGACCTTTGGAAGAAGGGGCGAGCAACTCCAGAGGACTACAAGGATGTCGTAAGGTTATGCAGGGAGAAAAGTAGAATGGCCAAAACCCAACTAGAACTTAACCTGGATATTGCCTTAAAAGACAATTAAAAAGTTTCTATAAATACATTAGGAACTAAAGGAGGGCTAAGGACAATCTCCATCCTTTATTGGATGCAGGGGGAAACATGGTGCCCAAGGATGAGAAAAGGCTGAGGTACTTAATGCCTTCTTGGCCTCGGTAAGACCAGTTGTCCTCCAGGCACCCAGACCCCTGGGCTGCAAGGCAGGTAAGGGGAGCAGGATGAAGCCCCCATAATCCAAGGGGAAATAGTTAGTGACCAGCTACAGCCCTTAGAGGCACACGAATGTATGGCTCCGGATGGGATCCACCCAAGGGTAGTGTGGGAGCTGGTGGAAGTGCTCACTGAGTCACTGTCCATCATGTATCAGCAGTCCTGGCTGAACGGGGAGGTCCCAGTTGACCAGAGGTAAGCAAATGTGGTGCCCTTCTACAAGAAGAGCAACAAGGAAGATCCAGGGAACTCCAGGCCTGTCAGTCTGACCTCAGTGCCTGGGAATGTTATGGAGAAGACCATCCTGAGTGCCATCAAGCTGCATGGAAAGGACAACCAGGCCCAGTCAGCATGGGTTTGTGAAAGGCAGGTCCTGCTTGACAAACCTGATCTCCTTCTATGACAAGGAAACCCGCTTGGTGGATGAGGGAAAGGCTGTGGATGTTGTCTACCTGGATTTTAGTAAGGCCTTTGACACCATCTCCCACAGCATTCTCCTGAAGGAACTGCTGCTTATGGCTTGCATGGGTGTATGCTTTGCTGGGAAAAAACCTGGCTGGAGGGTGTGGCCCAGAGAGTGGTGGTGAATGGAGTTCAATCCAGTTGGTGGCTGGTCACGAGTGGTGTTCCCCAGGGCTTGGTACTGGGGCCAGTTCACTTTAACATCCTTATCAATGATGTGGATAAAAGGATCAATTGCACCCTCAGTAAGGTTGCAGATGACACCAAGTTGGGTGGAATCCAACTAACCAGATCTGCTGGAGGTTAGGCTGTCTCTACAGCAGGATCTGGACAGGCTGGATCTATGGGCTGAGGCCAGTGGTATGAGGTTCAACAAGGCCAAGTCCCAAGTCCTGCACTTGGGTCACACCAACCCCATGGACGCCACAAGAGGCAGGAAGAGTGGCTGGAGCTGCCCCGCGGAAAAGGACCTGGGGGTGTCTGTCGACAGCTGGCTGGATACGAGCCAGCAGTGTGCCAAGGTGGCCAAGGAGGCCAACAGCATCCCTGCCTGTATCAGGAACAGTGTGGCCAGCAGGACTAGGGAAGTGATTGTCTCTCCTGTGCTCAGAACTGGTGAGGCCCCATCTTGAGTGCTATGTCCAGGTTTGGGCTCCTCACTACGAGAAAATCATGGAAGCCCTGGAGCATTCCCAAAGATCAACAAAGCTGGTGAGGGGTCTGGAGAACAAGTCTTGTGAGGAGCGGCTGAGGGAACTGGGGTTGTTCAGCCTGGAGAAAAGGAGGCTGAGCACCTTGTCACTCTCTACAACTACTGAAAGGAGGTGATAACGAGGTTGGTGTTAGTCTCCCTTCCCAAGTAAATAGTGTTAGGACACGAGGAAATGGCTGCAAGTTACACGAGGGGAGATATAGATTGCTTATTAGAAAAAATGTCTTCACTGAAGAGTTTGTCAAGCGCTGGAACAGGCTGCCCAGGGAAGTGGCTGAGACACCATCCCTGGAGGTGTTTATAAGATGTGTAGATGGGGCACATAGGGATGTGGTTTAGGTGTGGACATGGGAGTGTGAGGGACTCAATGACCGTAAAGGTCCTTCCCATCCTAAATGATTCTATGAGCCTACGATTCTTTTGAATCTTGGCACTTTGTTTCATCCTCACCCCTTCTTTGGGAGGCCAGGAGGTGTCACGGAATTTTCCTGCCCTGGGCACTGCTCACCCCCACATCCCACTGCCCCCAGGAAGAGCCCTGAGCCACAAGTGAGGGGCAGGATCTGCCTTGCCAGGGCCTGGGGGTGAGGGCTTGGCCTTTCTGCTTCCTCAGACAAAGCCAGGCTTTCCTCAGCATTACAGCCACCTGCACTCTGCCTTTGCCTACCTGCAATCACAGCCTCCAATTATCTGCTCTAACGAGTCCCCAGGGAGCCTTTGTCAGTAACTGCCCTCAGTGGGGCTCCTTAAGGCTTCCAGGAAGTTTGGGTTGTGCTTCTGATTTCTTGAGCACTTTCTTCAATCTTCTCTCAGTATCTGAGGTTCATGGACTCAGCAGCAAATACCCCATGGGGCTCCTTGAAAACAGAAAGCCTTAACAAGGAATTTATCTCTTTGCAATTTCCTTCAAGCCTTAAACCCTTG
Source organism: Numenius arquata (assembly GCF_964106895.1). Taxonomy (NCBI): domain Eukaryota; kingdom Metazoa; phylum Chordata; class Aves; order Charadriiformes; family Scolopacidae; genus Numenius; species Numenius arquata. The sequence continues at coordinate 822,300 of NC_133605.1, read as the reverse complement.
TACAGCTACTTGGGGAGCTTTTGTGGTGTAGTTAATGACAATTTTTTCAAAGTGCATCTAATGAAAATGCTTTCTTGATTGTAAAGGATGTATTTTATGAGTGTTCAGTTTCCAGAGGAGGTGATGGAAGCATTCTCCAAGGGATACTGAGGCCGAGTGTCTCCTCAGGAGGTCTGGCCAGGTCAGGAAAAGCAGTCCCGTGATGTCCATCCCTGTATGGACAGCTTTGCTCCTCACGTCCGCAACCCCACCAGGTCTGACCTCGCCCACCTGGGACTGACATCACTGTTCCTTGCATCAGACTTCTCCACTCCAGTCTGGATGTGACAGCTCCATTGCACCATCTCCCACCTGCTCTCCTCAGAGACCTGGCTGCTCACAGCCACAGGGGAATTCTGCCTGTTCTGCAGAAAAGAAAAGTAAAGCACAGTCAGTTTTCATAAACAAGAAAACACTGTGTAATCATACGCAAAGTACAAACTGCCTCTAATGAGGTTGCCTTTCTACAAGGGATAATCTTAGGAGAAATAGGTGAGGTAGGTAGATACACAAAGATAGATATAAACATAATGAAAGAGCTGGCTGAGGAGACAATGAGATTACTGAGAGACAGGCAAGGTTTTACTCCCTGAGGGTGAAAGAGCAGCAGAGGTGAGAGGTACCTGGATGAACAAAGAGTAAAGGGAGGAGAAAACTGGAGAATGATGGAGAGGGCCTTTTCCTAGACAGTCTGCATCTGAAAAGATGACTTTGCAAATGACCATTGTATCAGGACAAGTGTAGAGTATAGGAAAGATTAGAGAAACAAAATACGCCATATAACAGACAAAATAGTTGTAGTGAAGTCACAAGGGAAGACTGAGATTTCTTTGGAATATCACCCCTGGAAGGTGACAGGCTTGGCAGAGCTCTCTTGTGAGTGAGGACAAGCCAATGTTGCCCCCACCTTTGAAAGAGGCCCAGCCCAGGGACCCACAGGCTGTACAAGCTCCCTGGGGTGATTAGTGTGCCATCAATGAGAGTCCTCTTGGGTGACATTTCTGGGCACCGGAAAGAGAACAATGTGTCCAAAAGCAGTCAGCATGGACTTTCCAAGGGTAAATCAAGCCTCAGTGAGGAAGTGGTGACAGCGGGGAAAGCTCTCGGGTTTCCCGTGTCCATGGAAGTCAGTCAGATGTTGGTACAGTCAGACCAGCTGCAGCTTTCTTGTCCTGCTCCAGGCAGGGTTGCTCAGATGCAGGGCTACTTGACAGGTATCTCCAAACAGCCCAGATCATTTCCTTTGCTTAACCGTTCATTCCCATTGCACTATTTTCCCACGTCTCAAGTCCCACTCTTTAACCAACTTCATCCTCTCCCTTGCAAAAAGTCAACCCCTTTTCACCATTTCCCCACTGGCGCTGCGTGTCCTCACTTTGCTCCCACCTTTGGTCTTTCTGAGATGGTATCCCAGTGCTTTCTACTTTGATTAGCAACTCCATTACACCAGTACTGTCTTCTTATCTGTAGCGTCCTGCAGCTTCTACAATGATGCTCTTGCTAGAGGCACCCTGACTCAGGATGAACATCAGCACGTGTACTTCCAATGCTTGACTGCTGGAGCTTTTGTCCAGAGGGACCTTGACCCACCTGGGGATTTGGCCATCAGAAACCTGAAGGTTTAGAAGAAAGAGGTGCACAACAACTCCATGCAGCAGCATTGGCAGTGACCACACCAGCTAAGGAGTGCCCTGAGGAGAAGGGCTTTTGAGTCATGATGGCTGCCATGATGAGCCAGTGGGCTTTGCATTTCAAAAGGCAAATGGAGAGACTGGAGAGGGTCCAGAGGAGGTCTGACGAGATGGTGAAGACCCTAAAGCTTGAGCTTTGAGGAGAGTCTGAGGGAACTGGGCGTCTCTACCCTGCAGAAGGGGAGGCATGGGGTAACCTGTGAAAGAGCCTACCTGGAGAGGTGACAGACCCAAGGTCTCTTCTGCAGTGTCCATGGATATGACAGAGGCAACAGCCACAAACTGCCTCTTGGGAGCTTTAGACAGAGCATTAAGAGACCTTGCAAAGTGGAGCCAGGTCAGTGGAGGGACACCAACGTTGACAGAGCTTGTACTGTGAGAAGAGGCTTAGAGAGCTGGGCTTGTTCAGCTTGGAGGAGAGGAGCTCTTGGGGGGAACATGGAGCAGCATTGCATAGTTACCAGGAAGACTGAGCCTGAGTCAAATCCATGGTAGAAGATACAAGGACAAGAGGCAATGGGCTGAGAAAAGGGACGGTCAAGCCAGATAAGGAGGAACGTTTTCCAGCATGAGGATAGTCAAGCACTGGAAGCTGTTTCCCAGAGAGCGTGCAACAGCTCTGTCCTGGAAAGGGATCCAGACATCTTTGAACAAAGCCCTGACTCTTCAGGTCTGACCCTGTTTTCAATGGGAGGTTGGTCAAGACACCCTCCAATTCCCTTTGAGCCTGAATGATGTTGTCCTCCTCCTGTCCTTCCATCTGCAGGCTGAGATATTTCCCCTCTTGGAGCAGACATTCTGAAAAAACACTCCAAATCTGGAAAGACTCTTCAATGCTCCAAGTACAGTTGGGTTGGGAAAAAAATAAACAACACAATACTATGCTGGATTATTTTTTCACAGAGACAGTTTTAAAGGGTCAAAGTAGATTCAATCCATGAATTCTGACAGTCAAGTTACAAAGAGGGAGGAAAAAAAGGCAACAAAATCTTTGTCAGTAAAGAAAAACTCCCCCAGCCTGTGGGATGTCCTCATTAGTTGGCCCTCTAGGAACTGGGATCCTTGGGCTTCTTGGTCTTAAGTGGGAGCTCAAATCCTGAACTGGAAGGACAACATTGGCTGCAGGTACACACCGTTTTCTTGACACGACTGTGAGATCAGACCCAGTGGATGGAGTTTCTCACACAGGTCACGGAGGAGGGCAGGATGTCGGGGAGAGGGGCACACGCTTCAGTTTCCCAAATCCCATGAGTTTTCCCAAACCATCCTTCTCTTGACCTCTGGCATCCTATTTCTTGAGATGCAAAGCTGGCGGGTCTTCTGTTGATAAAGCATCAGTGATCCTTCCAGTGATTCTGTGATTTCCTTTAGAGTGGCAAAAAAAATAATAATAATGATGAAAAGAAATGTTAAAGTAACAGTCTACTTCCACAATAGCAAATCTGGACAACGGCAATTAAATTAGTATTTGCCATATAAGGTATGATATCCCATCCTGAAGTACATATTGGAAGTGGTTCAGATGAAGGGTGGTCTTGCAAAAGTCACCCCTTGTGTCCCCGTGTGGCACAGACGCTGCTGGTTTCCCTCTCCAGAGAGTGGCAGAGGCCGGATCACCTTCTCAGAAGAGGCTCCTTGCCAGGGAGCCACGGCCATGGGGGGAGCTCACCTGGTTCTTATTGACACTTCACTCAACAGCTATTTGGATACTTTTGGTGCTTTTCTGGGATGACTATTCCTGCACAGAGGATCATAAAAAGACGACTGTTTCTTAAGAGATGGTGAAAAAGGCCCTGTTTGGCCAAGAAAGCCCACCATGTGCTCTGGAGGGAGCGAGGAAGATTATAAAAAGCACTAGGAAAGTCCAAAATGCTCTTCCAAAGGGCGAGTGGCCCTGAGCAGTGGTGATTGGCCACGTGTAAGTCTGTTAGAGAGGGTCAAGCAATGTCAGCGAGAAGCAAGGGGATGGCTGATGGCTTTAGCCAATCCTTACATCCGTGTCTGAAGCCAGCCATGGGAAGCAGTGGATGTTTGTGGGCAGAGGCTGAGGAAGAGGCTTCTCCTGGGACAATGGCAGGAAGGAAGACCCTTCCTCTGCAAACCAGGGGTGATACAGACATTCATCTCTTGTGTGCCTGCCTCAGCCTGGCGGATGGGGAATGCCCACTGCTGGGGGTGGCTGTTCTTAGGAATGCCCCATGGGCTGACAACTTGCTCCTTTCCCCTCCTTCAGTGCCCACACTTGGATGGACTTCAGGAAACATCCATGAGCCTGGAGGATGCACAAACCTCCTGGGCTGAGGTCTCAGCACTGCAGGGGCAGAGGAAGGGTTTGTGAGACACATGGGCGTGCAGGGAGAGAGCAGTGTGGGGGGAGCAGTGAGTGTGCTAAAGGCAGGAAGAAGAAATGTCAAAGCAAAGAGGCCAAGTGCATGAAATGCTTGATTTCAACTTGCCAATTCTGCATTAACGCCAAGGAATTTAGGTTACAGGAATGTCTCCAAGTAGAGTCTGCACCATCCAGACCCATGTGGATGGGCTGGCAGAGCCACCCCCAGCAGGGGGATCCCCATCGCCCACGCTGAGGCAGTCCGGATGCAAATATCTGCAGTGCCCACTTGTCACAGGCCTCCAGGCAGAGGGTGACTCATTCCCATGACCCTCGAAGCCTGGATCAGCTCGTTGTGCTTTTGCTGTCCTTCCCTTCATGCGTCAAGCCCATGGGAGCTTTGGCTTTGTCATCATCCCTACGGCCTGGGACAAGGTTTCTCAATTCCTCCTCTGCAGCTTCCCTGCTTCCACCTCCTTTGTGCTGCCTCTTTGTCCTGGAGCTCAGTCAGTTCCAACAAGCAGCCTCCTGAGACGGTGGCTTCTTTTCAAGGGGAGTTGCAGAGATCATTTTTGTGCCTGGAGGAGGCTGTCCTGTAAGGCCTATCAGATTTTCCATGATCCTTCAGCCTTCAGAGCTGCTTCCCAAGGCACCACTCGCATCAGTCTCCCAAGTACATCAAAGTCTTCTTCTCTGGAGTCCACCCGTTTTTGCTCTGCTGCTGGCCTTCCTCACTCCTCTTCGGCACCTGGGACTCCACTATTTCCTGGTGACAGCAGCCAAGGCTGACACTGATTTTCACCTCCCTGACCACTCTTTTTTTTTTTTTTTTTATTTGTTTTTTGCCAGGACCAGGTCCAGGTGAGCATCACCCTTGTTTGCCCACCTGGCAGCTGTGTTAAGAAGTTGTCCCAAGGTACTCCAGGCTGCTGGCACCCTGTGTCTTTGCCTGGCCAGTGAATGCCAGGGCAACTACTGTTCCCCATAGGAACCTGCTCATTGACTCGGAGACTTCTTCAGGTTGCTGTTAGAAGACTTATTCTGCCTACTGTGCCCGATCAAGTGGGTTATAATGGCCAAGACATTTTCACCCTTACTGGCTTCTCCTCTCATCCTCACTCACACAAGCTCACTCAACCCTTGACCCATCTCATACAGGAGCTCCATAGATCTGAGCTTCTCCTTCACTCAGGGGGCATTCTGCTGGTCGTCCTCTTCCCTGCTACTCTCTCCAGCAGAGCCTGTACCCTTCCATTGCAGCACCACAGCTCAGCAAGATGTCCCACCACATCTCATTCAATCCCAAACCATCCCAGTTCTGTGAGTAGACATGGGACTCCTCCTGGCAGTGCATATTTGGGCCACAACACCTCAGCTGACTTCTCACAGGGAAACCTGAGCTGTGATCCTGCCCAGAAGAACCATTGTACATCGAGCAGTTCGTGCTGGGCTGGGCTGTACGTACAGAGTGGCCTTCACCCCTGGGCTGTGCTGCACAGATGCCTTGGCCACAGGACAACCTCAGCAGCACATTGTCACGCAGGAGCCTGCAGAAAGGTCCCAGTCTGTACCAGACATTTTGCCTCCCGCGTGGCCCTCCCTGTACCCGGCACTGCTGCAGGAAGTTCTCATGGAAACATCCTATCTGTTTGACTGCCGAGATGACGAATAGTGTTGTTTCCTTGTAAGAAAATCCTGGAGTGGTTTGAATGACCAAAAGAGGAGACTGTCTGCTATGGAGGGGGTCTGCATGGTTGTCTGCGCGGTTTGCCGCATTTGGGTGGAAGGCCCATTCAATGCTACACCTCCTGGGGTTCTCACCATCGAAAACAGACATGAGATTTGTGAGAAACACCGGCCCACGATTAGAATTTGATAGAGAACAAAGTCGCCGAAGCAAAGATAAAAAAATTACAAATTTATTATATGAAACAGTGCTGAATGTGGTGCGTCTCAAAGCAGAGGCACACCTCATCTTTCAGCTTTTAGGTATTTATACCCTATCCCGGCCGCCGGAGTTTCTGTCTCTCTTCTCGTTGGTTGAGAAGTTGGAGCTCACATTCTTCCCAACCGCCTGACCCGTTACAGGTTCAGTTCACACCTTTTCACCTTACAGGGCATACACACACCTCCCCTACGAAATCATTATCCTAAACACGCCTTTGATTAGTTGATTACGCTACAAGTTATTTCACAGTCTTTGCTGCCATCTACTACCCAGTGTTAGTAATTACAAGCACTCTGGTGGTCGTTTACTTCATCAGGTGGTCGTATCCTCCTCTTCATCAGCTGCCCTCTAGATGACCTTAGTCCACTCAGCGGTCTTCACAGCCCCCTCAGCAGTTTTACTGTCCAGGCCTGGTTTCTTTGGCCTTATCGATACTCCCCTATCTTCTGGGTTCCTGTATTGAAGGCCACATTCCAGTCTGTTTCTCTTTACCTGGATAACGTTCTGTAAACAAGGATCCCTTGACAGACCCAGGGCAGTTCTAAGGATTAGTTGGGTGCCATTGATTAGATTCTACTATCACTAAGCCTCCTTTGTTAGTGCAGACACACTAACAAACATATATCCATTTGCTGAAGCAAAACTTAACCCGTTTCTCACAGTTCACCCCCTTTTCATTCATTACTTTTTATCCCATCAGTTGGCCTCTATCATAGACTTCCATTTTTGCACCGGGACACGTGCTAGTCTTCTGATGTTCGTTGCTATATCTCTCACAGCTTGCCCGTTATCATCAATTTGAAGACAACATTCTGAAGTGTTAAACTTGCCGCATACCCCTTTTAGAAGAAAGAGGTGCACAACAACTCCATGCAGGAGCACAGGCAATGACCAAACCAGCTAAGGAGTGCCCTGAGGAGAAGGGCCTTTGGGTCACGATGGCTGCCATGATGAGCCAGTGGGCTTTGCATTTCAAAAGGCAAATGGAGAGACTGGAGAGGGTCCAGAGGAGGTCTGACAAGATGGTGAAGACCCTAAAGCTTGAGCTTTGAGGAGAGTCTGAGGGAACTGGGCGTCTCTACCCTGCAGAAGGAGAGGATTGGGGTGACTTGTGTAAGAGCCTACACCTATCTGGAGGATGCACAAACCTCCTGGGCTGAGGTCTCAGCACTGCAGGGGCAGAGGAAGGGTTTGTGAGACACATGGGCATGCAGGGAGAGAGCAGTGTGGGGGGAGCAGTGAGTGTGCTAAAGGCAGGAAGAAGAAATGAAATATTGGGGGTTGGCTGTTCAGTGCTGGGATGTGGAGCTACAGAGAGGATTCTGGCACGGATTCTCCGGGATTCTGGAGCTTGGAAATCTTGGGGATAAATGAGCAGTAGCAAGGCTTTGGAGGAAACCAGGTGAGATGTGGGGAACTCACTGGCAGTGGCAAATCCTCAGACACCCACATTTTGGTGTTGGAAACAAGGAAGCAGGCACAGGCACAGGACAGCGTAGCTGTGGTGGGGATGGCCAAGGGCCTTGGTGGGGCGTTGACACCCCAACAGATCTGAGACCCTTGTTCTCTTGCCTGTGGCTTCTGTCTCTTCCACTGAGACCCAGGAGAGAACACAAGGTCCTTACAGCTCCAGTGCCTCGTTGCCTCCTCAGCCACCCCCCACAAATCCTGGGAGGTGCCCTACTGCTGACCTGCACCTGGCAACACACACTCCCAATCACATTGCCCCCAGGAAGATCCCCGAACATGCCAAGAGGGAAAGGAGCCCCATCTGTAGGGGATGTGGGTAAGGACGTGGCCTTCCTGCTTGGAAGAGCACATCAAGGGCTTCCACAGTGATCTCTACATTTAAATTTTCCGTTGTACCAAGTGTCTCCAACTTCCTGCTTCACCAGCCCCCAGGGACAGGACCCTTGTCTGCTCATTCCCTCCATGGTTTCTTCAGTGATGGGCTTCAGCAGGGCCTGCAAACACTCTCAGAAACCTGGAGGTTTGCTGCTGGCTCTTAGTTCTCTAGAGACTTGGTCAGCCTTTAGAGATCTGCAGTTCAGGAACTCGGCACCAGAGGGTTCATTAACATGCAAAACGCCCTGAGGAGCCAAGCCAGGCCATAATTTTCCCTTCATCTTCAATTCTTCTGTGGTTAATTAGAGAGCTTTCGGGAGTGGAGTCAAAGCGAAAAGATGTCAAGGCGAAGAGGCCAAGTGCATGAAATGCTTGATTTCAACTTGCCAATTCTGCATTAACGCCAAGGAATTTGGGTTACAGGAATGTCTCCAAGTAGAGTCTGCACCATCCAGACCCATGTGGATGGGCTGGCAGAGCCACCCCCAGCAGGGGGATCCCCATCGCCCACGCTGAGGCAGTCCGGATGCAAAGATCTGCAGTGCCCACTTGTCACAAACCTCCAGGCAGAGGGTGACTCATTCCCATGACCCTCGAAGCCTGGATCAGCTCGCTGTGCTTTTGCTGTCCTTCCCTTCATGCGTCAAGCCCATGGGAGCTTTGGCTTTGACATCATCCCTACGGCCTGGGACAAGGTTTCTCAATTCCTCCTCTGCAGCTTCCCTGCTTCCACCTCCTTTGTGCTGCCTCTTTGTCCTGGAGCTCAGTCAGTTCCAACAAGCAGCCTCCTGAGACGATTGCTTCTTTTCAGGGGGAGTTGGAGAGATCATTTTTGTGCCTGGAGGAGGCTGTCCTGTAAGGCCTATCAGATTTTCCATGATCCTTCAGCCTTCAGAGCTGCTTCCCAAGGCACCACTCGCATCAGTCTCCCAAGTACATCAAAGTCTTCTTCTCTGGAGTCCACCCGTTTTTGCTCTGCTGCTGGCCTTCCTCACTCCTCTTCGGCACCTGGGACCCCACTATTTCCTGGTGACAGCAGCCAAGGCTGACACTGATTTTCACCTCCCTGACCACTCTTTTTTTTTTTTTTATTTGTTTTTTGCCAGGACCAGGTCCAGGTGAGCATCACCCTTGTTTGCCCACCTGGCAGCTGTGTTAAGAAGTTGTCCCAAGGTCCTCCAGGCTGCTGGCACCCTGTGTCTTTGCCTGGCCAGTGAATGCCAGGGCAACTACTGTTCCCCATAGGAACCTGCTCATTGACTCGGAGACTTCTTCAGGTTGCTGTTAGAAGACTTATTCTGCCTACTGTGCCCGATCAAGTGGGTTATAATGGCCAAGACATTTTCACCCTTATTGGCTTCTCCTCTCATCCTCACTCACACAAGCTCACTCAACCCTTGACCCATCTCATACAGGAGCTCCATAGATCTGAGCTGCTCCTTCACTCAGGGGGCATTCTGCTGGTCGTCCTCTTCCCTGCTACTCCCTCCAGCAGAGCCTGTACCCTTCCATTGCAGCACCATAGCTCAGCAAGATGTCCCACCACATCTCATTCAATCCCAAACCATCCCAGTTCTGTGAGTAGACATGGGACTCCTCCTGGCAGTGCATATTTGGGCCACAGCACCTCAGCTGACTTCTCACGGGGAAACCTGAGCTGTGATCCTGCCCAGAAGAACCATTGTACATCGAGCAGTTCGTGCTGGGCTGGGCTGTACGTACAGAGTGGCCTTCACCCCTGGGCTGTGCTGCACAGATGCCTTGGCCACAGGACAACCTCAGCAGCACATTGTCACACAGGAGCCTGCAGAAAGGTCCCAGTCTGTACCAGACATTTTGCCTCCCGCGTGGCCCTCCCTGTACCCGGCACTGCTGCAGGAAGTTCTCATGGAAACGTCCTGTCTGTTTGACTGTCGAGATGACGAATAGTGTTGTTTCCTTGTAAGAAAATCCTGGAGTGGTTTGAATGACCAAAAGAGGAGACTGTCTGCTATGGAGGGGGTCTGCATGGTTGTCTGCATGGTTTGCTGCATTTGGGTCGAAGGCCCATTCAATGCTACACCTCCTGGGGTTCTCACCATCGAAACAGACATGAGATTTGTGAGAAACACCGGCTCACGATTAGAATTTGATAGAGAACAAAGTCGCCGAAGCAAAGATAGTTGGAGCTCACATTCTTCCCGACCGCCTGACCCGTTACAGGTTCAGTTCACACCTTTTCACCTTACAGGGCATACATACACCTCCCCTACGAAATCATTATCCTAAACACGCCTTTGATTAGTTGATTACGCTACAAGTTATTTCACAGTCTTTGCTACCATCTACTGTCCAGTGTTAGTAATTACAAGCACTCTGGTGGTCGTTTACTTCATCAGGTGGTCGTATCCTCCTCTTCATCAGCTGCCCTCTAGATGACCTTAGTCCACTCAGCGGTCTTCACAGCCCCCTCAGCAGTTTTACTGTCCAGGCCTGGTTTCTTTGGCCTTATCGATACTCCCCTATCTTCTGGGTTCCTGTATTGAAGGCCACATTCCAGTCTGTTTCTCTTTACCTGGATAACATTCTGTAAACAAGGATCCCTTGACAGACCCAGGGCAGTTCTAAGGATTAGTTGGGTGCGATTGATTAGATTCTACTATCACTAAGCCTCCTTTGTTAGTGCAGGCACACTAACAAACATATATCCATTTGCTGAAGCAAAACTTAACCCATTTCTCACAATGCACCCCCTTTTCATTCATTACTTTTTTGCTGAAGCTCATAACCTTCTTCCCATTTATTTAATAATAACTGTAACCTCTCATTTTGTTCTTCCTTCTGGTGGTCCCTTTTCCTTAGGACCATAATTCTCTGTGGTGTAACATCTTGATTCGAGGCCTTCGCATCTGGTAGACTGGTCACTTGCATTCCTTCTACCACACTAGAAATCCATCTCACTGCACAAGGAATAAAGCAAGGTATGAACAGCAGTCCAGTAGTAGCACATAACGAAATGAAGCCCACCTTTTTCCACCAAGATACTCCAAAAAAGTTATCCCACCAGTTGGCCTCTATCATAGACTTGCATTTTTGCACCGGGACATGTGCTAGTCTTCTGATGTTCGTTGCTATATCTCTCACAGCTTGCCCGTTATCATCAATTTGAAGACAACATTCTGAAGTGTTAAACTTGCCACATACCCCCCCTTCTTCTGCTAGTAGGTAGCCTAAAGCCAATCTATTCTGGTACATTGCAGTTGGCATCTGTGTTTGTTGGGCCGCTATTAATTCTAATGCTGAGGCGGTCTGATTGGTAATTACTTCGAGTACGGCTTGCAACCTAATTATTCTATCGAGCATATAAACAGGTGTTCGATATCCCCAGCTACCATCTTGTGCCCATGTTGCTGGTCCGTAAGTTTCTATAATGCGTTGAGGGGGCCATTCATCCTGTCCCCATTTTTGAGCCCCTCCTATCTGGATATCTGACCGTTTCTCTCTCCTTAGTTCATCATATCGTTGGACTCCCAGCCCAGCGGCCTGTGCATCAGACAGCAAGAAAAAGAAAGGAAGGCATTATGTATCCAACACAACATATTCCTGACCAATTTGGAGGTAACCTTCAATAAGCACGTTGCCTACAATTCCAATAATGGCCTTCTAAAGCCCAAGCCCCGTTAGCAAATGGACCATCCCATGTTTCATCATCTTGTGGTACCTCATAATATAGCGGATCTTCTGAGCCTAATGGTCCTCCTGATATACTTAGATCCCCATGGGAGTCGCAATAATCACATTCAAAGGCCTCTGCATCCGGATGCCATTTACAGTTACATCCTCTCTCTTTTTTTGTTTGATTTGTAGCTGACCAAAACTTTGTGAAATATGTCCTAGTCCCATTTGAATTTTGCCAAGCTCATTGATAAACACTTATTCCATGGTTTTTGCTAGTAGTATTGTCCCACTGACAAGCCAGGAACAGAGAATCTTTAAACCCCCCTTTTTGGCCAATCTCTCTCCCTGCTGCCCTGCATCCAGCATGCCAAGGTTCGTGGAAGGAACACCTTACCCACGTACCATCTCTAAGCTTAACATGTGTTTGGTTCCATCTTCCTTGGTACCTTTGACAATTATAAGGAGTACACAGTGAACTGTAACAATCCATTCCTGGTGACAACGTCCACTCACATTCGCTTTTCCCTAAATATTTCCCTCCCGGTCTGGTTCTATTCAGGCAATAGTTCCCCTTCCCCGGGTACAATATTTTCCATGCAACTCCCTCTTCAGTCCAGAACTTAGTCCCATGACGTACTGTACTTAAGCTACTCACTAACCATTTAGGCTGGACAGGCCGGGCTACCCATGGCCATTCTTCAGATCCCCTCGGGCTTCCGCGTACCCAACAACTACTCAAATTAAAGCTTTTTGCTATTTCCTTCCCTAATGTCACAAATTGGTTATCTTCCATTTGATTGTAACACAGAGGGATGGTCACAAGGTTCATTATTATGATAACATAAAACCTGCCAAGGTCTGGCGCGGCCCTCCCTCCCATTTCTCAACGCCTACTGGGTTGCTGCCAGCAGCGGAGTTCATTCGCAGAAGAGGAGTGAAGAGGCCAACCCAGTCTTGCCCTTGGCTTTCGTTTTTACTGTAGAACCTTTGCTGATAACCCTCCCAGATATTACACTTTTATTTCATTACCCTCAAATTTACAAATTCTGTTTCTTAAGAGTCAATTTTAATGGGTCACTTCCCTGGGTTACTGTCCACTCCCCAGAAGGTGGAGTTACTGCTCCTTTTACCCCAGCAGCACATGTCCACCCCTTTTCTTTAGTTCTTATGGCTGCTTCTGTTGTCAGGAGTACCAGGAAAGGTCCTTCCCACGCTGGGGTCAGAGTATCCTCTCACCAGGACTTTACTAGTACCCAGTCTCCAGGCTGTGTCTGGCGTAGTCTGAAGTCCAGTGGAGCTGTCTGGGGCAGCAATTCGCGTTGTCTCAAATCTGTAAGATATTGGGCTATCCCCCCCAGGTAATTTTTAAGATAAACATCATTAATTTCAGGAATGGGTACACCTTCTTCCCTTCCCAAACATGGAAGACCAAATAGCATGACATATGGAGATACTCTCAAATCTTTCCTCGGAGCAGTCCTAATTCTCAGCAAAGCTAAGGGCAGGCATTTAGTCCAGGGTAGCTTAGTCTCTATTACCAACTTGGTGATATGTGTTTTGAGAATTGCATTCATCCTCTCAACCCTGCCAGAGCTCTGGGGATGCCAGGGGGTGTGGAAGTCCCATTGTATCTCCAGGGCTGCACGTATCATCTGCAATACTCTGGAAGTGAAATGGGTTCCTCTGTCAGAATCTATTCTTTCGATTATTCCATATCGGGGAATAACTTGCTCTGGTAACATTTTGGCAATGTTGGAAGCCAGTAGTAGTGGGGAAGGCCTCCACCCAGTGCATGAGATGATCTACTATCACTAACAGGTATTCCCACCTTTGCACCTTAGGGAGCTCTGTGTAATCCACTTGGATACTCTGGAATGGTCTGAGGGCTAACTTTCACCCTCCATTAGGGGCTTTTCTCATCACTTTCTTATTTACTTTCTGGCAAATTAAACAGTGATCTCCTATCTGTTTGGCCACAACATAGATGCCCAGACAACCGTAAGTTCTCAAACATTGGTCTCATAAAGCTTGTGTTAATCCTAGAATCAGTCAGGCACCTTCCGGACTTCTGGCTTAACATTGTTCTTACTATATGAGGGGTGGTGACGCGCGGAAACAAACCTTACAACTCACAGAGAGTTATAAAGCAGGTATGTTTATTGCGGCGCTGGGTGCAAGGGGGATCGCTCCTCCAAACTTGCACACCGGTTTGTAAAACAAGCGTCTATTTATGATGAAAAGCATACATATTCATTCAGGTGGGCTGGGTTATTATAATTGATTCTAAGAAAAGGCGTTACTATTCTAATTATTTCTAGGAACTCATTATCATAAGTCTCCTCCCCTTGCCGCATGCATACTGTCGCCTGGTGGTCGTGGGCCGGGGTCTTCTGGAGGAAGGCTCGCAGTCTTCTTCACCGTGTACCTTTACCTTTGTCCTAGAATGCTGGGTTGGCTGACCCCCAAACCGCAAAACTGGTCCCGACTAGATGGACACTTTACCCAGACCGTTAGGTTCCTCTTTAGCATGCAGGCTGTTCCCGCTATCTTATACACAAGGCCATTTCTTTATCTTGGAATGCTGGGCTCCGAGCTCTGTTCTTTGCCAGGCTGTACTAAATCCACACTAACAACCTTTAACCATTCATTCTGAATCAGTGGATACTATCAATGTTCTCCCAGAGGTCAATTTCCTGCTTTCCTCCACCAGTAAGGCTGTTGCCGCCACCGCTTGCACGCAGGTTGGCCGCACTCATGACACTGGATCTAATGCTTTGGATAAATAGGCTACTGGTTGTTTCTGCCCTCCCCAGGCTTGAGCTAACGCTCCGTAGGCTATCCCACCCTCCACATTTACATAGAGGTGAAATGGCTTTTCTAGGGAGGGAAGAGACAATACAGGTGCCTGTATTAGTTTTTGCTTCAATTCTTCAAACCGCTGTTGCTCCTCTGGTGTCCACTCAGGATTTTCTGTCTCTTCTTGCAATTTTTCATCTAAGAATTTAATATGTTGGCTAAAATTATCAATCCATAGTCTGCAGTATCTAAGAAGGCCCAGAAACTTTCTTATTTCTTTTTGCTTCTTGGAGTTGGGGTTGCCACAATGCTAGAAATTCATTCTGGGTTTATTCTCCTTTTCCCTTCGCTGATCAAATGCCCGAAGTACTACACTTCCCTCTGTACAAATTGCAACTTACCTTCTGAGACTCAGAGTCCTTTTTCTGCCAAGAAGTTTAGTAATTTTATGGTGGCAGATCGAACTTCCACCTCCTCTTCCCCAGATATTAATAAATATGGGTTTATGAAAGGGAGGTCCTGTTTAACCAACTTGATCTCTTTCTATGACCATGGGACCCGCCTTCTCCATGCAGGGAAGGCTGTGGACGTTGTCTACCTGGACTTTGGTAAGGCCTTTGACACCGTCCCCCACAGCGTTCTCCTGGAGAAGCTGGCGAATCATGGCATAGACAAGTGTCCTCTTCACTGGGTAAAAACCTGGCTGGATGGCCGTGCCCAGAGAGTTGTGATTAATGGGGTGAAATCCAGTTGGTGGCCGGTCACCAGTGGTGTCCCTCAGGGCTCAGTTTTGGGGCCAGTCTTGTTTAATATCTTTATGGATGATCTGGATAAGGGGATTGAGTGCACCCTCAGTAAGTTTGCAGATGACATCAAACCTGGTGGGAGTGTTGATCTGCTTGAGGGTCGGCAGGCTCTACAGAGGGACCTGGACAGGTTGGATCAATGGGCCAAGGCCAATGGGATGAGGTTTAATAAGGCCAAGTGCCGGGTCCTGCATTTTGGTCACAACAACCCCAGGCAACGCTACAAGCTCAGGGAAGAGTGGCTGGAAAGCTGCCCAGCAGAAAAGGGCCTGGGGGTGTTGGTGGACAGCCGGCTTAACATGAGCCAGCGGTGCGCCCAGGTGGCCAAGAAGACCAACGGCATCCTGGCCTGTATCAGGAACAGCGTGGCCAGCAGGAGCAGGGCAGTGATGGTGCCTCTGTCCTGGGCCCTGGTGAGGCCTCACCTCGAGGGCTGTGTTCAGTTCTGGGCCCCTCACTACAGGAAGGACATTGAGCTGCTGGAGCGTGTCCAGAGGAGAGCCACCAAGCTGGTGAGGGGTCTGGAGAACAAGTCATACGAGGAGAGGCTGAGGGAACTGGGCATGTTTAGTTTGGAGAAGAGGAGGCAGAGGGGAGACCTCATTGCCCTCTACAACTCCCTGAAAGGAGGGTGTAGAGAGGTGGGTGTTGGCCTCTTCTCCCAAGGGAATAAAGACAGGACCAGAGGGAATGGTCTGAAGTTGCAGCAGGGGAGGTTTAGATTAGATATTAGGAAGAAATACTTTACTGAGAGAGTGGTCAGGCCCTGGATCGGCCTGCCCAGGGAGGTGGTGGAGTCACCATCCCTGGAGGGATTTAAGGAACGTGTAGACATGGCACTTCAGGGCATGCTCTAGTGCCCAAGATTGTTGGTTTCTGTCTGTTTGTGAGTGGGTTTGGTGTGTGGTTGTGGGTGTTTGTTTTGGTTTGGTTTTGGTGTTTGGTGTTCTGGGATTTTTATTTTTTTTTTTTTTTTGTTGGTTGGACTCGATGATCTCAAAGGTCCCATCCAACCAAAAATATTCTGTGATTCTGTGAAATCATCTACATTCTGAAGCAGCTTGATCTCTGGAGAAAAGGAAATTTCCTCAAGAATTTGTTCCAATACCCGCCCAAAAAGGTTGGGTGATTCAGTAAACCCCTGTGGTAACACAGTCCACCAAAATTGCTGCTTCCTCCCTGTTACTAGGTCCTCCCATTCAAAGGCAAACATGTCTTGACTTTCTGCTGCCAGAGGGCAGGTCCGAAAAGCATCTTTAAGGTCTACTACACTGAACCACTTGTGTTCACGAGGTATTTTGCTTAACAATGTATAAGGGTTGGGTAAAACTGGATAATGCATCTGAACAATCTTGTTTAGTTCCCTCAAATCTTGCACTAGTCTCCAACCCCCATCTGACTTCCGGACCGGTAAAATAGGTGTATTATAAGAAGAGATGCGTGGCTCCAAAAGACCATCTTTCAACAATCCCTCAATCACAGGTTGAAGCCCCTTCCTCCCCTCCAGGGATATAGGGTATTGCTTCACACACACAGGTTGACTCTGCTTCTTTAATTCTACTTTTAGAGGGGGTATGTCCAATCCTCCCCGATTTCCTTCCGCCACCCAGACTACTGGATTAATCGCTTGCCTCTGTGATGCTCCCCTTACAGCGCTCCCTTAAGAAGAGCATTTTAAAAGATACCTTGTGGAGTCCGAGTGCTTTTCTTACTGGGATCATCACAGACCAGCACCTCCTGGTTATAACCACTCTTTCAACAACCTTGGATGCCAACACTCAGGTCCCATGGACTGGTAAGGGTGTAGTTTGCTCAGGTAGCCCCTGGCTTGGTCCCCGTCCACTGCTCGTTCTTCTCCTCCAGAGTCCTGCCTCAAAGCAGAAAGGGCTGGGAGACCTCGCTGGTGGCAACTCGGGGAAAGAGGACATAGAGTATCTCAGATCTATCTACACCGTCTCCTACTAAATTCAGCAGTGGCCCCATGTTATCTCTTCTTCTGCTTTAACGGTTCCTGAATTACCAAAAGCTCATCTTGGTGCCCTGGAATTCCTTTTCAAGTTTCAACTGAGTTTTGATAAGGGCCATTGCTGAGCCAGGAGAATGCTGTCCTTGAGGACAAGATGTATCCAGGCACACAGTGAAAACTGGTCTTTTCATTGATTGTATCGTCAAGGGAGTGAGTAAAGATCCCTGTGTGATGTGTTTCATGTCCATGCAATGCCTGCAGCTACTGGGTAGAGAAGGGACAGACCTTGCCTCTCTGATGCCACCTGATGACTGGCGCCTCTGACAGAAGGCATCAGTCGAGGGAACGGGCGCCCAATCGCACTCTCTGCGATGCCGTCTGGGGCATCTGTGACACATCCACCCTGAATGGGAACTGCTTCCCTGCAGGTCCCGTGTGCTCCAGGCCAGCCTTGGAATCTCATGTTACTCTGTGGCCCTGGATTTGAACATTGCATTGAGTAGCTGCCCTGAATTCTGTCCGGCCACGGGGAGCTGAACCTGGGACAAATGCCCCTGTAGTCACTTGAGCTCTGGTAAATTCAGCTGATGGAAAAGAGAGAGGCCTTGCTCTCCCTATGGCACAGGAGTGCAGTCGTTCAAATGAATACCTCTAAAAACTGACACGAACATAGTGAGTAGACAAAATATTCTCTTGGCCTTTTTGGGGGGAATCAGTTGCCATTTCAGTCGGCCAAAGGATTTCCCACCAGGCTCATATGTGATCCCTGAGATGTTGCCCTGTCTCTAAGAACTACCCCATTAGAGCTTGCAGTTCCCTGCTCATATCTTTGACCACCCCTGACACCTTCAATGTCGCCAGGCGTTGTGTCTGAACAGCCCAATCCTGCCCTCCATCGCCATGGATGAACGTGGGAGCTGGAGACAAGGAGCTCACATGCAGGAGCCTATTTTTGTGCACACCTGAACCCCTGAGGGAAGAGGAATCCCACCTCCAGTGGGTTTGTGGCAAGCATAGGAGGGAGGAGAGTCTCCTTCAAACGCCAGCAACAGAAACACAGGATGAGATGTTCCATGGACTCAGCTGAATGCCTTCCCTCAGCAGGGGTAACAGAGATCCCTGCCTGTCGCTGTCTGGATGTCCTGTGTTACTATATAATAATACCAAAAATAGTGACATTTAGAAGTAACTTTGAGAGGAGAATTTTCAGTTCTGGAAAGAAGTGTCTCTATCCAGCTGAGGGAGGGAACACCGGGGATGACTTCAGCCTGTTTCACAGCCGGTTCCCCTGGAGCCCCAGGGACACCTCCAGGGAGCCCAGAGGGGCCAGAGGAATCGATGCCTTGGGCTGTTGCTCTGCTGCTGAGCTGGGCCAGGCTCCTGGGATGGAGGGAGCTCCTGGCCATGGGGCAGCGCGGCACAGAGACAGCTCTGCCCAGGAGCAGCTCCTCTGCCAAGCGCAGCAGGGCTGGGGGCTCTCCCAGGATATCTCAAGGAGATGAGACAGGCAGAGAGAGAGCTTAAAGGTGGTCAGGACTGGGAGGATGACTGAGAGCGCACTGGAGGAGAAATCTGCACAGCCCTTGACAGGGTAAGTCTCTGGCTGCAGGGCAACGCAGCTGCGGTTCCTGGAATCATCTCCTAAAGCTGGCACATCCCACAGCCTATGGCATCTATGAGGAGGTCTCTCACAGTTTCTTCAGAGTAGAGAAAAGGACTTGCTTTGGAGCCCAGCTTACCTAAGGCTCTTTCAAAGGGACAGGGCACATCAGCTGCCTTCTGCCAGGGATGGCTTCACACCCGGAGCGTGAAGCCAGGTGTTCACCAGGGGTGCCCAGGGCTGTCCTTCAGAACAGGGTCCCTGTGTCCCAGGGAACTGTGTGCTGGGGCAGGGACTCTGCCGCCAGCCAGGGTCAGCTCTCAGCCTGCCCGGGGAGCTCCCCACGGCAGTGTGGGGAGAAGCCATGGGTGGAAGAGGTAACACCGGGCAGGAGAATGTCCCGCTGTGAAGAGGGTGCTGTGTGGGTCAGGGCTGCTCACAGCTTCAGAACCCCCCAGGACACTTCCGAGGGTGAAGGTCAAGGCAGGGATTAAGTTTCAGGTAAAGAACTTTCCTGATTTTGTATTTTATTTTTCTATTTGTGGGGGAGGGGAGGTGGAAAAAAGGATAAATGTTTAAGGAGTTCTCAAGTTGGAAGAAGTCACTGGGACTCCTGAGCTGTAACTTTGAAAGATCAGTAGGTCTGCCTTGAAGCTCTTAGGGTGCCTTCAGCCACTCCTCTGCCCATGGAGAGCACCAGCATCACCTCTGCTGGACCATCAGGGTTGCTCTGACCTGCCCTTTTGCACCTGTGAACAGGAACATGAACCCAGCCCCTGCCCTGCAAACAGGCAGGTGTCTGTAGGGCCAAGGTGAGTGCACAGAGGTTGGGATGGGCTCTGTGAGTGCTGACAGGATAAGACACGGCACAGGGAAACACCTCCAAAGAGGAAAATGTCCAGGCAGCAGAGACATGATCAGGGAATGAGAGGAAACTAAAACCAGTAATACTGTGGGAAGGAGGGCAATGTTGATGTCTGGGAGGTGGCATGAACGGCTGGGCGAGGGTAGCATTTTCCTGAGTGCCCGGCTGTCTCTCCACTTGCCTCCCTCAACCAGAACCTCACTGCATTTTTCCTTGTTTCTCTACTTGTTTGTGATATTGTTGTTGTCTTGTTCTCTCAGTCAGGCTCTCTGGGGATGGGAGCTGAAGCAGCCAAGTCAGGCACGGCTCTTGTCATTCCTCCCAGGCAGGTGTGTCCATGGGAATGAAGTGCCCAAGCTCTCCTCTGACCTGTGGGGCTGTGGGCAAAGGAGTCTGTGTGGCTGGGGATTGAGCTGAGCCTCCCTTACTGAGATATCTTCAACAGGACACGTGGGTATCTCCTTGGCGTGTCCTTCCAAGCTCTGAGCTGCCCTCCAGGATGCAAATCTTTCCTACAGCATCTTTGTGTTCTCTCAGTGCCCCACGGAGAAGCACAGAGATGCTACAATGGAGGAAATGCTGCTGGGTTTGTGAAATCAACTCTGTGCATCCTTGGTGAGAAGTGGGGTGCCGAGCCCTTGCTCAGATACCTTAAGAAAGGGTAAGACATTTAGTGATCGCTCTGCTCTCAGCAGAAAAGAAGCCAATTTTCAAGGGAGGAGAGTGTGATTGCCCTCTAATACCCAAAGGTGCAAGTGCAGGAGAGTTGGGAACAAGCCCGTCCAGCCCCCCCTGAGCTTGCCCTAAGCCACAGTGAATCCTTTTGCCTCTTAGGTTTTACAGTTGCTAACTCTGAGCGCAGGAGAAATGTGGGGGATTTCTGGCTTTGGAGAACCAGTCATGATGTGTGGGTAGGAAGAAAATTCCCTGAACTCAGTTCTACCACCCACGTTGTTTCAAACTGGAAGTGCAGATGCTAACAAGCCCTTCTGCATTAGGAATGGTTTAGTCTCACAAATTCCAAATATCCTCCCGAGCCCCTCTGCCACATTCCAACGTACCCACTGCAGCAGGGCAGGGATGACTCCTGAAGCGGCCAAATGCAGAGGCCTGGCTGTTCACAGCACTGGCAGCCAGCACAAAATGAAGCTCAAGTCAGGGATCTGAAAGAAGGTTGCAGAGGGACAGTCTACAGGAAATGGCGTAGCTTTTCCTGAAACAAGCCTGTCCTAACTTGTTGCTTTCTTTTCCTCCAAGAACAGTGCCCCATGCCCAGAGGAAGCAGATGCCCAACAGCAGCTCCATCACCCAGTTCCTCCTCCTGGCATTCGCAGACACACGGGAGCTGCAGCTCTTGCACTTCGGGCTCTTCCTGGGCATCTACCTGGCTGCCCTCCTGGGAAACGCACTCATCATCACCGCCATCGCCTGTGACCACCGCCTCCACACCCCCATGTACTTCTTCCTCCTCAACCTCTCCGTTCTTGACCTGGCGTCCATCTCCACCACTGTCCCCAAATCTCTTGCAGTTTCCCTCTGGGACACCAGGGCCATCTCCTACTGGGGATGTGTGGCCCAGCTCTTGTTCTTTCTCTTCTTTATCACAGCAGAGTACTCCCTTCTCACTGTCATGTCCTACGACCGCTATGTTGCCATCTGCCAACCCCTGCACTACGGGACCCTCCTGGGCAGCAGAGCTTGTGTCCACATGGCAGCAGCTGCCTGGGGCAGTGGGTTTCTCAATGCTCTCCTACACGGCCAATACATTTTCCCTACCCCTCTGCCAGGGCAATGTCCTGGACCAGTTCTTCTGTGAAGTTCCCCAGATCCTCAAGCTCTCCTGCTCACACTCCTACCTCAGGGAAGTTGGGCTTCTTGTGGTCAGTGCCTGTTTAGCATTTGGTTGTTTCATTTCCATCGTGGTGTCCTATGTGCAGATCTTCAGGGCTGTGCTGAGGATCCCCTCTGAGCAGGGACGGCACAAAGCCTTTTCCACATGCCTCCCTCACCTGGCCGTGGTCTCCCTCTTTGTCAGCACTGGCTTCTTTGCCAACCTGAAGCCCCCCTCCATTTCTTCCCCATCCCTGGATCTGATGGTGACTGTTGTGTACTCACTGGTGCCTCCAGCTGTGAACCCCCTCATCTACAGCATGAGGAACCAGGAGCTCAAAGAAGCTTTGAAGAAACTCATTCAATGGGTTCACCTCCAGCAGCAGTAGAGCTGCCCATCTCTCCTCACAGACTCTTCTTAGCTTTTCTCAGGGTGGTTTGTGCTTCATTTCTTTTTCATCTGTGGTCATCGTGTTCATACAGGAATGTCTGTATTTGCTCCACATCTCCAGAAGCATGATCCTACTGTGCTGAACAATACAGAGGCCTTTGGTAAATGTGCCATCACGGTGTCAGAGCTGGCTTCCTGAGGAGCATCTCTGTAATCAAAGGGCAGCTCTCCCAAGGGCAGCTCCTGAAGCCTGGGCTCTTCTTCCTGCTGAAGGCAGGAGCAGGCTCCAGGAACTGCACTCGCCATGGCTGCTGCTGAGCTTGGTTCTCGGAGGGTTTATGGGGAGAGGGCACTGGGAGACATTCTGGGGAGAGAGGGCTGGACCCAGGTCTCACTAATTTTAAGTGTCTGTCCTGGGTTGGGTGTCACAGGGCTAACCTCTTACAGTGCTGGGGAAAACTGCACTTTTAGAAGCTCTATTGTCTGAATTCATGAAAATATTTACTTTATAGCCAGCCAGACTCTGTGGGATTCAAGGTCTCGGTGTTTTTGAGCCTTGCCAGGTGCAGGCACAAGGAGGAGCAAGGCCTGGGCATTTGGCCTGGGCTGGCCAACAGGATTATTTCATACCATCATCGTCACATTCAATATAAATTAGAAAAGTTTGCTGTGTAGTTTCTCTCTCCCTTGATGGTGATGGTCCAGAGAACTCCTTGCCTCAGTTCTGGGCCCCGGTTCTGGACCCCTGAGCCCTTCCCTTCCCCCCAGAGCCTCAGCCCTTGCAGTGTCCAACCTTTGCTGTTCCTGCTGGGAGCGCACACCTTCCTGCTGATGGAATGGGCTGAGAATAGTTCTTGTATATCTTAGATTAGTATCGGGATTGATACTGGTTCTTTAGTATTATTGTCAATTATTTAGTCTTATTCTATTAAATCTATTCCCTTTTAAATTATTAAATTTATTTAATCAATTAAATCCATTCCCCTTATTAAATCGATTCCCCTTTCCCGGTGGGGAGGGGTCATTGGGTGAGAGAATAATTGTCTAAATGACCATAAATTGTTATGGGTTTTCTCAAACCGTAACAGTATCCACAAGCAAACAAGGGCTCTGCCATCCCAGGGGAGGCCGGTGGGACCCTCCAAAAGGAGACTGGAGAGTGATTCGTGTGTCCTTCAGTAAAAGCCCATGGATGGGTCAATGTGCACGTGGGAAAACATCCTGAGTCATGAAAAAAGCTCTGAGCCCATTCCACAGCTGTAGACCCCTGGGAAGGAGCTCAGTGGCAGTGCGGCCCCTCCAGCTGATTCTGCTTCCCTCCCTGACCAGCACAGCCAGTGTGGAGTCACTCCAAGGGCCCACAGCCCACTTGCTCTGTGGAGCATCATTGCCAGCGTGGGGCCCTGTGAGGAGCACAGCGCCACCAGGCTGGACCAGAGGAGGGGTGGGGAGAGATCAGAGGAGCCGACCACAGCTAGAAATAGCCTTGGAGAGAAAAATGTCTGTGTTCAGCTACTCCAAGACAATACCCAGAGTTTGGGTACCCTAAAGGACGCTCACGGTGCAGAGTCCTTGCTGTGCTGGTGCTCCACCAGGCCTGGGAGGTGGCTGGAGAAGGATTGGTGTCCACCACTTGCCATCTCTTGGTGCCGTCATCCCTCCTGAAGGGTGTCATGGAAAGGAAGGCTGGGGCCCTGTATCAGGGCTTGCACTGAAGGAAGCCACATCACTTTGCTGCCATCCTTCAGTCCTTGTGCCCAGAACATGTTCTTCAGGCAACCTTCCCCACCCTGGGTGTCAGCTCTTACCTCAAAAGTCACCCCTAGACAAGGCTCTTCAGCAGGGCTGAGCTGGAGGACTGGGGTCCAGCTGTGACCACAGGAAGACCTCTCCTGGGTCCTCTGCAAGGCTGGCAGCCTCTGTGGTCCCCCAGCAGAAAAGGCAGCATACAGAGACTTGGGAAACTGTAGACCATCCCCATGCCCATGGGAGCCCTCAGGAAGAGTCCCTCACTCCAAAGATCCAGCCTGGCTTGTTGCTCCAATGGACAGACAGGGGAAACTGTCCCAAGAACCTCCTTCCAGACCCCATTGCCTCGTACCAGCCCCAGTGCCCAGACAGACAGGGCTCTCCCCCTGGTCACTGCAATGGTTCCAAGCACCCAAGGCAGTGTGGAGTCACCCCGTGTGTTACCCACCTGGTAACACATCCATGTTGTAGTTACTGCTGAGCGAAGCTTGCACAGCATCGAGGCCATTTGGGCTTCTGATGGTGCCCCAGCAAAAAGTAGGCAGGGGGTACATGGGAAGTTCAGAGGGGACATCGCTGGGACAGCTGAGCTAAATGAGCATATTCCATACCATATGACGTCATAAGTGAGTGAGTGGCTGTGTGGGACTGAGCTGTCTACCAAGGTTATACCACAACACCCGTACATCAAGGCAAGCTCAGACAGGACTGGTTGAGGAGCAACCTCAAGGAGAAGGGTTTGGGCATCCCAAGGTCAGCCAGAGCAGCCAGTGCGGCTCAACAAGAATATGGCCATGAGCACATTGGAGGAATATGGCCACCCAGAAAAGGAGACTTATTGTCCATCCTGACTCAGCAAGAGTGTGGCCACATTGGGAGTGGTGTGCCCCAGGGAGTTGACTCCCTGTTCTGGAGGAACTGGAAGGAATGGTCACATCTGCCAGGATGGGGCTATGGGCCATGTGTGGAGGGGCTGAGAGACCTGGGCTACTTAGCCCAGTGAAGTGGAGGCTGAGGGAAGAATAGCAGCAGCTCAAGACAGTTTGAACATTTCTTTTCAAGATGATGGCACCATTTTTGACAGTGGGAAGTAGGATGGCAAAGGAAAATCATCAGACACTGCAGCTTTGGACGTCCAAAGTGCACCTGAGGATGAAGAAATGTCATTCTGAGGGTGGTGCTGTGGTGCAAAAAGTCCCTGAGAGGGAGTCTGGACCAGCCCATGGCTTTGTGTTTCAAAGAACATCTGGTGAGGAAGGAGAGACACCGGTACAGATAGGGACATGCTGGTGTGAGAACAAGACGGGGAAGTACATTGGGTGTCTGCAGCCTGCAGGGAAACAGGCACAGGCATGGGACAGTGTAGGACAGCCTGTGGTGCAGATGGCCAGGGGCGCTGTCAGGGCTGAAAGGCCCTGGCAGAACCCAGGTCTTTGCCCCCTTGGCTATGGCCGATGGCCCGGCCACAAAGGCCTAAGAAGACACACATCATCCTCATGGCAATGGGGCATCGTTGCCTCCTTGCAACCCTCCCAGGGAGGCCGGGAGGTGTCGTACCATTGTCCTGTCTTTGGCATTGCACTCCCCACATCCCCAGGAAGAACCTTAACCCACACAAAAGGGTCAGGATCTGCCTTCCCAGGGTCTGGGGGTCAGGGCTTGGCCTTTCTGCTTCATCAAACAAAGCCAGGGGTTTCTCAGCACCTGAGCTGCCTGCACAGCACCTTTGCCTTCCTGCCATCATGGCCTCCTGTGATCTGCTCTAACGAGTCCCTGGGGAGGCTTTGTCAGGAATGGCACTCATAGGGGCCTGTTTATACTTCAAGGTACTTTGGGGTTTGCTTCTGATTTTGATTTCTTGAGAGGTTTCTTCAATCTCCTCTTGGCATCTGAGGTTCATGGACCCAGCACCAAATATGCCATGGGGCTCATTAAGATACAGAAAGCCCTAATGAGCTATGTCTCTGCCTGTAATTTTCTTTAAGGCCTTAGGACTTGTACAACTAATTGGAGAGGTTTCAGTTGGGTACCTAATATGAAGCTTTACGTGAAGATCTCATAAAGGAGGATTCTTTCTCTCAAGGGTATTTTCTATCTTGTTTTAGTTTATAGAAGAAGTGAGAACAGCATTCTCCAATGGGTATTGATCCAGCAGGTCTCCTGCAGACACCTGTACAGGCAGGAGAAGCAGTCCCTTTAGGTCCAACACTGTATGGACAACCTCACTCCTCACCTCCTCAAGCCCACCAGTTCCCTCCTCAGCCACTTCGCACTTGCATCCCTTTTCCTCGCATCAGACTTCTCCACCGCACTCTGCAGCTGGATGGTACAGCTCCTTTCCACCAGCTCCCACCTGCTTTCCTTAGAGACCGGGCTGCACAACGGCACAGAAAGGTTTCTCTTCATTGCCGACAAAGAAAAGTTAAACGTGATGTAATTTAACAAACTATAGAACTCTCTCCTCACATATAGGCAAAGTCTAAGCAGCATCTCCTGTTGTCCAGCTTTCACAAGGGGTTTCCAGACAAGAACATTTTTAGACAGAGAGGTAAGAAAGGATAGATATAAACACAAGGAAGGTGTTGACTAAAGAGTTAAAGAGACTTCTGAATGATGGGGCAGGTTTCTAACTCCCTGAGCCTCAAAGCAGAAAGCAGAGAGTGGAGAGGCATCTGACTGGCCAAAGAGCAAGCGGAGGAGAAACCCGAGAGCAATGGGAAGGGCAGGCGTCCAGGTAGTCTGCTGAAAAGATGTCCTTAGACATGGCCATTGAACCAGGAGAGGTGGAAACACCTGAGTAACGAGGTCGATGAAGTAATTAACAGAGTAGTGGTAATACAAATACAGGGGAAGATCAGTATTTCTTCTGCCATTAGTACACTCCCAGGAAATTCTGTCATGGTGGGAAACTCAGCCATTTCTTAAACGTGCTCCGATGATTCAGATGATGAAAATGTGCTGGTACATTTTTTTCAAATGTAAAAAATAAATATAAAATAACACCGTGCACCTTTCTGGTCAGAAATCAGTCGTGTGAGCATAAACAACCAGGACTGTTTGGACATTAAGCACAATAAAAAGAGTTTTTACAAATACATTAGCAAGAAAAGGAGGACTAAGGAGACTCTCCATCCTTTATTAGATGGGGGCGGTAAGATAGTGACCAAGGATGAGGAAAAGGCTGAGGTACTTAATGCCTTAATTACCTCAGCCTATAATAGTAGGACCAGTTGTTCCCTGAGTACCCAGACCCCTGCGATAGTAGATAGGGGTGGGGAGAAGAACGAAGCCCCCATAATCCAAGGGGAAATGCTGAGGGACTGATGATGCTGACACAGGCCAGGATGCTGTTGGCCTTCTTGGCCACCTGGGCACACTGCTGGATCATATTCAGCTGACAGTTGACCAACATCCCCAGGTCCTTTTCTGCCGGGCAGCTCCAGCCACTCTTCCCCCAGCCTGTAGAGCTCATGGGGTTGGTGTGACCCAAGGGCAGGACCTGGCACTTGGCCTTGTTGAACTTCACACCATTGGCCTAGGCACATCCATCCATCCATACTGTCCAGATCACTCTGTAGAGCCTTCTTACCCTCCAGCAGATGAACACTCCCACCTAACTTGGTGTCTTCTGTGAACTTACTGAGGGTTCACTCCATCACCTCGTCCAGATCATTGATAAAGTTATGAAAGAGAACAGGCCCTGCTACTGAGCCCTGGGGAACACCACTGGTGATTGGCCGCCAACTGGATTGAACTCCATTCACCACCGCTCTCGGGGCCCAGCCCCCAGCCAGTTTTTTACCAAGCGAAGAGTACTCCCATCCAAGTCATGGGCAGCCAGTTTCTCCAGGAGAATGCTGTGGGAAATGTTGTCAAAGACTTCACTAAAGTCCAGGGACACAACATCCACAGCCTTTCCCTCATCCACCAAGTGGGTCACCTCGTTATAGAAGGAGATCAGGTTTGTCAAGCAGGACCTGCCTTTCACAAGCCCATGCTGACTGGGCCTGATCGCCTGGTTGTCCTGTTCGTGCCTGTCGTGTCAAAAGGAATGTAGTTTTAGTTTTGTCTGTCAGAGTCCCAGGACCTTCACTGATTTGTCTGTCAGAGTCCCAGCAAAGGACTTGCAGTGAGTCAGATTCACAATCAATCAAAATGATTTATTTTATTGAGAACCTCAGAACAGATTTGAGATTGGCGTTGATAAATTCACTAACTACAATAGCGCTACTAATTGAAGTTAATATTGCTGGTAAAAATAGTAATAATACAACAGCTCAGGGTAACATTCACCAGAGGGTGAAAGGCGCAGCGCTGACCCAGGAAGGCATCCCTGCCTGGGGTGGAGGGAGAGAACGCAGCCCCTCGACCGGTCCCTCAGGTGTCGAGGTTCTTCTCTCCCAGTTTAGCAGTCATTTTCTCTGTCTTTTTATTTCCAAAATTATGAGGTTTCCCTCCACCAGGTTGCATGATTTGGGTGCAGAGATGAGTGCTACGGTCATATATGTTTCGCATGATGTCTATAATCCTCATTAGCGTATGCAGGGGGGTCAACTTTAATATGCATTTCACAGGCAATGAGGCAAAGGTCACTCATTGGACATGACGGCCCTTTGAAGAAGCAAAGACCTGCAACGGTTCCTGTTATCTTCTTGTCTTTGCTGACCAAAAGCAGGGCTGTCCTGCCTCCACAGGGCTCCCTCCTGATCCGTATCCCCTCAGACCCAGGCGAGTCTCCACTCCTCCAGGGGACACAAGAGATGGCAAGGCCAGTCTTAATCGTTCTTTGAGCACAGAGCCCTCATTATCCAAATTCCACAGTGCCATGACGTGTCCTGGCACTCAGGATGATCTGTTCCATAACCTTTCCAGGTACCGAGGTCAGAATGACAGGCCTGTAGTTCCCCGAACCCTCTTTGTTGCCCTCTGGATGGACGTCTCATTTGCAAACCTCCAGTCACCTGGGAGCTCCCCATTTTGCCAGGACTTCTGGTAAAGGATGGAGAGTGGCTTGGTGAGAACACCGACAAGCTCCCTCAGTACCCTCGGCTGGATCCCATCCGGCCCCCCAGACATGTGTGTCTAAGTGCTGTGTTAGGTCACTCACCATTTCCCCTTGAATTATGGGGGACTCATTCTGCTCCCCGTCCCTGTCCACTAGATCAGGGGGAGTGGTACTCAGGGGACCACTGCTCCTACTACTAAAGTCTGAGGCCAAGAAGGCATTAAGTACCTCAGCATTTCCCTCATCCATGGTCACTGTGTTTCCCCTTCCTGTCTAATAAAGGATGGAGATTATCGTTAGTTCTCCTTTTACTGCTGATGTATTTATAGAAACCTATTTATTGTCCTTAACATATGAAGCCAGATAAAACTCTTGTGGGCCTTTCTTCTAGTGGGTTCTAGTTCTAGTGGGACTCTGGCCCTTATAAATTTCTCCCCACAGAGCCTCACAAGATCTTTGTAGTCACCATGAGGTCCCTGCCCTTTCTTCCAAAGGCCACAAACTCTCCTTTTCTCCCTGAGTTGTGACCAGAGCTCTCTGTTCAGCCAGGCCGGTCTGGTGAGAGAGGTGAGAGAGGGCAAGTGAGAGAAATCTCCTTGGGATGGTGGGGGCTGTTCCTGGCGTCACACACAGCAATGTCAGGGCTCTGACAGGGCTGTTCAGAGACACGAGTCCTTCCCTGGCACAGGCAGAAGCCCTGCAGCAGACTCCCTGGCCTCCGGTGGCCACCCCCAGAGGCTGCAGCCCCTCGGCCCTGCGGGCTGTCTCCTGCTCTGCACCTCTCGGAGATGCCCCACGGCTGAGGAATGGACACAGGGACCTCGGTCCAAGGAAGCCCATCCCTGTGCTGCATCCAGCGGCTTTCCCAGGATGTTACCCTCAAAATGAACGGATCTCAAGAAACTGTCTGTCCCACAGACCTTTGAGGAACTCCCAGGAACTTCTGATGGTCTTTGTACTCACTGGAGTTAATCTCACCACACACACATGACGTACATGCGGACATCTCAGCTGTCCAATACAAACATGGACTTCTTCAGGACAAGGGGAAATGGCCTCAAGTGACACCAGAGGAGGTTCAGATTGGATATCAGGAAAACTTTCTGAACTGAAAGGGTTATCAAGCACTGGAACAGGCTGCCCAGGGAAGTGGTGGAATTGTCATCCCTGGAAGTATTTAAAAGACGTGGTGCTTAATGACATGGTTTAGTGATGGTTTTTGTCAGGGTTAGGTTTATGCTTGGACTCGATGATCTGAAAGGTCCCATCCAATCTAGAAAACTCTATGATTCTTTAGAGGGACAACCAGCCTCCCCAAGCTGGGATAAGAGGCCAGAGCCAGAAATGGTGGTTGTTACTGGCAGGGTGTGTGACAATTACCCTGGGGAAGCTTCCTTGGGGTGTCCAGCACTCACAGGACCACAGAAGAACCTGCTCTGCTGGTCCTTCCTGTCTTTCCTAGGATGCCTGGCTGTGCAAGGACTCTGTTGCGTGCCCACACCTTGCACACTCACACAGTTAAGCTCTGCACTTGTGTTTTCTCCGATGATTCAGATGATGAACATGTGCTGGTATATTTTTTTCAAATGTAAAAAATAAATAAAAAAAATAAAATAACACCGTGCACCTTTCTGGTCAGAAATCAGTCGTGTGAGCATAAACAACCAGGACTGTTTGGACATTAAGCACAATAAAAAGAGTTTTTACAAATACATTAGCAAGAAAAGGAGGACTAAGGAGACTCTCCATCCTTTATTAGATGGGGGCGGTAAGATAGTGACCAAGGATGAGGAAAAGTCTAAGGTACTTAATGCCTTAATTACCTCCGTCTTCAATAGTTGGACCAGCTACCCCCAGGGTGTACAGCGTCCTGGGCTGGAAGATAAGGATGGAGAGCAGAACAACCCCCCTGTAATCCAGGAGGAAGTACTTAAGGATTTGCTTATGCACCTGGACACGCATAAGTCCATAGGGCCGGATGGGATTCACCCAAGGGTACTCAGGGAGCTGGCGGGAGAGCTCACCAAGCCTCTCTCCTTTATCTATCAACAATCCTGGTCAACAGGAGAGGTACCAGATGACTGGAGGGTGGCCAATGTGACGCCCATCTACAAGAAGGGCCAGAAGGAGGATCCTGGAAACTATAGGCCTCTCAGCCTGATCTCGGTACTGGGAAAGATCATGGAGAGGATCATCTTGAGTGAGCTCTCACGGCAAGTGCAGGGCAGCCGAGGGACCAGGGCCAGCCAGCATGGGTTTATGAAAGGGAGGTCCTGCTTAACCAACTTGTTCTCTTTCTATGACCATGGGACCCGCCTTCTCCATGCGGGGAAGGCTGTGGACGTTGTCTACCTGGACTTTGGTAAGGCCTTTGACACCGTCCCCCACAGCGTTCTCCTGGAGAAGCTGGCAAATCATGGCATAGACAAATGTCCTCTTCACTGGGTAAAAAACTGGCTGGATGGCCGTGCCCAGAGAGTTGTAATAAATGGGGTGAAATCCAGTTGGTGGCCAGTCACCAGTGGTGTCCCTCAGGGCTCAGTTTTGGGGCCAGTCTTGTTTAATATCTTTATTGATGATCTGGATGAGGGGATTGAGTGCACCCTCAGTAAGTTTGCAGATGACACCAAACTAGGTGTGAGTGTTGATCTCCTTGAGGGTCGGCAGGCTCTACAGAGGGACCTGGACAGGTTGGATCATTGGGCCAAGGCCAATGGGATGAGGTTTAATAAGGCCAAGTGCCGGGTCCTGCATTTTGGTCACAACAACCCCAGGCAACGCTACAAGCTCAGGGAAGAGTGGCTGGAAAGCTGCCCAGCAGAAAAGGGCCTGGGGGTGTTGGTGGACAGCCGGCTTAACATGAGCCAGCAGTGTGCCCAGGTGGCCAAGAAGGCCAAAGGCATCCTGGCCTGTATCAGGAACAGCGTGGCCAGCAGGAGTAGGGCAGTGATGGTGCCTCTGTACTGGGCACTGGTGAGGCCTCACCTCGAGGGCTGTGTTCAGTTCTGGGCCCCTCACTACAGGAAGGACATTGAGCTGCTGGAGCGTGTCCAGAGGAGAGCCATCAAGCTGGTGAGGGGTCTGGAGAACAAGTCATACGAGGAGAGGCTGAGGGAACTGGGCATGTTTAGTTTGGAGAAGAGGAGGCTGAGGGGGGACCTCATTGCCCTCTACAACTCCCTGAAAGGAGGGTGTAGAGAGGTGTGTGTTGGCCTCTTCTCCCAAGGGAATAATGACAGGACCAGAGGGAATGGTCTGAAGTTGCAGCAGGGGAGGTTTAGATTAGATATTGGGAAGAATTACTTTACTGAGAGAGTGGTCAGGCACTGGAACAGCCTGCCCAGGGAGGTGGTGGAGTCACCATCCCTGGAGGGATTTAAGGAACGTGTAGACATGGCACTTCAGGGCATGCTCTAGTGCCCGAGATTGTTGGGTTGTGTCTGTTTGTGGGTGGGTGTGGTGTGTGGGTGTTTGTTTTGTGGGGGTCTTGTTTTTGGTTTAGTGTTTGGGTTTTTTTGTTTGTTTTGGTTTTTTGATTTTTATTTTGTTTTGTTTTGGAGTTTTTTTGTTGTTTTTTTTTTTTTCCAGTTATCTCAACGGTCCCTTCCAGCCAAGAAGATTCTGTTATTCTGTAATTGTTTTCCCAAAGAAATAACATATTTTTCTAAATAGGAATTTCCCAACTGGTTGAAATCTTCTCCTTTATATTCTGTCTGGTACAATCTCCCACATAATATTTCAAAACAGCTTAGGTTCTCTTTAGCTCTTGGCTTTACATGTAGTCTGAGCAGAGCTATGGGTAATGCCTGATACCAATACAAATTCGCTTCCTGACATATTTTGGCTATCTGCTGGTTTATCGCGTGATTCATTTTTTCTACTTGCCCGCTGGCCTGCGGCCTATATGGGGTGTGTCATTGCCAATCAATTCCCAATCGTTTACTAACTTGTTGCACTACTTGTGCACAGAAGTGAGTACCTCTATCTGATGAGACGACTGTAGCTACCCCGAATTGAGGTATTACCTCGTTCAATAGCACTTTAGTCACTTCTCTCGCCTTGCTTGTTCTACAGGGAAAAGCCTCTGGCCATCCAGAAAAGGTGTCTGTAAGTACCAATAAGTGCTTGTACCCCCCTTTTCTTGGGAGTTTGGAAAAATCGATTTGCCAATGGCCTCCTGGTGTGTTTCCTTTCCCAATAGTTCCTCACTGTACTCGATTACCTGTGTTGGGGTTGTTTCTTGAACACATTTCACACTGCTGAGTCACTTGTCGAACAGTGGTATATAAATTCCGTCCTATCCATTTCTGACTCAAAAATTTATATAACGAATCTGCTCCCCAATGTGTCTTATCGTGTTCTTCTCTAACAAGTCCCCACACTAGTTTGGCAGGTATGATAATCCTACCGTCACTCAAATAAGCCCATCCCCTGGAGGGAACTTCTCCTCCTAGTTCTTGGATGAGCTCCTGGTCTGGTCTAGAATATTCAATGCCCTCCTGGTCGTCCAGGTCTTTATTTCTACTGTCTGGAATTAAAGCTGAAATGGGTTCTTTCTGGGTTCTTTCTGCTGCCTGTTTAGCCTCACAGTCAGCCAAGCTCTTACCTCTTTCTTGGTCAGTGTTCCCCCTCAGATGTCCTCGGCAATGCATGATGGCCACTCTAGCTGGTAACTGTACTGCCTCCAATAGGCGAAGTATTTCTTCTGCGTGTTTGATCTGTTTTCCTTGCATGGTAAGCAATCCTCGTTCCTTCCAGACTGCTCCATGGGCATGAACAACTCCAAAGGCATATTTAGAGTCTGCCCATGTATCTATCTTTTTCCCTTTTACCAATTCCAAAGCCCTGCTCAAGGCAATAATCTCAGCCTTTGGAGCTGACGTCCCGGCAGGCAATGGTTGGGATTCAATTACCTTATTTGTTGTGGTCACTGCGTATCCAGCTTTACGGATTCCTTGTCGGACAAAGCTGCTTCCATCCGTAAGCCAGGAGTCCTGTGCATCCTCCAGGGGTTCTTCTTTCAGATCTGCTCTGCTGGAGTACACAGTCTCTATTGTTTCCAAACAGTCATGTGTCAGTGGTTCAGTCGTTGCCTCACTAAGGAAAGACGCTGGGTTCACAACGCTAGTCACCTCAATTTTAACGTCATCCAATTCAACCAGGACGGGCTGGTATTTCACAAACCTGGATGGGGAAAGCCAGTGATCCCCTCTCTGTTCCAATACAGCGGATACCGAATGTGAAACCAATACTGTCATCTTCTGGCCCAAACCACATTTCTGGGCTTCCTCAATATTTAGTATTATGGCCGCTACTGCTCAGAAACATCCTGTCCATCCTTCACTTACTTCATCTAATTGTTTAGAGAAGTAAGCTATGGCTCTTTTGTAGGCTCCCAGACGTTGAGCTAGAAGTCCTAGGGCTATTCCTTGTTTCTCGTGAGAAAAGAGCCAAAAAGGTTTGGTTACATCAGGCAAGCCCAAAGCCGGGGCTCTCACGAGCTCTTTCTTGAGTATTTCAAATGCATTCTGGGCTTCTTTGGACCATATCCATTGAGTGGGATTATTTTTCAAAAGTTCATATAAAGGTTTTACTATCATCCCATAGTTGTAAATCCCTAATCAACACCAACCCATCATTCCCGAAAAAGTTCTGAGTTCTTTTACCGCCCGAGGGAGAGGGGTCCTGCAGATGGCTTCTTTTCGTTCCGTTCCCAATTCCCGTTGTCCTCCAGACAGCTCGTATCCCTAGTAGGTTACTTGCCTCTGCACCATCGGAGCTTTCTGTTGAGAAACCCAATATCCATTTAATCCCAAAAAGTTTAACAAGCTAACAGTCCACCAGGTACAGTCATGTTTTGTTTCGGTTGCTATCAATAGATCATCCACATATTGTAAAAGGGTTCCGTTTTTGGAAGGAGGCTTCCGTACCTCAAGCTCTTGTGCTAACTGATTTCCAAACATTGTCGGACTGTTTTTGAAACTTTGGGATAACACTGTCCGGGTAAGCTGTGTTTTCCTACTAGTGGTAGGGTTCTCCCACTCGAATGCAAACAACTTTTGACTTTCTTTGGCCAAAGGCAGACAAAAGAATGCATCTTTTAAGTCTAGTACTGTAAACCATACCCGACTGGTTTTCAATGCGGTAAGTAAGATATAGGGACTGGCCACTACAGGGTGCAAATCTTTAACCATCTTATTTATTGCTCTCAGATCTTTTACTACTCGATAAGTCCCATAGGGTTTCTTTACCAGTAGTATGGGGGTGTTATATTCTGATTCACATTCCACTAACAATGCATGCTGTAGAAAATTATTAACTGGGTTTTGTATTCCTTTACGATCTTCTAATCTCAAAGGATACTGTCTTTGGCGTATTAGGTTTGCCCCTTCTTTAAGCTCTATTATTACAGGGGTGGCGTTTTTCGCCCTCCTTGGAGTCCCTGCAGCCCAAACTCCTGGATATGCTTGATTGGTGATTTCTTCAATTTCGGGTGCTGGTGTAATGGACCTTTCAGAGTGTATTAGGGCTAGACTCAAAATTTCAATTAATGTATCTTCTTTTACCTTTAATTCCATGGCTCCTCGCTTAAAAACTATCACTGCCCGTAATTGTTCCAGTAAGTCTCGACCTAATAGTGATTTGGGGGAATTTGGCAAGTATAGCAATCGCTGTATCCTAATCTGCTTTCCTAACATAAATTTGAGGGGTTTTGAAAAGAATGCCTTTTTCTGTTGGCCAGTAGCTCCTATGACATTCACAAAGTCTCTACTTATAGATATCAGTTCTTGATTTAAAACAGACAAAGAGGCACCCGTATTTATTAAAAATTCAACCTCTTTACCCTTGTTCCCTAGCTTTATCTTAACCAGTGGATCCGCTAGGGTAGATGCCCCAGGTCCCCGTCAATCGGTCTCTGTTTCAGCTATCAGGGCTGGTGGGGTACCTTTAAGCTCAGGGCATTCATTTTTCCAGCAATATGTGCATTGATTCCTTTCCAATACATTCCCAACATTAACACCTCTACCTCTTGTCGAATCCCCTAGTCCTCCTTTGTTCCCAAAAGGCCTTGCTCTTCCACGTCCTCTAAATCCCCTACTGTTCATTACTCCCCTCTGTTCTAATGCCACCACGGTGGCTGTGGCCATCACTTCTGTCAGCTTTC
The DNA here is from genome assembly GCF_964106895.1 of Numenius arquata. Classification (NCBI taxonomy): domain Eukaryota; kingdom Metazoa; phylum Chordata; class Aves; order Charadriiformes; family Scolopacidae; genus Numenius; species Numenius arquata. The sequence goes on along the minus strand of NC_133605.1, from coordinate 786,618 downwards.
CTCTATCTACATCTTCTCCCCTTCTTCCTCACCGCTACTGCCACCCTCTGTCTCAGTGAGCGGCGATCCCTGTGGAGAAGGCGGATCTAGCAACGGAGGAGGAGGCATTCCCAAATCCTCAAGCTGTTTCCTCTCTCCTCTTTCTGGATTTGGTTACTTTCAAACACCTTTGTCCAATACTACATGCCGAGCAACACCTATTCATTTTCTCCTGCCCCTTTCTTTTATCTTTCTGCTCTTTCTCTAGGGACAAAACTAGAGGGTCTTGTGGTGGTATATTAAATCCGCAATCCTTTTGCCATTCCGGATGGTTTTGCAAAGTGAAAAACATATCCGCATACATAACCTCATCCCATTTTCCTTCTCTTGGTAAGAATAACATCAACTGTAATATAGTATTATAGTTTAGAGTCCCACTGAAGGGGCACTTTTCTCCATCTTCTAATTTGGATAGGGACCACCATTGATTGCAATATTTTATTAGAGTTTTCTTGTCCACATTCCCACCCAGTGGTCCCCCTATACCTTTCCAATGTGCTAAAATACATCCTAAGGGGCTCTCTTTCAACACGTCTCTACTCTGGCTTCCTCCCACTTTACTGATTCTCAAGCTGACTTCTACTTCATCCACAATATACATGTACCGTGTAAACAAACCCTTCTACCTCATCCCAATCCGCCCACACGTCACAGTTACGACAATAGATGTCCCAACCAAATCTTACCCTCAGCATCTTATCACACCTCACACGCTCAAACACAAAAACTGGTACACATGAGTTATCGAGATGTAACAAACAATGCCATCCAGGACTATCCACTCAAATACACTTAACACATTGGCAAATATACTTATTATACACACAGGATGACACACTCACACAAATTTTCCTGACAACACTAAGTATACAGACATCTAACAATTACAATAAACAGACATACAGTTATAATAATAATTACTGTGGTTATACCTGTCATTTAAATGTCTAAGATTCTATACTCGTTTCCTCCCTCTCCGGCTGCACCCTTCGCGGGGTTACGGAACCGCAGATCAGAACTCCGCGCTCGCTTTGCAGCTGTGCCACGTCTCAGTCACTCAAATCATACACACATGAGCTAGCTCAATTCATTTGCACGCTTTTTGTCAAATCTAAATCAGCCTTCAATAAACAATTCCTTTAAACAGTTCTGATTTCAATACCAATAAGTTACTACCGCCACAAAGTACCTTATTGCAAAAGTACGGAGCTTTATCCGCGCCCGTACCTGACGCACCCAAACCAAACGTAGACCAGACGTCTCCTACGGCTGATGGGAACCCCAAATGACTGGTCCCCAAAACCCAAACAACTTTCTAAAGAATACCTTATTCGGTAGATGGTCCTTGTCTGCCCCCGCAGTGATCCGTATGAGGCGAGGAGTCCCTCTGGGAAAATCCCGGGGGTACCCTGGGGAGTCCTATTCTCAGCAGGTCCTGCAGCCCAGCAGAGAGGGTCCCACCTGGGTCGCCAGAACTGATGCCGTCAAAAGCCGAAATCAGGACTCAAGAATGGGGATGACTATTAAGCAGGTATTCTTTATTGCAGTGCTGGACACACAGGGGATCGCTCCTCCAACTGTGCGCCCCAGGCAGAGTTAGTTTAACAACATATATACACGCTATACATACATGTTCATGCCATTTCTGAGAACTAATTAACATACTCATTATTTTTCCAAGAATTCTTTGTCATAGCGGGTGGGTTTGGTTGGCTCTGCATGTCTCATGGGTCTTGGGGCCCCCTGTTCTCAGAGATAAGTTCCTCTTGAAAGATAACAAGGTGCTGACCTACACAATTGCCATTTGCATACGTGGGCTCAAGGGCTGGGTTTTGGGGTGAGGGAGCCTCCATCCCTGAGGTAAGCTCTGCTCCTGGCCTGGCAGGAGGCTGTGGGGCCGCCCTGGGGATGGGTTTGGAGTGGTTTGGGGGCTCCATACCAGAGGGAAAGGCTGCTCTGGACTCACAGGAGGCTGTGGGGCTGCCCTAGAGATGCGTTTGGGGGCTCTCCATAAAGGAAAGGCCGTTCCAGGCCTCACAGGAGGTTGTGGGGCCACCCTGGGGATGGGTCTGGGGGAGTCTTGGGGATCCATACCTGAGGGAAACACCACTCACAGCCTTGCAGGAGACTGCAGGGACACCCCAGGGCCGGTTTTGGGGGTGAGGGAGCTTCCATCCCTAAGGGAAAGGCTGCTCTGGCCTGGCAGGAGGCTGCGGAGCCACACCAGAGATGGGATTGGGGCAATCTGGGGGCTCTCCCTGATGGAAGCGCTGCTCCCAGCCTGGCAGGAGGCGGCCGAGGGCCGGGCTGGGGGTTCTGGGGGCTCTCCCTGAGGAGAGGAGGGAGGTGGGGGCTGCCCCAGGGCCACACTAATGCCCACAGCATCGGGGCAACAAACAGGAGTTGGAAGCTGTTATGCAGATGGAAAACTACGACATAGTCGCCGTAACGGAAACGTGGTGGGATGACTCACACGACTGGGGTGCTGCAAGGGATGGCTATAAACCCTACAGAAGGGACAGGCAAGGAAGGAGAGGCGGTGGGGTGTCCCTGGATGTTAGGGAGTGTTTTAACTGTCTAGAGCTTGACGATGGTGATGAAAAGGTCGAGTGTTTATGGGTAAGAATGAGGGGAAAGGCCAACAAGGCAGGTACCATGGTGGGAGTCTGTTATAGACCACCCAACCAGGATCGAGAGGCAGACTAAATAGTCTGTCAGCAGCTGGGAGAAGTCTCACAATCGCTGGCCCTTGTTCTCGTGGATGACTTCAACGTGCCAAATGTTGGCTGTAAAGACAATAGAGCGGAGAGAAAACAGTCTTGCAGGTTCCTGGAGTGTGTGGAAGAGGCCTTCCTGACACACTTGATGAGTGATCCAACTAGGTAGGAAAGGCGCCCCACTGGACCTGTTGTTTTCCAGTAGAGAAGGACTTGAGGGTGACCTGATGGTTGGCAGCCGTCTTGGAGGCAGCAATCATGAAATGATAGAGTTTTTATTTCTGGGAGAAATAAGGAGGGGGTTTAGAAAAACCTCTCCCTTTGACTTCTGGAGGGCAGATTTGGTATGTTTAAAGACCTGGTTGTCCTTGGAAGGCTCTCCTGACGTGCAAAAGAGGCCCAGGAAGGATGGCAATTCTTCAGAAAGGAAATCTTAAAGGCACAGGAGCAGGCCATCACCATGTGCCAAAAGACGAACCGGCAGGGAAGAAGACTGGGCTCGCCAAACAGAGAGCTTTGTCTGGAACTCAGGAAAAAAAACAGAATTTATGACCTTTGGAAGAAGGGGCGAGCAACTCCAGAGGACTACAAGGATGTCGTAAGGTTATGCAGGGAGAAAAGTAGAATGGCCAAAACCCAACTAGAACTTAACCTGGATATTGCCTTAAAAGACAATTAAAAAGTTTCTATAAATACATTAGGAACTAAAGGAGGGCTAAGGACAATCTCCATCCTTTATTGGATGCAGGGGGAAACATGGTGCCCAAGGATGAGAAAAGGCTGAGGTACTTAATGCCTTCTTGGCCTCGGTAAGACCAGTTGTCCTCCAGGCACCCAGACCCCTGGGCTGCAAGGCAGGTAAGGGGAGCAGGATGAAGCCCCCATAATCCAAGGGGAAATAGTTAGTGACCAGCTACAGCCCTTAGAGGCACACGAATGTATGGCTCCGGATGGGATCCACCCAAGGGTAGTGTGGGAGCTGGTGGAAGTGCTCACTGAGTCACTGTCCATCATGTATCAGCAGTCCTGGCTGAACGGGGAGGTCCCAGTTGACCAGAGGTAAGCAAATGTGGTGCCCTTCTACAAGAAGAGCAACAAGGAAGATCCAGGGAACTCCAGGCCTGTCAGTCTGACCTCAGTGCCTGGGAATGTTATGGAGAAGACCATCCTGAGTGCCATCAAGCTGCATGGAAAGGACAACCAGGCCCAGTCAGCATGGGTTTGTGAAAGGCAGGTCCTGCTTGACAAACCTGATCTCCTTCTATGACAAGGAAACCCGCTTGGTGGATGAGGGAAAGGCTGTGGATGTTGTCTACCTGGATTTTAGTAAGGCCTTTGACACCATCTCCCACAGCATTCTCCTGAAGGAACTGCTGCTTATGGCTTGCATGGGTGTATGCTTTGCTGGGAAAAAACCTGGCTGGAGGGTGTGGCCCAGAGAGTGGTGGTGAATGGAGTTCAATCCAGTTGGTGGCTGGTCACGAGTGGTGTTCCCCAGGGCTTGGTACTGGGGCCAGTTCACTTTAACATCCTTATCAATGATGTGGATAAAAGGATCAATTGCACCCTCAGTAAGGTTGCAGATGACACCAAGTTGGGTGGAATCCAACTAACCAGATCTGCTGGAGGTTAGGCTGTCTCTACAGCAGGATCTGGACAGGCTGGATCTATGGGCTGAGGCCAGTGGTATGAGGTTCAACAAGGCCAAGTCCCAAGTCCTGCACTTGGGTCACACCAACCCCATGGACGCCACAAGAGGCAGGAAGAGTGGCTGGAGCTGCCCCGCGGAAAAGGACCTGGGGGTGTCTGTCGACAGCTGGCTGGATACGAGCCAGCAGTGTGCCAAGGTGGCCAAGGAGGCCAACAGCATCCCTGCCTGTATCAGGAACAGTGTGGCCAGCAGGACTAGGGAAGTGATTGTCTCTCCTGTGCTCAGAACTGGTGAGGCCCCATCTTGAGTGCTATGTCCAGGTTTGGGCTCCTCACTACGAGAAAATCATGGAAGCCCTGGAGCATTCCCAAAGATCAACAAAGCTGGTGAGGGGTCTGGAGAACAAGTCTTGTGAGGAGCGGCTGAGGGAACTGGGGTTGTTCAGCCTGGAGAAAAGGAGGCTGAGCACCTTGTCACTCTCTACAACTACTGAAAGGAGGTGATAACGAGGTTGGTGTTAGTCTCCCTTCCCAAGTAAATAGTGTTAGGACACGAGGAAATGGCTGCAAGTTACACGAGGGGAGATATAGATTGCTTATTAGAAAAAATGTCTTCACTGAAGAGTTTGTCAAGCGCTGGAACAGGCTGCCCAGGGAAGTGGCTGAGACACCATCCCTGGAGGTGTTTATAAGATGTGTAGATGGGGCACATAGGGATGTGGTTTAGGTGTGGACATGGGAGTGTGAGGGACTCAATGACCGTAAAGGTCCTTCCCATCCTAAATGATTCTATGAGCCTACGATTCTTTTGAATCTTGGCACTTTGTTTCATCCTCACCCCTTCTTTGGGAGGCCAGGAGGTGTCACGGAATTTTCCTGCCCTGGGCACTGCTCACCCCCACATCCCACTGCCCCCAGGAAGAGCCCTGAGCCACAAGTGAGGGGCAGGATCTGCCTTGCCAGGGCCTGGGGGTGAGGGCTTGGCCTTTCTGCTTCCTCAGACAAAGCCAGGCTTTCCTCAGCATTACAGCCACCTGCACTCTGCCTTTGCCTACCTGCAATCACAGCCTCCAATTATCTGCTCTAACGAGTCCCCAGGGAGCCTTTGTCAGTAACTGCCCTCAGTGGGGCTCCTTAAGGCTTCCAGGAAGTTTGGGTTGTGCTTCTGATTTCTTGAGCACTTTCTTCAATCTTCTCTCAGTATCTGAGGTTCATGGACTCAGCAGCAAATACCCCATGGGGCTCCTTGAAAACAGAAAGCCTTAACAAGGAATTTATCTCTTTGCAATTTCCTTCAAGCCTTAAACCCTTGTACAGCTACTTGGGGAGCTTTTGTGGTGTAGTTAATGACAATTTTTTCAAAGTGCATCTAATGAAAATGCTTTCTTGATTGTAAAGGATGTATTTTATGAGTGTTCAGTTTCCAGAGGAGGTGATGGAAGCATTCTCCAAGGGATACTGAGGCCGAGTGTCTCCTCAGGAGGTCTGGCCAGGTCAGGAAAAGCAGTCCCGTGATGTCCATCCCTGTATGGACAGCTTTGCTCCTCACGTCCGCAACCCCACCAGGTCTGACCTCGCCCACCTGGGACTGACATCACTGTTCCTTGCATCAGACTTCTCCACTCCAGTCTGGATGTGACAGCTCCATTGCACCATCTCCCACCTGCTCTCCTCAGAGACCTGGCTGCTCACAGCCACAGGGGAATTCTGCCTGTTCTGCAGAAAAGAAAAGTAAAGCACAGTCAGTTTTCATAAACAAGAAAACACTGTGTAATCATACGCAAAGTACAAACTGCCTCTAATGAGGTTGCCTTTCTACAAGGGATAATCTTAGGAGAAATAGGTGAGGTAGGTAGATACACAAAGATAGATATAAACATAATGAAAGAGCTGGCTGAGGAGACAATGAGATTACTGAGAGACAGGCAAGGTTTTACTCCCTGAGGGTGAAAGAGCAGCAGAGGTGAGAGGTACCTGGATGAACAAAGAGTAAAGGGAGGAGAAAACTGGAGAATGATGGAGAGGGCCTTTTCCTAGACAGTCTGCATCTGAAAAGATGACTTTGCAAATGACCATTGTATCAGGACAAGTGTAGAGTATAGGAAAGATTAGAGAAACAAAATACGCCATATAACAGACAAAATAGTTGTAGTGAAGTCACAAGGGAAGACTGAGATTTCTTTGGAATATCACCCCTGGAAGGTGACAGGCTTGGCAGAGCTCTCTTGTGAGTGAGGACAAGCCAATGTTGCCCCCACCTTTGAAAGAGGCCCAGCCCAGGGACCCACAGGCTGTACAAGCTCCCTGGGGTGATTAGTGTGCCATCAATGAGAGTCCTCTTGGGTGACATTTCTGGGCACCGGAAAGAGAACAATGTGTCCAAAAGCAGTCAGCATGGACTTTCCAAGGGTAAATCAAGCCTCAGTGAGGAAGTGGTGACAGCGGGGAAAGCTCTCGGGTTTCCCGTGTCCATGGAAGTCAGTCAGATGTTGGTACAGTCAGACCAGCTGCAGCTTTCTTGTCCTGCTCCAGGCAGGGTTGCTCAGATGCAGGGCTACTTGACAGGTATCTCCAAACAGCCCAGATCATTTCCTTTGCTTAACCGTTCATTCCCATTGCACTATTTTCCCACGTCTCAAGTCCCACTCTTTAACCAACTTCATCCTCTCCCTTGCAAAAAGTCAACCCCTTTTCACCATTTCCCCACTGGCGCTGCGTGTCCTCACTTTGCTCCCACCTTTGGTCTTTCTGAGATGGTATCCCAGTGCTTTCTACTTTGATTAGCAACTCCATTACACCAGTACTGTCTTCTTATCTGTAGCGTCCTGCAGCTTCTACAATGATGCTCTTGCTAGAGGCACCCTGACTCAGGATGAACATCAGCACGTGTACTTCCAATGCTTGACTGCTGGAGCTTTTGTCCAGAGGGACCTTGACCCACCTGGGGATTTGGCCATCAGAAACCTGAAGGTTTAGAAGAAAGAGGTGCACAACAACTCCATGCAGCAGCATTGGCAGTGACCACACCAGCTAAGGAGTGCCCTGAGGAGAAGGGCTTTTGAGTCATGATGGCTGCCATGATGAGCCAGTGGGCTTTGCATTTCAAAAGGCAAATGGAGAGACTGGAGAGGGTCCAGAGGAGGTCTGACGAGATGGTGAAGACCCTAAAGCTTGAGCTTTGAGGAGAGTCTGAGGGAACTGGGCGTCTCTACCCTGCAGAAGGGGAGGCATGGGGTAACCTGTGAAAGAGCCTACCTGGAGAGGTGACAGACCCAAGGTCTCTTCTGCAGTGTCCATGGATATGACAGAGGCAACAGCCACAAACTGCCTCTTGGGAGCTTTAGACAGAGCATTAAGAGACCTTGCAAAGTGGAGCCAGGTCAGTGGAGGGACACCAACGTTGACAGAGCTTGTACTGTGAGAAGAGGCTTAGAGAGCTGGGCTTGTTCAGCTTGGAGGAGAGGAGCTCTTGGGGGGAACATGGAGCAGCATTGCATAGTTACCAGGAAGACTGAGCCTGAGTCAAATCCATGGTAGAAGATACAAGGACAAAAGGCAATGGGCTGAGAAAAGGGACGGTCAAGCCAGATAAGGAGGAACGTTTTCCAGCATGAGGATAGTCAAGCACTGGAAGCTGTTTCCCAGAGAGCGTGCAACAGCTCTGTCCTGGAAAGGGATCCAGACATCTTTGAACAAAGCCCTGACTCTTCAGGTCTGACCCTGTTTTCAATGGGAGGTTGGTCAAGACACCCTCCAATTCCCTTTGAGCCTGAATGATGTTGTCCTCCTCCTGTCCTTCCATCTGCAGGCTGAGATATTTCCCCTCTTGGAGCAGACATTCTGAAAAAACACTCCAAATCTGGAAAGACTCTTCAATGCTCCAAGTACAGTTGGGTTGGGAAAAAAATAAACAACACAATACTATGCTGGATTATTTTTTCACAGAGACAGTTTTAAAGGGTCAAAGTAGATTCAATGCATGAATTCTGACAGTCAAGTTACAAAGAGGGAGGAAAAAAAGGCAACAAAATCTTTGTCAGTAAAGAAAAACTCCCCCAGCCTGTGGGATGTCCTCATTAGTTGGCCCTCTAGGAACTGGGATCCTTGGGCTTCTTGGTCTTAAGTGGGAGCTCAAATCCTGAACTGGAAGGACAACATTGGCTGCAGGTACACACCGTTTTCTTGACACGACTGTGAGATCAGACCCAGTGGATGGAGTTTCTCACACAGGTCACGGAGGAGGGCAGGATGTCGGGGAGAGGGGCACACGCTTCAGTTTCCCAAATCCCATGAGTTTTCCCAACCCATCCTTCTCTTGACCTCTGGCATCCTATTTCTTGAGATGCAAAGCTGGCGGGTCTTCTGTTGATAAAGCATCAGTGATCCTTCCAGTGATTCTGTGATTTCCTTTAGAGTGGCAAAAAAAATAATAATAATGATGAAAAGAAATGTTAAAGTAACAGTCTACTTCCACAATAGCAAATCTGGACAACGGCAATTAAATTAGTATTTGCCATATAAGGTATGATATCCCATCCTGAAGTACATATTGGAAGTGGTTCAGATGAAGGGTGGTCTTGCAAAAGTCACCCCTTGTGTCCCCGTGTGGCACAGACGCTGCTGGTTTCCCTCTCCAGAGAGTGGCAGAGGCCGGATCACCTTCTCAGAAGAGGCTCCTTGCCAGGGAGCCACGGCCATGGGGGGAGCTCACCTGGTTCTTATTGACACTTCACTCAACAGCTATTTGGATACTTTTGGTGCTTTTCTGGGATGACTATTCCTGCACAGAGGATCATAAAAAGACGACTGTTTCTTAAGAGATGGTGAAAAAGGCCCTGTTTGGCCAAGAAAGCCCACCATGTGCTCTGGAGGGAGCGAGGAAGATTATAAAAAGCACTAGGAAAGTCCAAAATGCTCTTCCAAAGGGCGAGTGGCCCTGAGCAGTGGTGATTGGCCACGTGTAAGTCTGTTAGAGAGGGTCAAGCAATGTCAGCGAGAAGCAAGGGGATGGCTGATGGCTTTAGCCAATCCTTACATCCGTGTCTGAAGCCAGCCGTGGGAAGCAGTGGATGTTTGTGGGCAGAGGCTGAGGAAGAGGCTTCTCCTGGGACAATGGCAGGAAGGAAGACCCTTCCTCTGCAAACCAGGGGTGATACAGACATTCATCTCTTGTGTGCCTGCCTCAGCCTGGCGGATGGGGAATGCCCACTGCTGGGGGTGGCTGTTCTTAGGAATGCCCCATGGGCTGACAACTTGCTCCTTTCCCCTCCTTCAGTGCCCACACTTGGATGGACTTCAGGAAACATCCATGAGCCTGGAGGATGCACAAACCTCCTGGGCTGAGGTCTCAGCACTGCAGGGGCAGAGGAAGGGTTTGTGAGACACATGGGCGTGCAGGGAGAGAGCAGTGTGGGGGGAGCAGTGAGTGTGCTAAAGGCAGGAAGAAGAAATGTCAAAGCAAAGAGGCCAAGTGCATGAAATGCTTGATTTCAACTTGCCAATTCTGCATTAACGCCAAGGAATTTAGGTTACAGGAATGTCTCCAAGTAGAGTCTGCACCATCCAGACCCATGTGGATGGGCTGGCAGAGCCACCCCCAGCAGGGGGATCCCCATCGCCCACGCTGAGGCAGTCCGGATGCAAATATCTGCAGTGCCCACTTGTCACAGGCCTCCAGGCAGAGGGTGACTCATTCCCATGACCCTCGAAGCCTGGATCAGCTCGTTGTGCTTTTGCTGTCCTTCCCTTCATGTGTCAAGCCCATGGGAGCTTTGGCTTTGTCATCATCCCTACGGCCTGGGACAAGGTTTCTCAATTCCTCCTCTGCAGCTTCCCTGCTTCCACCTCCTTTGTGCTGCCTCTTTGTCCTGGAGCTCAGTCAGTTCCAACAAGCAGCCTCCTGAGACGGTGGCTTCTTTTCAAGGGGAGTTGCAGAGATCATTTTTGTGCCTGGAGGAGGCTGTCCTGTAAGGCCTATCAGATTTTCCATGATCCTTCAGCCTTCAGAGCTGCTTCCCAAGGCACCACTCGCATCAGTCTCCCAAGTACATCAAAGTCTTCTTCTCTGGAGTCCACCCGTTTTTGCTCTGCTGCTGGCCTTCCTCACTCCTCTTCGGCACCTGGGACTCCACTATTTCCTGGTGACAGCAGCCAAGGCTGACACTGATTTTCACCTCCCTGACCACTCTTTTTTTTTTTTTTTTTATTTGTTTTTTGCCAGGACCAGGTCCAGGTGAGCATCACCCTTGTTTGCCCACCTGGCAGCTGTGTTAAGAAGTTGTCCCAAGGTACTCCAGGCTGCTGGCACCCTGTGTCTTTGCCTGGCCAGTGAATGCCAGGGCAACTACTGTTCCCCATAGGAACCTGCTCATTGACTCGGAGACTTCTTCAGGTTGCTGTTAGAAGACTTATTCTGCCTACTGTGCCCGATCAAGTGGGTTATAATGGCCAAGACATTTTCACCCTTACTGGCTTCTCCTCTCATCCTCACTCACACAAGCTCACTCAACCCTTGCCCCATCTCATACAGGAGCTCCATAGATCTGAGCTTCTCCTTCACTCAGGGGGCATTCTGCTGGTCGTCCTCTTCCCTGCTACTCTCTCCAGCAGAGCCTGTACCCTTCCATTGCAGCACCACAGCTCAGCAAGATGTCCCACCACATCTCATTCAATCCCAAACCATCCCAGTTCTGTGAGTAGACATGGGACTCCTCCTGGCAGTGCATATTTGGGCCACAACACCTCAGCTGACTTCTCACAGGGAAACCTGAGCTGTGATCCTGCCCAGAAGAACCATTGTACATCGAGCAGTTCGTGCTGGGCTGGGCTGTACGTACAGAGTGGCCTTCACCCCTGGGCTGTGCTGCACAGATGCCTTGGCCACAGGACAACCTCAGCAGCACATTGTCACGCAGGAGCCTGCAGAAAGGTCCCAGTCTGTACCAGACATTTTGCCTCCCGCGTGGCCCTCCCTGTACCCGGCACTGCTGCAGGAAGTTCTCATGGAAACGTCCTATCTGTTTGACTGCCGAGATGACGAATAGTGTTGTTTCCTTGTAAGAAAATCCTGGAGTGGTTTGAATGACCAAAAGAGGAGACTGTCTGCTATGGAGGGGGTCTGCATGGTTGTCTGCGCGGTTTGCCGCATTTGGGTGGAAGGCCCATTCAATGCTACACCTCCTGGGGTTCTCACCATCGAAAACAGACATGAGATTTCTGAGAAACACCGGCCCACGATTAGAATTTGATAGAGAACAAAGTCGCCGAAGCAAAGATAAAAAAATTACAAATTTATTATATGAAACAGTGCTGAATGTGGTGCGTCTCAAAGCAGAGGCACACCTCATCTTTCAGCTTTTAGGTATTTATACCCTATCCCGGCCGCCGGAGTTTCTGTCTCTCTTCTCGTTGGTTGAGAAGTTGGAGCTCACATTCTTCCCAACCGCCTGACCCGTTACAGGTTCAGTTCACACCTTTTCACCTTACAGGGCATACACACACCTCCCCTACGAAATCATTATCCTAAACACGCCTTTGATTAGTTGATTACGCTACAAGTTATTTCACAGTCTTTGCTGCCATCTACTACCCAGTGTTAGTAATTACAAGCACTCTGGTGGTCGTTTACTTCATCAGGTGGTCGTATCCTCCTCTTCATCAGCTGCCCTCTAGATGACCTTAGTCCACTCAGCGGTCTTCACAGCCCCCTCAGCAGTTTTACTGTCCAGGCCTGGTTTCTTTGGCCTTATCGATACTCCCCTATCTTCTGGGTTCCTGTATTGAAGGCCACATTCCAGTCTGTTTCTCTTTACCTGGATAACGTTCTGTAAACAAGGATCCCTTGACAGACCCAGGGCAGTTCTAAGGATTAGTTGGGTGCCATTGATTAGATTCTACTATCACTAAGCCTCCTTTGTTAGTGCAGACACACTAACAAACATATATCCATTTGCTGAAGCAAAACTTAACCCGTTTCTCACAGTTCACCCCCTTTTCATTCATTACTTTTTATCCCATCAGTTGGCCTCTATCATAGACTTCCATTTTTGCACCGGGACACGTGCTAGTCTTCTGATGTTCGTTGCTATATCTCTCACAGCTTGCCCGTTATCATCAATTTGAAGACAACATTCTGAAGTGTTAAACTTGCCGCATACCCCCCCTTCTTCTGCTAGTAGGTAGCCTAAAGCCAATCTATTCTGGTATATTGCAGTTCGCATCTGTGTTTGTTGGGCCGCTATTAATTCTAATGCTGAGGCGGTCTGATTGGTAATTACTTCGAGTACGGCTTGCAACCTAATTATTCTATCGAGCATATAACCATGTGTTCGATATCCTCAGCTACCATCTTGTGCCCATGTTGCTGGTCCGTAAGTTTCTATAATGCGTTGAGGGGGCCCTTCATCCTGTCCCCATTTTTGAGCCCCTCCTATCTGGATATCTGACCGTTTCTCTCTCCTTAGTTCATCATATCGTTGGACTCCCAGCCCAGCGGCCTGTGCATCAGACAGCAAGAAAAAGAAAGGAAGGCATTATGTATCCAACACAACATATTCCTGACCAATTTGGAGGTAACCTTCAATAAGCATGTTGCCTACAATTCCAATAATGGCCTTCTAAAGCCCAAGCCCCATTAGCAAACGGACCACCCCATGTTTCATCATCTTGTGGTACCTCATAATATAGCGGATCTTCTGAGCCCAACGGTCCTCCTGATATACTTAGATCCCCATGGGAGTCGCAATAATCACATTCAAAGGCCTCTGCATCCGGATGCCATTTACAGTTACATCCTCTCTCTTTTTTTGTTTGATTTGTAGCTGACCAAAACTTTGTGAAATATGTCCTAGTCCCATTTGAATTTTGCCAAGCTCATTGATAAACTCTTATTCCATGGTTTTTGCTAGTAGTATTGTCCCACTGACAAGCCAGGAACAGAGAATCTTTAAACCCCCCTTTTTGGCCAATCTCTCTCCCTGCTGCCCTGCATCCAGCATGCCAAGGTTCGTGGAAGGAACACCTTACCCACGTACCATCTCTAAGCTTAACATGTGTTTGGTTCCATCTTCCTTGGTACCTTTGACAATTATAAGGAGTACACAGTGAACTGTAACAATCCATTCCTGGTGACAATGTCCACTCACATTCGCTTTTCCCTAAATATTTCCCTCCCGGTCTGGTTCTATTCAGGCAATAGTTCCCCTTCCCCAGGTACAATATTTTCCGTGCAACTCCCTCTTCAGTCCAGAACTTAGTCCCATGACGTACTGTACTTAAGCTACTCACTAACCATTTAGGCTGGACAGGCCGGGCTACCCATGGCCATTCTTCAGATCCCCTCGGGCTTCTGCGTACCCAACAACTACTCAAATTAAAGCTTTTTGCTATTTCCTTCCCTAATGTCACAAATTGGTTATCTTCCATTTGATTGTAACACAGAGGGATGGTCACAAGGTTCATTATTATGATAACATAAAACCTGCCAAGGTCTGGCGCGGCCCTCCCTCCCATTTCTCAATGCCTACTGGGTTGCTGCCAGCAGCGGAGTTCATTCACAGAAGAGGAGTGAAGAGGCCAACCCAGTCTTGCCCTTGGCTTTCGTTTTTACTGTAGAACCTTGGCTGGTAACCCTCCCAGATATTACACTTTTATTTCATTACCCTCAAATTTACAAATTCTGTTTCTTAAGAGTCAATTTTAATGGGTCACTTCCCTGGGTTACTGTCCACTCCCCAGAAGGTGGAGTTATGCTCCTTTTACCCCAGCAGCACGTGTCCACCCCTTTTCTTTAGTTCTTATGGCTGCTTCTGTTGTCAGGAGTACCAGGAAAGGTCCTTCCCATGCTGGGGTCAGAGTATCTTCTCACCAGGACTTTACTAGTACCCAGTCTCCAGGCTGTGTCTGGCGTAGTCTGAAGTCCAGTGGAGCTGTCTGGGGCAGCAATCCGCGTTGTCTCAAATCTGTAAGATATTGGGCTATCCCCCCCAGGTAATTTTTAAGATAAACATCATTAATTTCAGGAATGGGTACACCTTCTTCCCTTCCCAAACATGGAAGACCAAATAGCATGACATATGGAGATACTCTCAAATCTTTCCTCGGAGCAGTCCTAATTGTCAGCAAAGCTAAGGGCAGGCATTTAGTCCAGGGTAGCTTAGTCTCTATTACCAACTTGGTGATATGTGTTTTGAGAATTGCATTCATCCTCTCAACCCTGCCAGAGCTCTGGGGATGCCAGGGGGTGTGGAAGTCCCATTGTATCTCCAGGGCTGCACATATCATCTGCAATACTCTGGAAGTGAAATGGGTTCCTCTGTCAGAATCTATTCTTTCGATTATTCCATATCGGGGAATAACTTGCTCTGGTAACATTTTGGCAATGTTGGAAGCCGGTAGTAGTGGGGAAGGCCTCCAACCAGTGCATGAGATGATCTACTATCACTAACAGGTATTCCCACCTTTGCACCTTAGGGAGCTCTGTGTAATCCACTTGGATACTCTGGAATGGTCTGAGGGCTAACTTTCACCCTCCATTAGGGGCTTTTCTCATCACTTTCTTATTTACTTTCTGGCAAATTAAACAGTGATCTCCTATCTGTTTGGCCACAACATAGATGCCCAGACAACCGTAAGTTCTCAAACATTGGTCTCATAAAGCTTGTGTTAATCCTAGAATCAGTCAGGCACCTTCCGGACTTCTGGCTTAACATTGTTCTTACTATGTGAGGGGTGGTGACGCGCGGAAACAAACCTTACAACTCGCAGAGAGTTATAAAGCAGGTATGTTTATTGCGGCGCCGGGTGCAAGGGGGATCGCTCCTCCAAACTTGCACACCGGTTTGTAAAACAAGCGTCTATTTATGATGAAAAGCATACATATTCATTCAGGTGGGCTGGGTTATTATAATTGATTCTAAGAAAAGGCGTTACTATTCTAATTATTTCTAGGAACTCATTATCATAAGTCTCCTCCCCTTGCCGCATGCATACTGTCGCCTGGTGGTCGTGGGCCGGGGTCTTCTGGAGGAAGGCTCGCAGTCTTCTTCACCGTGTACCTTTACCTCAGAGTCCTTTTTCTGCCAAGAAGTTTAGTAATTTTATGGTGGCAGATCGAACTTCCACCTCCTCTTCCCCAGATATTAATAAATATGGGTTTATGAAAGGGAGGTCCTGTTTAACCAACTTGATCTCTTTCTATGACCATGGGACCCGCCTTCTCCATGCAGGGAAGGCTGTGGACGTTGTCTACCTGGACTTTGGTGAGGCCTTTGACACCGTCCCCCACAGCGTTCTCCTGGAGAAGCTGGCGAATCATGGCATAGACAAGTGTCCTCTTCACTGGGTAAAAACCTGGCTGGATGGCCATGCCCAGAGAGTTGTGATTAATGGGGTGAAATCCAGTTGGCAGCCGGTCACCAGTGTTGTCCCTCAGGGCTCAGTTTTGGGGCCAGTCTTGTTTAATATCTTTATTGATAATCTGGATAAGGGGATTGAGTGCATCCTCAGTAACCAGGTGGGAGTGTTGATCTGCTTGAGGGTCGGCAGGCTCTACAGAGGGACCTGGACAGGTTGGATCATTGGGCCAAGGCCAATGGGATGAGGTTTAATAAGGCCAAGTGCCGGGTCCTGCATTTTGGTCACAACAACCCCAGGCAACGCTACAAGCTCAGGGAAGAGTGGCTGGAAAGCTGCCCAGCAGAAAAGGACCTGGGGGTGTTGGTGGACAGCCAGCTTAACATGAGCCAGCAGTGTGCCCAGGTGGCCAAGAAGGCCAACGGCATCCTGGCCTGTGTCAGGAACAGGGTGGCCAGCAGGAGTAGGGCAGTGATGGTGCCTCTGTCCTGGGCACTGGTGAGGCCTCACCTCGAGTGCTGTGTTCAGTTCTGGGCCCCTCACTACAGGAAGGACATTGAGCTGCTGGAGCGTGTCCAGAGGAGAGCCACCAAGCTGGTGAGGGGTCTGGAGAACAAGTCATACGAGGAGAGGCTGAGGGAACTGGGCATGTTTAGTTTGGGGAAGAGGAGGCTGAGGGGGGACCTCATTGCCCTCTACAACTCCCTGAAAGGAGGGTGTAGAGAGGTGTGTGTTGGCCTCTTCTCCCAAGGGAATAAAGACAGGACCAGAGGAAATGGTCTGAAGTTGGGGCAGGGGAGGTTTAGATTAGATATCAGGAAGAATTACTTGACTGAGAGAGTGGTCAGGCACTGGAACGGCCTGCCCAGGGAGGTGGTGGAGTCACCATCCCTGGAGGTATTTAAGGAACATGTAGACATGGCACTTCAGGGCATGCTCTAGTGCCCGAGATTGTTGGTTTCTGTCTGTTTGTGGGTGAGTGTGTTGTGTGGTTGTGGGCGTTTGTTTTGGTTTGGTTTTGGTGTTTGGTGTTCTGGGATTTTTTTTTTTTTTTTTTTTTTTTTTTGTTGGTTGGAGTTGGTGATCTCAAAGGTCCCATCCAACCAAAAATGTTCTGTGATTCTGTGAAATCATCTACATTCTGAAGCAGCTTGATCTCTGGAGAAAAGGAAATTTCCTCAAGAATTTGTTCCAATACCCGCCCAAAAAGGTTGGGTGATTCAGTAAACCCCTGTGGTAACACAGTCCACTGAAATTGCTGCTTCCTCCCTGTTACTAGGTCCTCCCATTCAGAGGCAAACATGTCTCGACTTTCTGCTGCCAGAGGGCAGGTCTGAAAAGCATCTTTAAGGTCTACTACACTGAACCACTTGTGTTCATGAGGTATTTTGCTTAACAATGTATAAGGGTTGGGTAAAACTGGATAATGCATCTGAACAATTTTGTCACTCAGGTGACACTCGGGTCCCATGGACTGGTAAGGGTGTAGTTTGCTCAGGTAGCCCCTGGCTTGGTCCCCGTCCACTGCTCGTTCTTCTCCTCCAGAGTCTTGCCTCAAAGCAGAAAGGGCTGGGAGACCTCGCTGGTGGCAACTCGGGGAAAGAGGACATAGAGTATCTCAGATCTATCTACACCGTCTCCTACTAAATTCAGCAGTGGCCCCATGTTATCTCTTCTTCTGCTTTAACGGTTCCTGAATTACCAAAAGCTCATCTTGGTGCCCTGGAATTCCTTTTCAAGTTTCAATTGAGTTTTGATAGGGGCCATTGCTGAGCCAGGAGAATGCTGTCCTTGAGGACAAGATGTATCCAGGCACACAGTGAAAACTGGTCTTTTCATTGATTGTATCGTCAAGGGAGTGAGTACAGATCCCTGTGTGACGTGTTTCATGTCCATTCAATGCCTGCAGCTACTGGGTAGAGAAGGGACAGACCTTGCCTCTCTGATGCCACCTGATGACTGGCACCTCTGACAGAAGGCATCAGTCAAAGGAACGGGCACCCAGTCGCACTCTCTGCGATGCCGTCTGGGGCATCTGTGACACATCCACCCTGAATGGGAACTGCTTCCCTGCAGGTCCCGTGTGCTCCAGGCCAGCCTTGGAATCTCATGTTACTCTGTGGCCCTGGATTTGAACATTGCATTGAGTAGCTGCCCTGAATTCTGTCCGGCCACAGGGAGCTGAACCTGGGACAAATGCCCCTGTAGTCACTTGAGCTCTGGTAAATTCAGCTGATGGAAAAGAGAGAGGCCTTGCTCTCCCTATGGCACAGGAGTGCAGTCGTTCAAATGAATACCTCTAAAAACTGACATGAACATAGTGAGTAGATAAAATATTCCCTTGGCCTCTTTTGGGGGAATCAGTTGCCGTTTCACTTGGCCAAAGGATTTCCCACCAGGAACACCAGGGATGACTTCAGCCTGTTTCACAGCAGGTTCCCCTGGAGCCCCAGGGACACCTCCAGGGAGCCCAGAGGGGCCAGAGGAAGTGCTGCCTTGGGCTGTTGCTCTGCTGCTGAGCTGGGCTGGGCTCCTGGGATGGAGGGAGCTCCTGGCCATGGGGCAGCGCGGCACAGAGACAGCTCTGCCCAGGAGCAGCTCCTCTGCCAAGCGCAGCAGGGCTGGGGACTCTCCCAGGATATCTCAAGGAGATGAGACAGGCAGAGAGAGAGCTTAAAGGTGGTCAGGACTGGGAGGATGACTGAGAGCGCACTGGAGGAGAAATCTGCACAGCCCTTGACAGGGTAAGTCTCTGGCTGCAGGGCAACGCAGCTGCGGTTCCTGGAATCATCTCCTAAAGCTGGCACATCCCACAGCCTATGGCATCTATGAGGAGGTCTCTCACAGTTTCTTCAGAGTAGAGAAAAGGACTTGCTTTGGAGCCCAGCTTACCTAAGGCTCTTTCAAAGGGACAGGGCACATCAGCTGCCTTCTGCCAGGGATGGCTTCACACCCGGAGCGTGAAGCCAGGTGTTCACCAGGGGTGCCCAGGGCTGTCCTTCAGAACAGGGTCCCTGTGTCCCAGGGAACTGTGTGCTGGGGCAGGGACTCTGCCGCCAGCCAGGGTCAGCTCTCAGCCTGCCCGGGGAGCTCCCCACGGCAGTGTGGGGAGAAGCCATGGGTGGAAGAGGTAACACCGGGCAGGAGAATGTCCCGCTGTGAAGAGGGTGCTGTGTGGGTCAGGGCTGCTCACAGCTTCAGAACCCCCCAGGACACTTCCGAGGGTGAAGGTCAAGGCAGGGATTAAGTTTCAGGTAAAGAACTTTCCTGATTTTGTATTTTATTTTTCTATTTGTGGGGGAGGGGAGGTGGAAAAAAGGATAAATGTTTAAGGAGTTCTCAAGTTGGAAGAAGTCACTGGGACTCCTGAGCTGTAACTTTGAAAGATCAGTAGGTCTGCCAGGAAGCTCTTAGAGCGCCTTCGGCCACTCCTCTGCCCATGGAGAGCACCAGCATCACCTCTGCTGGACCATCAGGGTTGCTCTGACCTGCCCTTTTGCACCTGTGAACAGGAACATGAACCCAGTCCCTGCCCTGCAAACAGGCAGGTGTCTGTAGGGCCAAGGTGAGTGCACAGAGGTTGGGATGGGCTGTGTGAGTGCTGACAGGATAAGACATGGCACAGGGAAACACCTCCATAGAGGAAAATGTCCAGGCAGCAGAGACATGATCAGGGAATGAGAGGAAACTAAAACCAGTAATGCTGTGGGAAGGAGGGCAATGTTGATGTCCGGGAGGTGGCATGAACAGCTGGGCGAGGGTAGCATTTTCCTGAGTGCCCGGCTGTCTCTCCACTTGCCTCCCTCAACCAGAACCTCACTGCATTTTTCCTTGTTTCTCTACTTGTCTGTGATATTGTTGTTGTCTTGTTCTCTCAGTCAGGCTCTCTGGGGATGGGAGCTGCAGCAGCCAAGTCAGGCACGGCTCTTGTCATTCCTCCCAGGCAGGTGTGTCCATGGGAATGAAGTGCCCAAGCTCTCCTCTGACCTGTGGGGCTGTGGGCAAAGGAGTCTGTGTGGCTGGGGAATGAGCTGAGCCTCCCTTACTGAGATATCTTCAACAGGACACGTGGGTATCTCCTTGGCGTGTCCTTCCAAGCTCTGAGCTGCCCTCCAGGATGCAAATCTTTCCTACAGCATCTTTGTGTTCTCTCAGTGCCCCACGGAGAAGCACAGAGATGCTACAATGGAGGAAATCACAGAATCACAGAATCACAGAGGTTGGAAGGGACCTTTTAAGATCATCTAGTCCAACCAATGAAAAAAAAAAAAAAAAACCACAAAAAAAACACAACACAAAAAAACAAAAACAAAACCACCACACACGCAACCCACACACACACCACCACACCACCCAACACTAATCCATATTCCCAAGCACTATGTCAACTCCTCTCTTGAATACCTCCAGGGATGGTGCCTCAACCACCTCCCTGGGCAGCCCATTCCAATGCCTGACAACCCTTTCAGTAAAGAAATATTTCCTAATATCTAACCTGAACTTCCCCTGGCGTAACTTGAGGCCATTGCCTCTTGTCCTATCATCTGTAACTTGGGAGAAGAGACCGACCCCCGCCTCTCTACAGCCTCCTTTCAGGTACTTGTAGAGAGCAATAAGGTCTCCCCTCAGCCTCCTCTTCCCCAGACTGAACAGCCCCAGCTCCCTCAGCCTCTCTTCATAAGACTTGTGCTCCAGACCCCTCACCAGCTTCGTTGCCCTTCTCTGGACCTGCTCCAGCACCTCAATGTCTTTCCTGTGGTAGGGGGCCCAAAACTGGATGCAGTACTCGAGGTGGGGTCTCACCAGTGCCGAGTACAGGGGGACGATCACCTCTCGGGTCCTACTCACTACACTGTTCTTGATACAGGCCAGGATGCTGTTGGCCTTTTTGGCCACCTGGGCACACTGCTGGCTCATGTTCAGCCTGCTGTCGACCAACACCCCCAGGTCCTTTTCTGCCAGGCAGCTCTCCAGCCATTCTTCCCCAAGCCTGTAGCGCTGCCTGGGGTTGCTGTGACCCAAGTGCAGGACCCGGCACTTGGCCTTATTGAACCTCATCCCGTTGGTCTCAGCCCATCGATCCAGCCTGTCTAGATCCCTCTGCAAAGCCTCTCTACCCTCCAGCAGATCAACACTCCCACCCAGCTTGGTGTCGTCTGCAAATTTGCTGAGGGTGCTTTCGATCCCCTCGTCCAGATCATTGATAAAGATGTTGAAGATGATGTTGAAGTTGTTGATGTTGAATGTTGATGTTGATGTTGAAGTCGTCCAGCCCCCCCTGAGCTTGCCCTAAGCCACAGCGAATCCTTTTGCCTCTTAGGTCTTACAGTTGCTAACTCTGAGCGCAGGAGAAATGTGGGGGATTTCTGGCTTTGGAGAACCAGTCATGATGTGTGGGTAGGAAGAAAATTCCCTGAACTCAGTTCTACCACCCACGTTGTTTCAAACTGGAAGTGCAGATGCTAACAAGCCCTTCTGCATTAGGAATGGTTTAGTCTCACAAATTCCAAATATCCTCCCGAGCCCCTCTGCCACATTCCAACGTACCCACTGCAGCAGGGCAGGGATGACCCCTGAAGCGGCCAAATGCAGAGGCCTGGCTGTTCACAGCACTGGCAGCCAGCACAAAATGAAGCTCAAGTCAGGGATCTGAAAGAAGGTTGCAGAGGGACAGTCTACAGGAAATGGCGTAGCTTTTCCTGAAACAAGCCTGTCCTAACTTGTTGCTTTCTTTTCCTCCAAGAACAGTGCCCCATGCCCAGAGGAAGCAGATGCCCAACAGCAGCTCCATCACCCAGTTCCTCCTCCTGGCATTCGCAGACACACGGGAGCTGCAGCTCTTGCACTTCGGGCTCTTCCTGGGCATCTACCTGGCTGCCCTCCTGGGAAACGTACTCATCATCACCACCATCACCTGTGACCACCACCTCCACACCCCCATGTACTTCTTCCTCCTCAACCTCTCCATTCTTGACCTGGGATCCATCTCCACCACTGTCCCCAAATCTCTTGCAGTTTCCCTCTGGGAATCCAGGGCCATCTCCTACTGGGGATGTGTGGCCCAGCTCTTGTTCTTTTTCTTCTTTATCACAGCAGAGTTTTATCTTCTCACTGTCATGTCCTACGACCGCTACGTTGCCATCTGCCAACCCCTGCACTACGGGACCCTCCTGGGCAGCAGAGCTTGTGTCCACATGGCAGCAGCTGCCTGGGGCAGTGGATTTCTCAGTGCTCTCCTGCACACGGCCAATACATTTTCCTTACCCCTTTGCCAGGGCAATGTCCTGGACCAGTTCTTCTGTGAAATCCCCCAGATCCTCAAGCTCTCCTGCTCACACTCCTACCTCAGGGAAGTTGGGCTTGTTGTGGTCAGTGTCTGTTTATCATTTGGTTGTTTTGTTTTCATTGTGGTGTCCTATGTGCAGATCTTCAGGGCCGTGCTGAGGATCCCCTCTGAGCAGGGACGGCACAAAGCCTTTTCCACGTGCCTCCCTCACCTGGCCGTGGTCTCCCTTGTTATCACCACTGGCATGTTTGTCTACCTGAAGCCCCCCTCCATCTCCTCCCCATCCCTGGATCTGGTGGTGTCTTTTCTGTACTCGGTGGTGCCTCCAGCTGTGAACCCCCTCATCTACAGCATGAGGAACCAGGAGCTGAAAGACACATCGAAGAAGCTGATTCTGTCACTAATCTCTCAGCAGCATTAACCTGCCCATGTCTCTTCAGAAGTGATTTCAGATTCATCTGGGGAACTTCCTGGGCTTTGGGCCTTTTCTCTGTGATAACCATGTGTGTCCAGGAACATTCTACTTCCCCACAAGCATGAACCCAGCCCTTCTGACCCTGAGGCCCGTTCACGTGTGCCTGGCACAGGGGTACAGCTGACCTCCCATCTCATGTCTCTTTAATAAAATGGGATTTCTTCAGTGCCGGTGTCTGGAGGTTTGGCTCTTCTTCCAAAGCTGAGCTCAGGCTGAGGAAGTTGTCCTCACAAGGCCATGCTGCTTTGTTTGGGTTCTCCATGGGATGAGGGAAGAGTGTTAGGCAATGGGACAATGTGGGGCAATGTATTAGGGAACGGGCCCAGGCTGAGCCTTCACCCGTGGTTGCCCAGTTCCCCCGGAAACGGTGAATGATCCACAGGGATCTGCCTGGGACTGTCCCTCCATGGCTTTCAGTCATCACAGCCAACTCGCTCTGTGGAGCAGAAACAACAGTGCAGGACCCTGTGGAGATTGTGGGGAGGGGGCAGGAGTGGCAAATGAGGCCAGATCAGACAAAGTTCCCTGGTGAAATGTTCTCTGGGGACAGGGACACCCTTGGAGAAGAGCAAAGGAGCATCTCTGTGCATCCAAGGTGGAAAAAAAAAGACGACAAAGAGAAAACAATCTCTGCATGCACCAGCTCAGGGCAGGCTTCTCTAGGGATGGAGCAGTCTGAGGAGCTCCGGGGCCCGGAGTCTTCTCCTGGAAGAGGGGCTGACACAGAGGGGCTTTCTGTCAGTGGTCAGGATGTCTTGGAGACAGGCGCAGGGGACACGGGGAGACACTGGTCTCTGCCATCTCGTGCCATGTCTGGCCCTCAGCCCTGGGGCCAATGTGGTGCTGAGACATCTCTCTGCCCCCCAGGAGCTACTGTGGCCATCAGATGGGCTGAGGCTGTGGGGTTGAGTCTGCAGAGCTTTGCAGAACCCATCAATGGGCACTGCCACGGGGTCAGCCCAGAATGGGCTGCTTTTCTGGGCTGGACAGGGGAGAGATGGGGGAGAAGGACAAGAAGCAAGAGGGAGAACCAGAGAGAGACTGGGATGGGCTTGAAAGTGCTTGGAAGAGGAACACACTAAAGTTAGCTGAGCGCCCTGCCCATGCAGGGTGAGGAGTCACACAAGAGGGTTGGTGTTGCAGAGCCAGGGCTTGTAGAAGGCATCTGAGGCTTGCAGACACGGGAGAGAGGAGGCTGGTCTGTGCCTTTGGTGGCATGGGCAGTTGAGGAAGGTGGCACAGAGCATTTGTAGCACCCCAAATCTTTCGCACTGGCCACTTCCAGCACCGGCAGCACACCCCAAGTTTATGGGTGAATTTTCCTGTTTGGCCATCTCCGTCCTCCTGCCGGGCTCAGTGCCTGCATCAATTTTCTTGAAGCAAAGGACCACCAAGATGGTCAGGGACTGGAGCGCCTTTCCCCTGAGGAGACGCTGAGGGAGATGAGCTAGTCCAGCCTGGAGAAAGGAAGGCTGAGAGGGATCTCATTGCAGCCTGCCTAGGAGGACTTTATGGAGAACAGAGAGCCAAGCTCTTCACCAGGGTGCATGGTGGGAGGACAAAAGATGGTGGGTGGAAGGTGAAAGAGAAGAGGCTCAGCCTGCAGATAGGAAAGCGCTTTTCCCCATGAGCTGAGCCAAGCATTGGAGCAGGTCGCCCAGAGATGCTGAGCAGACTCCAGCCCTGGAGGTTGTCAGACTCTGACTGGTCCAAGCCTGACCAACGTGGCCTGACCATGTTTCTGGCAGGCTGGAACGGAGACCTCCCAAGGCCCCTTCCAACTTGAGCTGATACTATGAACCTACGACCTCAGGCCCTTTTTCTGATAACAACAGAGCAAATGCTTATGGGGCACGAATCTCCCTCTGCTGTATGTGACCCCCTAAAACAAAACCTCAGCCAGTGACGAGAGGTCGGTATCACGGTGTGACTCTCTGTGCAAAGACTGAGGGGTGTCATTGACAGTGCTGGGCAGGAACTGTTTTGGGGACACGGGGCTCTATGCAAGGCACAAAATGACCATTTTTATTTTTTTTTTTTCAATGCTGCAAGCCTCATCAAAGAAGAAGTAAAGAAAAGATGCAAAGAAAAGAAAATGTACTTTTCAGCTTTTAAAATTATTTGTGGATTTTTTTCCTTTTACTTTAATATAATAGTCAAAGGGGGGAATTTGTGTCCTTGCTCTTCTTTTTTTTCTTTTTTTTTTTAAAAAAAAAAAAGAAAATGTGTTCCAGAACTGGGATTGGATGTAGGACACAAATACCTTCAGCTACAGAGGCACAGATACCTCCTGCCAGCATAGATGCCCTGGACAAG
Source organism: Numenius arquata (assembly GCF_964106895.1). Classification (NCBI taxonomy): domain Eukaryota; kingdom Metazoa; phylum Chordata; class Aves; order Charadriiformes; family Scolopacidae; genus Numenius; species Numenius arquata. Next base: position 761,783 of record NC_133605.1, on the reverse strand, counting down.
TGCCAGCGCACTCCTGACTTCTCCCGTCACTCAATCAGCCAGAGCTTTTTGAAACATTCCATCAGGTACCAACTGTCGTGGTTTGGCCTCAGAGGACAACAAAGAACCACGGGGCAGCCGTGCTCTCTCAAGCCCCCCCCCCAGCCATGAGGGGAGAATCGGAAGGAAAAGGCAAAACTCGTGGGTTGGGACAAAGGCAGTTTAACAGAACAACAAAGGGAACAAGAAAACAATAACAGTAACACGGATAGTGATGCCGTGAAAGTCGAAATCAGGACTCAAGAGTGGGGATGACTATTAAGCAGGTATTCTTTATTGCAGCGCTGGACGCACAGGGGATCGCTCCTCCAAATGTGCGCACCAAAAGCCATGAGTTACACAGCTTATACACAAGTTAAACATACATATTCATTATTCTTCCCAGAACTCATTGTCATACGTTGCCACCCACTCCCGCACGCGTCTTTCAGTCTCTTGGTGGTCTTCAAAGACCTCTGGTGGTCGCTTACTTCATCCCTTCCTCTTCATCACTGCGTCCTTTTGGTGAACTGCAGTCATCTACTTCTCTATTCTTGCTGGCAAAGCCGCAAGGCTGGTTTAGGCTGGCTCTGCATGCCTTGGTGGTCTCGACACATCCTGTTCTCAGAGATAAGTTCCTCTTGGAAGATAACAAGGTGCTGACCTGTACAATTGCTAGTTGCATACGTGCTTAGGCCCCTGTTTGCATTTAGCCAAGTTAGAAAAACAAAGACTCACAGTATTTGCTAACTCATTGTTTATGCTAAGAGCGGCTTAGTTGTGTCAAGCAAACCTTCAAGCCATACTCAGCCCTATTCCTTCATTCAACTCCCGCTTTTCTGTAAGCTATAGAAAATTCTTTTGCAAAATCCTGTTTCCAGTCCACAATACAGGTACTGGTTGAGCAAGAGTCTGTACTTTCCACCACATCCAAAGGTTGAGAGCAGTCAACAGTAGGGCTACAAGGATCAGCACTAGTACAGGATGCACTGGGAAGTTGAAAAACTGTGCCGCGGTTGGAGGTTTTAATGAGGTATTTAGAAAAATGTCCCACCAGTGGTGTTCCCTGGTTTCCTCGATGGTTGTAATGATGTTCCTTATTTCCAGAGTATCGTGCTGGACTTGCCATAATGTTCGTTTAGAAGTTTCTTTCACTTTCTCTAGCAGTGAGTATACTTGCTTCACATCAAATTTACATGCTATATCAACTGAGCTGTTTTCTCTTATTTTATAGGATGGTATTTGTCCTTAATCTCCCCAGTCTCTCCTAATTTGGCCATCAGTTTTTAAAACTGTGTATACCTTAGTTTCTTCATCTGTGATATTCAGACCTACATTAACCAAGTATCCATTCCTGATCCAGTCTTCAGGGTCGGGGACATCATCTAGACCTTGACGGGTGATGCAGTTCTCTGTCTGTCCAGCTGTGATGCAGGAGATCATGATAATGATTTCCGGAATCGCAGTTTTGCTGGTCCAGTACATTCGGAGGTCCATTTCTGCTCAAGTGGGGGATCTTCCTCACACTTTGGAGCCTTCCATTGTTTACGTCTTTGTAATCTTAGTTTTAAAGGTCCTAAAGGTTCAGAAGTCCACTGCTTGTCTGGAGCCTTTTTCACTCGGGAGCAGTGAATCCAGGCCGGCTGTTCTTTTTACTTTGATTGCAGTGAAGGTGGTCAGTAGCACTTGGAATGCTCCGTTCCACTTTTCTTCTAGTGGGTCACCTGAAAAATTCTTAATATAAACCCAATTTCCAGGACTAAAGGGATGGATAGTATGGTCCAGTCCTTTAACTCTGGTTCCTAAGTCATTCTTATTGATTTTCTCTAATGAAGGGAGCAGGCAGTCTAGGAGGTTCCTTGAGTGTATGGAAGATAACTTCCTGACACAACTGGTAGGAGAGCCTACCAGGGGAGGCACCTCACCAGACCTACTTTTCACAAACAAAGAAGGACTAGTGGGAGATGTGGAGGTCGGAGGCCGTCTTGGTCTTAGCGATCATGAAATGGTCAAGTTTTCAATTCTTAGTGAGGTAAGGAAGGGGGTGAGCAAAACCTCCACCTTGGACTTCTGGAGGGCGGACTTTAGCCTGTTCAGAGCCCTGGTTGGGAGGGTCCCTTGGGAGAGAATCCTGCAGGGAAAAGGGGTCCAGGAGGGCTGGATGCTCTTCAAGAAGGAAATCCGAAAGGCCCAGGAGCAGGCTGTCCCCGTGAGGCGCAAAATTAAAGAGCGGGGAAAATGGCCAGCGTGGTTGAACAAAGAGCTTTTGATGGGACTTCGGGGAAAAAAGGAGGGTTTACCACCTTTGGATGAAGGGACAGGCAACTCAGGAGGAGTACAGAGATCTTGTTAGGTTATACAGAGAAAAAATTAGGAAGGCAAAAGCCCAGCTGGAACTCAACCTGGCCATTAATATAAGGGACAACAAAAAAAGTTTGTATAAATATGTCAACAAAAAGAGAGTCAGGGAGAATCTCCATCCCTTCCTGGATGGGGGGGGGGGGGGGGGGGAACATCCCAAACAAGGACGAGGAGAAGGCTGAGATACTTAATGCCTTCTTTGCCTCTGTCTTCAATAGTCGGACCAGCTACCCCCAGCGTGTACAACCTCCTGGGCTGGAAGATAAGGATGGAGAGCAGAACAACCCCCCCGTAATCCAGGAGGAAGTACTTAAGGATTTGCTTATGCACCTGGACACGCATAAGTCCATGGGGCCGGATGGGATTCACCCAAGGGTACTCAGGGAGCTGGCAGGACAGCTCACCAAGCCTCTCTCCATTATCTATCAACAATCCTGGTCAACAGGAGAGGTACCAGATGACTGGAGGGTGGCCAATGTGATGCCCATCTACAAGAAGGGCCGGAAGGAGGATCTGGGAAACCATAGGCCTGTCAGCCTGACCTCGGTACTGGGAAAGATCATGGAGAGGATCGTGAGTGATGACACCAAACTAGGTGGGAGTGTTGATCTGCTTGAGGGTCGGCAGGCTCTACAGAGGGACCTGGACAGGTTGGATCATTGGGCCAAGGCCAATGGGATGAGGTTTAATAAGGCCAAGTGCCGGGTCCTGCATTTTGGTCACAACAACCCCAGGCAACGCTACAAGCTCAGGGAAGAGTGGCTGGAAAGCTGCCCAGCAGAAAAGGACCTGGGGTATCGGTGGACAGCCGGCTTAACATGAGCCAGCAGTGTGCCCAGGTGGCCAAGAAGGCCAACGGCATCCTGGCCTGTATCAGGAATAGCGTGGCCAGCAGGAGTAGGGCAGTGATGGTGCCTCTGTCCTGGGCACTGGTGAGGCCTCACCTCGAGTGCTGTGTTCAGTTCTGGGCCCCTCACTACAGGAAGGACATTGAGCTGCTGGAGCGTGTCCAGAGGAGAGCCACCAAGCTGGTGAGGGGTCTGGAGAACAAGTCATATGAGGAGAGGCTGAGGGAACTGGGCATGTTTAGTGTGGAGAAGAGGAGGCTGAGGGGAGACCTCATTGCCCTCTACAACTCCCTGAAAGGAGGGTATAGAGAGGTGGGTGTTGGCCTCTTCTCCCAAGGGAATAATGACAGGACCAGAGGAAATGCTCTGAAGTTGCGGCAGGGGAGGTTTAGATTAGATATTAGGAAGAATGACTTTACTGAGAGAGTGGTCAGGCCCTGGAACAGCCTGCCCAGGGAGGTGGTGGAGTCACCATCCCTGGAGGGATTTAAGGAACGTGTAGACATGGCACTTCAGGGCATGCTCTAGCGCCCGAGATTGTTGGGTTGTGTCTGTTTGTGGGTGGGTGTGGTGTGTGGTTGTGGGTGTTTGTTTTGTGTGGGTTTTGTTTTTGTTTTGGTGTTTGGGTTTTTTGTTTTGTTTGTTTGTTTGTTTTTTATTTTGTTTTGTTGTGGGGTTTTTTTGTTGGTTTTTTTTTTTTTTTTTGAAGATCTCAAAGGTCCCTTCCAACCAAGAAGATTCTGTGATTGTGTAATTGTTTTCCCAAAAAAATAACATATTTTTCTAAATAGGAATTTCCCAACTGGTTGAAATCTTCTCCTTTATATTCTGTCTGGTACAATCTCCCACATAATATTTAAAAACAGCTTAGGTTCTCTTTAGCTCTTGGCTTTACACGTAGTCTGAGCAGAGCTATGGGTAATGCCTGATACCAATACAAATTCGCTTCCTGACATATTTTGGCTATCTGCTGGTTTATCGCGTGATTCATTTTTTTCTACTTGCCCGCTGGCCTGCGGCCTATATGGGGTGTGTCATTGACAACCAATTCCCAATCGTTTACTAACTTGTTGCACTACTTGTGCACAGAAGTGAGTACCTCTATCTGATGAGACGACTGTAGGTACCCCGAATCAAGGCATTACCTCGTTCAATAGCACTTTAGTCACTTCTCTTGCCTTGCTTGTTCTACAGGGAAAAGCCTCTGGCCATCCAGAAAAGGTGTCTGTAAGTACCAATAAGTGCTTGTACCCCCCTTTTCTTGGGAGTTTGGAAAAATCGATTTGCCAATGGCCTCCTGGTGTGTTTCCTTTCCCAATAGTTCCTAACTGTACTCGATTACCTGTGTTGGGGTTGTTTCTTGAACACATTTCACACTGCTGAGTCACTTGTCGAACAGTGGTATATAAATTCTGTCCTATCCATTTCTGACTCAAAAATTTATGTAACGAATCTGCTCCCCAATGTGTCTTATCGTGTTCTTCTCTAACAAGTCCCCACACTAGTTTGGCAGGTATGATAATCCTACCGTCACTCAAATGAGCCCATCCCCTGGAGGGAACTTCTCCTCCTAGTTCTTGGATGAGCTCCTGGTCTGGTCTAGAATATTCAATGCCCTCCTGGTCGTCCAGGTCTGGTCTAGAATATTCAATGCCCTCCTGGTCGTCCAGGTCTTTATTTCTACTGTCTGGAATTAAAGCTGAAATGGGTTCTTTCTGGGTTCTTTTTGCTGCCTGTTTAGCCTCCTAGTCAGCCAAGCTCTTACCTCTTTCTTGGTCAGTGTTCCCCCTCAGATGTCCTCGGCAATGCATGATGGCCACTCTAGCTGGTAACCGTACTGCCTCCAATAGGCGAAGTATTTCTTCTGCGTGTTTGATCTGTTTTCCTTGCATGGTAAGCAATCCTCGTTCCTTCCAGACTGCTCCATGGGCATGAACAACTCCAAAGGCATATTTAGAGTCTGTCCACGTATTTATCTTTTTCCCTTTTACCAATTCCAAAGCCCTGCTCAAGGCAATAATCTCAGCCTTTGGAGCTGACGTCCTGGCAGGCAATGGTTGGGATTCAGTTACCTTATTTGTTGTGGTCACTGCGTATCCAGCTTTACGGATACCTTGTCGGACAAAGCTGCTTCCATCCGTAAGCTAGGAGTCCTGTGCGTCCTCCAGGGGTTCTTCTTTCAGATCTGCTCTGCTGGAGTACACAGTCTCTATTGTTTCCAAACAGTCATGTGTCAGTGGTTCAGTTGTTGCCTCACTAAGGAAAGACGCTGGGTTCACAACGCTAGTCACCTCAATTTTAACGTCATCCGATTCAACCAGGATGGGCTGGTATTTCACAAACCTGGATGGGGAAAGCCAGTGATCCCCTCTCTGTTCAAATACAGCGGATACCGAATGTGAAACCAATACCGTCATCTTCTGGCCCAAACCACATTTCTGGGCTTCCTCAATATTTAGTATTATGGCCGCTACTGCTCGGAAACATCCTGGCCATCCTTTACTTACTTCATCTAATTGTTTAGAGAAGTAAGCTATGGCTCTTTTGTAGGCTCCCAGACGTTGAGCTAGAAGTCCTAGAGCTATTCCTTGTTTCTCGTGAGAAAAGAGCCAAAAAGGTTTGGTTACATCAGGCAAGCCCAAAGCCGGGGCTCTCACGAGCTCTTTCTTGAGTATTTCAAATGCATTCTGGGCTTCTTTGGACCATATCCATTGAGTGGGATTATTTTTCAAAAGTTCATATAAAGGTTTTACTATCATCCCATAGTTGTAAATCCCTAATCAACACCAACCCATCATTCCCGAAAAAGTTCTGAGTTCTTTTACCGCCCGAGGGAGAGGAGTTCTGCAGGTGGCTTCTTTTCGTTCCGTTCCCAATTCCCATTGTCCTCCAGACAGCTCATATCCCTAGTAGGTTACTTGCCTCTGCACCATCGGAGCTTTCTGTTGAGAAACCCAATATCCATTTAATCCCAAAAAGTTTAACAAGCTAACAGTCCACCAGGTACAGTCATGTTTTGTTTCAGTTGCTATCAATAGATCATCCACATATTATTAAAAGGGTTCTGTTTTTGGAAGGAGGCTTCTATACCTCAAGCTCTTGTGCTAACTGATTTCCAAACATTGTCGGACTGTTTTTGAAACTTTGGGATAACACTGTCCAAGTAAGCTGTGTTTTCCTACCAGTGGTAGGGTTCTCCCACTCGAATGCAAACAACTTTTGACTTTCTTTGGCCAAAGGCAGACAAAAGAATGCATCTTTTAAGTCTAGTACTGTAAACCATACCCGACTGGTTTTCAATGTGGTAAGTAAGATACAGGGACTGGCCACTACAGGGTGCAAATCTTTAACCATCTTATTTATTGCTCTCAGATCTTTTACTACTCGATAAGTCCCATAGGGTTTCTTTACCAGTAGTATGGGGGTGTTATATTCTGATTCACATTCCACTAACAATGCATGCTGTAGAAAATTATTAACTGGGTTTTGTATTCCTTTACGATCTTCTAATCTCAAAGGATACTGTCTTTGGCGTATTAGGTTTGCCCCTTCTTTAAGCTCTATTATTACGGGGGTGGCGTTTTTCGCCCTCCTTGGAGTCCCTGCAGCCCAAACTCCTGGATATGCTTGATTGGTGATTTCTTCAATTTCGGGTGCTGGTGTAATGGACCTTTCAGAGTGTATTAGGGCTAGACTCAAAATTTCAATTAATGTATCTTCTTTTACCTTTAATTCCATGGCTCCTCGCTTAAAAACTATCACTGCCCGTAATTGTTCCAGTAAGTCTCGACCTAATAGTGATTTGGGGGAATTTGGCAAGTATAGCAATCGCTGTATCCTAATCTGCTTTCCTAACATAAATTTGAGGGGTTTTGAAAAGAATGCCTTTTTCTCTTGGCCAGTAGCTCCTATGACATTCACAAAGTCTCTACTTATAGATATCAGTTCTTGATTTAAAACAGACAAAGAGGCACCCGTATTTATTAAAAATTCAACCTCTTTACCCTTGTTCCCTAGCTTTATCTTAACCAGTGGATCCGCTAGGGTAGATGCCCCAGGTCCCCGTCAATCGGTCTCTGTTTCAGCTATCAGGGCTGGTGGGGTACCTTTAAGCTCAGGGCATTCATTTTTCCAGCAATATGTGCATTGATTCCTTTCCAATACATTCCCAACATTAACACCTCTACCTCTTGTCGAATCCCCTAGTCCTCCTTTGTTCCCAAAAGGCCTTGCTCTTCCACGTCCTCTAAATCCCCTACCGTTCATTACTCCCCTCTGTTCTAATGCCACCACGGTGGCTGTGGCCATCACTTCTGTCAGCTTTCCTCTATCTACATCTTCTCCCCTTCTTCCTCACCGCTACTGCCACCCTCTGTCTCAGTGAGCGGCGATCCCTGTGGAGAAGGCGGATCTAGCAACGGAGGAGGAGGCATTCCCAAATCCTCAAGCTGTTTCCTCTCTCCTCTTTCTGGATTTGGTTACTTTCAAACACCTTTGTCCAATACTACGTGCCGAGCAACACCTATTCATTTTCTCCTGCCCCTTTCTTTTATCTTTCTGCTCTTTCTCTAGGGACAAAACTAGAGGGTCTTGTGGTGGTATATTAAATCCGCAATCCTTTTGCCATTCCGGATGGTTTTGCAAAGTGAAAAACATATCCGCATACATAACCTCATCCCATTTTCCTTCTCTTGGTAAGAATAACATCAACTGTAATATAGTATTATAGTTTAGAGTCCCACTGAAGGGGCACTTTTCTCCATCTTCTAATTTGGATAGGGACCACCATTGATTGCAATATTTTATTAGAGTTTTCTTGTCCACATTCCCACCCAGTGGTCCCCCTATACCTTTCCAATGTGCTAAAATACATCCTAAGGGGCTCTCTTTCAACACGTCTCTACTCTGGCTTCCTCCCACTTTACTGATTCTCAAGCTGACTTCTACTTCATCCACAATATACATGTACCGTGTAAACAAACCCTTCTACCTCATCCCAATCCGCCCACACGTCACAGTTACGACAATAGATGTCCCAACCAAATCTTACCCTCAGCATCTTATCACACCTCACACGCTCAAACACAAAAACTGGTACACATGAGTTATCGAGATGTAACAAACAATGCCATCCAGGACTATCCACTCAAATACACTTAACACATTGGCAAATATACTTATTATACACACAGGATGACACACTCACACAAATTTTCCTGACAACACTAAGTATACAGACATCTAACAATTACAATAAACAGACATACAGTTATAATAATAATTACTGTGGTTATACCTGTCATTTAAATGTCTAAGATTCTATACTCGTTTCCTCCCTCTCCGGCTGCACCCTTCGCGGGGTTACGGAACCGCAGATCAGAACTCCGCGCTCGCTTTGCAGCTGTGCCACGTCTCAGTCACTCAAATCATACACACATGAGCTAGCTCAATTCATTTGCACGCTTTTTGTCAAATCTAAATCAGCCTTCAATAAACAATTCCTTTAAACAGTTCTGATTTCAATACCAATAAGTTACTACCGCCACAAAGTACCTTATTGCAAAAGTACGGAGCTTTATCCGCGCCCGTACCTGACGCACCCAAACCAAACGTAGACCAGACGTCTCCTACGGCTGATGGGAACCCCAAATGACTGGTCCCCAAAACCCAAACAACTTTCTAAAGAATACCTTATTCGGTAGATGGTCCTTGTCTGCCCCCGCAGTGATCCGTATGAGGCGAGGAGTCCCTCTGGGAAAATCCCGGGGGTACCCTGGGGAGTCCTATTCTCAGCAGGTCCTGCAGCCCAGCAGAGAGGGTCCCACCTGGGTCGCCAGAACTGATGCCGTCAAAAGCCGAAATCAGGACTCAAGAATGGGGATGACTATTAAGCAGGTATTCTTTATTGCAGTGCTGGACACACAGGGGATCGCTCCTCCAACTGTGCGCCCCAGGCAGAGTTAGTTTAACAACATATATACACGCTATACATACATGTTCATGCCATTTCTGAGAACTAATTAACATATTCATTATTTTTCCAAGAATTCTTTGTCATAGCGGGTGGGTTTGGTTGGCTCTGCATGTCTCATGGGTCTTGGGGCCCCCTGTTCTCAGAGATAAGTTCCTCTTGAAAGATAACAAGGTGCTGACCTACACAATTGCCATTTGCATACGTGGGCTCAAGGGCTGGGTTCTGGGGTGAGGGAGCCTCCATCCCTGAGGTAAGCTCTGCTCCTGGCCTGGCAGGAGGCTGTGGGGCCGCCCTGGGGATGGGTCTGGAGTGGTTTGGGGGCTCCATACCAGAGGGAAAGGCTGCTCTGGACTCACAGGAGGCTGTGGGGCCACCCTGGGGATGGGTCTGGGGGAGTCTTGGGGATCCATACCTGAGGGAAACACCACTCCCAGCCTTGCAGGAGACTGCAGGGACACCCCAGGGCCGGTTTTGGGGGTGAGGGAGCTTCCATCCCTAAGGGAAAGGCTGCTCCGGCCTGGCAGGAGGCTGCGGAGCCACACCAGAGATGGGATTGGGGCAATCTGGGGGCTCTCCCTGATGGAAGCGCTGCTCCCAGCCTGGCAGGAGGCGGCCGAGGGCTGGGCTGGGGGTTCTGGGGGCTCTCCCTGAGGAGAGGAGGGAGGTGGGGGCTGCCCCAGGGCCACACTAATGCCCACAGCATCGGGGCAACAAACAGGAGTTGGAAGCTGTTATGCAGATGGAAAACTACGACATAGTCGCCGTAACGGAAACGTGGTGGGATGACTCACACGACTGGGGTGCTGCAAGGGATGGCTATAAACCCTACAGAAGGGACAGGCAAGGAAGGAGAGGCGGTGGGGTGTCCCTGGATGTTAGGGAGTGTTTTAACTGTCTAGAGCTTGACGATGGTGATGAAAAGGTCGAGTGTTTATGGGTAAGAATGAGGGGAAAGGCCAACAAGGCAGGTACCATGGTGGGAGTCTGTTATAGACCACCCAACCAGGATCGAGAGGCAGACTAAATAGTCTGTCAGCAGCTGGGAGAAGTCTCACAATCGCTGGCCCTTGTTCTCGTGGATGACTTCAACGTGCCAAATGTTGGCTGTAAAGACAATAGAGCGGAGAGAAAACAGTCTTGCAGGTTCCTGGAGTGTGTGGAAGAGGCCTTCCTGACACACTTGATGAGTGATCCAACTAGGTAGGAAAGGCGCCCCACTGGACCTGTTGTTTTCCAGTAGAGAAGGACTTGAGGGTGACCTGATGGTTGGCAGCCGTCTTGGAGGCAGCAATCATGAAATGATAGAGTTTTTATTTCTGGGAGAAATAAGGAGGGGGTTTAGAAAAACCTCTCCCTTTGACTTCTGGAGGGCAGATTTGGTATGTTTAAAGACCTGGTTGTCCTTGGAAGGCTCTCCTGACGTGCAAAAGAGGCCCAGGAAGGATGGCAATTCTTCAGAAAGGAAATCTTAAAGGCACAGGAGCAGGCCATCACCATGTGCCAAAAGACGAACCGGCAGGGAAGAAGACTGGGCTCGCCAAACAGAGAGCTTTGTCTGGAACTCAGGAAAAAAAACAGAATTTATGACCTTTGGAAGAAGGGGCGAGCAACTCCAGAGGACTACAAGGATGTCGTAAGGTTATGCAGGGAGAAAAGTAGAATGGCCAAAACCCAACTAGAACTTAACCTGGATATTGCCTTAAAAGACAATTAAAAAGTTTCTATAAATACATTAGGAACTAAAGGAGGGCTAAGGACAATCTCCATCCTTTATTGGATGCAGGGGGAAACATGGTGCCCAAGGATGAGAAAAGGCTGAGGTACTTAATGCCTTCTTGGCCTCGGTAAGACCAGTTGTCCTCCAGGCACCCAGACCCCTGGGCTGCAAGGCAGGTAAGGGGAGCAGGATGAAGCCCCCATAATCCAAGGGGAAATAGTTAGTGACCAGCTACAGCCCTTAGAGGCACACGAATGTATGGCTCCGGATGGGATCCACCCAAGGGTAGTGTGGGAGCTGGTGGAAGTGCTCACTGAGTCACTGTCCATCATGTATCAGCAGTCCTGGCTGAACGGGGAGGTCCCAGTTGACCAGAGGTAAGCAAATGTGGTGCCCTTCTACAAGAAGAGCAACAAGGAAGATCCAGGGAACTCCAGGCCTGTCAGTCTGACCTCAGTGCCTGGGAATGTTATGGAGAAGACCATCCTGAGTGCCATCAAGCTGCATGGAAAGGACAACCAGGCCCAGTCAGCATGGGTTTGTGAAAGGCAGGTCCTGCTTGACAAACCTGATCTCCTTCTATGACAAGGAAACCCGCTTGGTGGATGAGGGAAAGGCTGTGGATGTTGTCTACCTGGATTTTAGTAAGGCCTTTGACACCATCTCCCACAGCATTCTCCTGAAGGAACTGCTGCTTATGGCTTGCATGGGTGTATGCTTTGCTGGGAAAAAACCTGGCTGGAGGGTGTGGCCCAGAGAGTGGTGGTGAATGGAGTTCAATCCAGTTGGTGGCTGGTCACGAGTGGTGTTCCCCAGGGCTTGGTACTGGGGCCAGTTCACTTTAACATCCTTATCAATGATGTGGATAAAAGGATCAATTGCACCCTCAGTAAGGTTGCAGATGACACCAAGTTGGGTGGAATCCAACTAACCAGATCTGCTGGAGGTTAGGCTGTCTCTACAGCAGGATCTGGACAGGCTGGATCTATGGGCTGAGGCCAGTGGTATGAGGTTCAACAAGGCCAAGTCCCAAGTCCTGCACTTGGGTCACACCAACCCCATGGACGCCACAAGAGGCAGGAAGAGTGGCTGGAGCTGCCCCGCGGAAAAGGACCTGGGGGTGTCTGTCGACAGCTGGCTGGATACGAGCCAGCAGTGTGCCAAGGTGGCCAAGGAGGCCAACAGCATCCCTGCCTGTATCAGGAACAGTGTGGCCAGCAGGACTAGGGAAGTGATTGTCTCTCCTGTGCTCAGAACTGGTGAGGCCCCATCTTGAGTGCTATGTCCAGGTTTGGGCTCCTCACTACGAGAAAATCATGGAAGCCCTGGAGCATTCCCAAAGATCAACAAAGCTGGTGAGGGGTCTGGAGAACAAGTCTTGTGAGGAGCGGCTGAGGGAACTGGGGTTGTTCAGCCTGGAGAAAAGGAGGCTGAGCACCTTGTCACTCTCTACAACTACTGAAAGGAGGTGATAACGAGGTTGGTGTTAGTCTCCCTTCCCAAGTAAATAGTGTTAGGACACGAGGAAATGGCTGCAAGTTACACGAGGGGAGATATAGATTGCTTATTAGAAAAAATGTCTTCACTGAAGAGTTTGTCAAGCGCTGGAACAGGCTGCCCAGGGAAGTGGCTGAGACACCATCCCTGGAGGTGTTTATAAGATGTGTAGATGGGGCACATAGGGATGTGGTTTAGGTGTGGACATGGGAGTGTGAGGGACTCAATGACCGTAAAGGTCCTTCCCATCCTAAATGATTCTATGAGCCTACGATTCTTTTGAATCTTGGCACTTTGTTTCATCCTCACCCCTTCTTTGGGAGGCCAGGAGGTGTCACGGAATTTTCCTGCCCTGGGCACTGCTCACCCCCACATCCCACTGCCCCCAGGAAGAGCCCTGAGCCACAAGTGAGGGGCAGGATCTGCCTTGCCAGGGCCTGGGGGTGAGGGCTTGGCCTTTCTGCTTCCTCAGACAAAGCCAGGCTTTCCTCAGCATTACAGCCACCTGCACTCTGCCTTTGCCTACCTGCAATCACAGCCTCCAATTATCTGCTCTAACGAGTCCCCAGGGAGCCTTTGTCAGTAACTGCCCTCAGTGGGGCTCCTTAAGGCTTCCAGGAAGTTTGGGTTGTGCTTCTGATTTCTTGAGCACTTTCTTCAATCTTCTCTCAGTATCTGAGGTTCATGGACTCAGCAGCAAATACCCCATGGGGCTCCTTGAAAACAGAAAGCCTTAACAAGGAATTTATCTCTTTGCAATTTCCTTCAAGCCTTAAACCCTTGTACAGCTACTTGGGGAGCTTTTGTGGTGTAGTTAATGACAATTTTTTCAAAGTGCATCTAATGAAAATGCTTTCTTGATTGTAAAGGATGTATTTTATGAGTGTTCAGTTTCCAGAGGAGGTGATGGAAGCATTCTCCAAGGGATACTGAGGCCGAGTGTCTCCTCAGGAGGTCTGGCCAGGTCAGGAAAAGCAGTCCCGTGATGTCCATCCCTGTATGGACAGCTTTGCTCCTCACGTCCGCAACCCCACCAGGTCTGACCTCGCCCACCTGGGACTGACATCACTGTTCCTTGCATCAGACTTCTCCACTCCAGTCTGGATGTGACAGCTCCATTGCACCATCTCCCACCTGCTCTCCTCAGAGACCTGGCTGCTCACAGCCACAGGGGAATTCTGCCTGTTCTGCAGAAAAGAAAAGTAAAGCACAGTCAGTTTTCATAAACAAGAAAACACTGTGTAATCATACGCAAAGTACAAACTGCCTCTAATGAGGTTGCCTTTCTACAAGGGATAATCTTAGGAGAAATAGGTGAGGTAGGTAGATACACAAAGATAGATATAAACATAATGAAAGAGCTGGCTGAGGAGACAATGAGATTACTGAGAGACAGGCAAGGTTTTACTCCCTGAGGGTGAAAGAGCAGCAGAGGTGAGAGGTACCTGGATGAACAAAGAGTAAAGGGAGGAGAAAACTGGAGAATGATGGAGAGGGCCTTTTCCTAGACAGTCTGCATCTGAAAAGATGACTTTGCAAATGACCATTGTATCAGGACAAGTGTAGAGTATAGGAAAGATTAGAGAAACAAAATACGCCATATAACAGACAAAATAGTTGTAGTGAAGTCACAAGGGAAGACTGAGATTTCTTTGGAATATCACCCCTGGAAGGTGACAGGCTTGGCAGAGCTCTCTTGTGAGTGAGGACAAGCCAATGTTGCCCCCACCTTTGAAAGAGGCCCAGCCCAGGGACCCACAGGCTGTACAAGCTCCCTGGGGTGATTAGTGTGCCATCAATGAGAGTCCTCTTGGGTGACATTTCTGGGCACCGGAAAGAGAACAATGTGTCCAAAAGCAGTCAGCATGGACTTTCCAAGGGTAAATCAAGCCTCAGTGAGGAAGTGGTGACAGCGGGGAAAGCTCTCGGGTTTCCCGTGTCCATGGAAGTCAGTCAGATGTTGGTACAGTCAGACCAGCTGCAGCTTTCTTGTCCTGCTCCAGGCAGGGTTGCTCAGATGCAGGGCTACTTGACAGGTATCTCCAAACAGCCCAGATCATTTCCTTTGCTTAACCGTTCATTCCCATTGCACTATTTTCCCACGTCTCAAGTCCCACTCTTTAACCAACTTCATCCTCTCCCTTGCAAAAAGTCAACCCCTTTTCACCATTTCCCCACTGGCGCTGCGTGTCCTCACTTTGCTCCCACCTTTGGTCTTTCTGAGATGGTATCCCAGTGCTTTCTACTTTGATTAGCAACTCCATTACACCAGTACTGTCTTCTTATCTGTAGCGTCCTGCAGCTTCTACAATGATGCTCTTGCTAGAGGCACCCTGACTCAGGATGAACATCAGCACGTGTACTTCCAATGCTTGACTGCTGGAGCTTTTGTCCAGAGGGACCTTGACCCACCTGGGGATTTGGCCATCAGAAACCTGAAGGTTTAGAAGAAAGAGGTGCACAACAACTCCATGCAGCAGCATTGGCAGTGACCACACCAGCTAAGGAGTGCCCTGAGGAGAAGGGCTTTTGAGTCATGATGGCTGCCATGATGAGCCAGTGGGCTTTGCATTTCAAAAGGCAAATGGAGAGACTGGAGAGGGTCCAGAGGAGGTCTGACGAGATGGTGAAGACCCTAAAGCTTGAGCTTTGAGGAGAGTCTGAGGGAACTGGGCGTCTCTACCCTGCAGAAGGGGAGGCATGGGGTAACCTGTGAAAGAGCCTACCTGGAGAGGTGACAGACCCAAGGTCTCTTCTGCAGTGTCCATGGATATGACAGAGGCAACAGCCACAAACTGCCTCTTGGGAGCTTTAGACAGAGCATTAAGAGACCTTGCAAAGTGGAGCCAGGTCAGTGGAGGGACACCAACGTTGACAGAGCTTGTACTGTGAGAAGAGGCTTAGAGAGCTGGGCTTGTTCAGCTTGGAGGAGAGGAGCTCTTGGGGGGAACATGGAGCAGCATTGCATAGTTACCAGGAAGACTGAGCCTGAGTCAAATCCATGGTAGAAGATACAAGGACAAAAGGCAATGGGCTGAGAAAAGGGACGGTCAAGCCAGATAAGGAGGAACGTTTTCCAGCATGAGGATAGTCAAGCACTGGAAGCTGTTTCCCAGAGAGCGTGCAACAGCTCTGTCCTGGAAAGGGATCCAGACATCTTTGAACAAAGCCCTGACTCTTCAGGTCTGACCCTGTTTTCAATGGGAGGTTGGTCAAGACACCCTCCAATTCCCTTTGAGCCTGAATGATGTTGTCCTCCTCCTGTCCTTCCATCTGCAGGCTGAGATATTTCCCCTCTTGGAGCAGACATTCTGAAAAAACACTCCAAATCTGGAAAGACTCTTCAATGCTCCAAGTACAGTTGGGTTGGGAAAAAAATAAACAACACAATACTATGCTGGATTATTTTTTCACAGAGACAGTTTTAAAGGGTCAAAGTAGATTCAATGCATGAATTCTGACAGTCAAGTTACAAAGAGGGAGGAAAAAAAGGCAACAAAATCTTTGTCAGTAAAGAAAAACTCCCCCAGCCTGTGGGATGTCCTCATTAGTTGGCCCTCTAGGAACTGGGATCCTTGGGCTTCTTGGTCTTAAGTGGGAGCTCAAATCCTGAACTGGAAGGACAACATTGGCTGCAGGTACACACCGTTTTCTTGACACGACTGTGAGATCAGACCCAGTGGATGGAGTTTCTCACACAGGTCACGGAGGAGGGCAGGATGTCGGGGAGAGGGGCACACGCTTCAGTTTCCCAAATCCCATGAGTTTTCCCAACCCATCCTTCTCTTGACCTCTGGCATCCTATTTCTTGAGATGCAAAGCTGGCGGGTCTTCTGTTGATAAAGCATCAGTGATCCTTCCAGTGATTCTGTGATTTCCTTTAGAGTGGCAAAAAAAATAATAATAATGATGAAAAGAAATGTTAAAGTAACAGTCTACTTCCACAATAGCAAATCTGGACAACGGCAATTAAATTAGTATTTGCCATATAAGGTATGATATCCCATCCTGAAGTACATATTGGAAGTGGTTCAGATGAAGGGTGGTCTTGCAAAAGTCACCCCTTGTGTCCCCGTGTGGCACAGACGCTGCTGGTTTCCCTCTCCAGAGAGTGGCAGAGGCCGGATCACCTTCTCAGAAGAGGCTCCTTGCCAGGGAGCCACGGCCATGGGGGGAGCTCACCTGGTTCTTATTGACACTTCACTCAACAGCTATTTGGATACTTTTGGTGCTTTTCTGGGATGACTATTCCTGCACAGAGGATCATAAAAAGACGACTGTTTCTTAAGAGATGGTGAAAAAGGCCCTGTTTGGCCAAGAAAGCCCACCATGTGCTCTGGAGGGAGCGAGGAAGATTATAAAAAGCACTAGGAAAGTCCAAAATGCTCTTCCAAAGGGCGAGTGGCCCTGAGCAGTGGTGATTGGCCACGTGTAAGTCTGTTAGAGAGGGTCAAGCAATGTCAGCGAGAAGCAAGGGGATGGCTGATGGCTTTAGCCAATCCTTACATCCGTGTCTGAAGCCAGCCATGGGAAGCAGTGGATGTTTGTGGGCAGAGGCTGAGGAAGAGGCTTCTCCTGGGACAATGGCAGGAAGGAAGACCCTTCCTCTGCAAACCAGGGGTGATACAGACATTCATCTCTTGTGTGCCTGCCTCAGCCTGGCGGATGGGGAATGCCCACTGCTGGGGGTGGCTGTTCTTAGGAATGCCCCATGGGCTGACAACTTGCTCCTTTCCCCTCCTTCAGTGCCCACACTTGGATGGACTTCAGGAAACATCCATGAGCCTGGAGGATGCACAAACCTCCTGGGCTGAGGTCTCAGCACTGCAGGGGCAGAGGAAGGGTTTGTGAGACACATGGGCGTGCAGGGAGAGAGCAGTGTGGGGGGAGCAGTGAGTGTGCTAAAGGCAGGAAGAAGAAATGTCAAAGCAAAGAGGCCAAGTGCATGAAATGCTTGATTTCAACTTGCCAATTCTGCATTAACGCCAAGGAATTTAGGTTACAGGAATGTCTCCAAGTAGAGTCTGCACCATCCAGACCCATGTGGATGGGCTGGCAGAGCCACCCCCAGCAGGGGGATCCCCATCGCCCACGCTGAGGCAGTCCGGATGCAAATATCTGCAGTGCCCACTTGTCACAGGCCTCCAGGCAGAGGGTGACTCATTCCCATGACCCTCGAAGCCTGGATCAGCTCGTTGTGCTTTTGCTGTCCTTCCCTTCATGTGTCAAGCCCATGGGAGCTTTGGCTTTGTCATCATCCCTACGGCCTGGGACAAGGTTTCTCAATTCCTCCTCTGCAGCTTCCCTGCTTCCACCTCCTTTGTGCTGCCTCTTTGTCCTGGAGCTCAGTCAGTTCCAACAAGCAGCCTCCTGAGACGGTGGCTTCTTTTCAAGGGGAGTTGCAGAGATCATTTTTGTGCCTGGAGGAGGCTGTCCTGTAAGGCCTATCAGATTTTCCATGATCCTTCAGCCTTCAGAGCTGCTTCCCAAGGCACCACTCGCATCAGTCTCCCAAGTACATCAAAGTCTTCTTCTCTGGAGTCCACCCGTTTTTGCTCTGCTGCTGGCCTTCCTCACTCCTCTTCGGCACCTGGGACTCCACTATTTCCTGGTGACAGCAGCCAAGGCTGACACTGATTTTCACCTCCCTGACCACTCTTTTTTTTTTTTTTTTTATTTGTTTTTTGCCAGGACCAGGTCCAGGTGAGCATCACCCTTGTTTGCCCACCTGGCAGCTGTGTTAAGAAGTTGTCCCAAGGTACTCCAGGCTGCTGGCACCCTGTGTCTTTGCCTGGCCAGTGAATGCCAGGGCAACTACTGTTCCCCATAGGAACCTGCTCATTGACTCGGAGACTTCTTCAGGTTGCTGTTAGAAGACTTATTCTGCCTACTGTGCCCGATCAAGTGGGTTATAATGGCCAAGACATTTTCACCCTTACTGGCTTCTCCTCTCATCCTCACTCACACAAGCTCACTCAACCCTTGCCCCATCTCATACAGGAGCTCCATAGATCTGAGCTTCTCCTTCACTCAGGGGGCATTCTGCTGGTCGTCCTCTTCCCTGCTACTCTCTCCAGCAGAGCCTGTACCCTTCCATTGCAGCACCACAGCTCAGCAAGATGTCCCACCACATCTCATTCAATCCCAAACCATCCCAGTTCTGTGAGTAGACATGGGACTCCTCCTGGCAGTGCATATTTGGGCCACAACACCTCAGCTGACTTCTCACAGGGAAACCTGAGCTGTGATCCTGCCCAGAAGAACCATTGTACATCGAGCAGTTCGTGCTGGGCTGGGCTGTACGTACAGAGTGGCCTTCACCCCTGGGCTGTGCTGCACAGATGCCTTGGCCACAGGACAACCTCAGCAGCACATTGTCACGCAGGAGCCTGCAGAAAGGTCCCAGTCTGTACCAGACATTTTGCCTCCCGCGTGGCCCTCCCTGTACCCGGCACTGCTGCAGGAAGTTCTCATGGAAACGTCCTATCTGTTTGACTGCCGAGATGACGAATAGTGTTGTTTCCTTGTAAGAAAATCCTGGAGTGGTTTGAATGACCAAAAGAGGAGACTGTCTGCTATGGAGGGGGTCTGCATGGTTGTCTGCGCGGTTTGCCGCATTTGGGTGGAAGGCCCATTCAATGCTACACCTCCTGGGGTTCTCACCATCGAAAACAGACATGAGATTTCTGAGAAACACCGGCCCACGATTAGAATTTGATAGAGAACAAAGTCGCCGAAGCAAAGATAAAAAAATTACAAATTTATTATATGAAACAGTGCTGAATGTGGTGCGTCTCAAAGCAGAGGCACACCTCATCTTTCAGCTTTTAGGTATTTATACCCTATCCCGGCCGCCGGAGTTTCTGTCTCTCTTCTCGTTGGTTGAGAAGTTGGAGCTCACATTCTTCCCAACCGCCTGACCCGTTACAGGTTCAGTTCACACCTTTTCACCTTACAGGGCATACACACACCTCCCCTACGAAATCATTATCCTAAACACGCCTTTGATTAGTTGATTACGCTACAAGTTATTTCACAGTCTTTGCTGCCATCTACTACCCAGTGTTAGTAATTACAAGCACTCTGGTGGTCGTTTACTTCATCAGGTGGTCGTATCCTCCTCTTCATCAGCTGCCCTCTAGATGACCTTAGTCCACTCAGCGGTCTTCACAGCCCCCTCAGCAGTTTTACTGTCCAGGCCTGGTTTCTTTGGCCTTATCGATACTCCCCTATCTTCTGGGTTCCTGTATTGAAGGCCACATTCCAGTCTGTTTCTCTTTACCTGGATAACGTTCTGTAAACAAGGATCCCTTGACAGACCCAGGGCAGTTCTAAGGATTAGTTGGGTGCCATTGATTAGATTCTACTATCACTAAGCCTCCTTTGTTAGTGCAGACACACTAACAAACATATATCCATTTGCTGAAGCAAAACTTAACCCGTTTCTCACAGTTCACCCCCTTTTCATTCATTACTTTTTATCCCATCAGTTGGCCTCTATCATAGACTTCCATTTTTGCACCGGGACACGTGCTAGTCTTCTGATGTTCGTTGCTATATCTCTCACAGCTTGCCCGTTATCATCAATTTGAAGACAACATTCTGAAGTGTTAAACTTGCCGCATACCCCTTTTAGAAGAAAGAGGTGCACAACAACTCCATGCAGGAGCACAGGCAATGACCAAACCAGCTAAGGAGTGCCCTGAGGAGAAGGGCCTTTGGGTCACGATGGCTGCCATGATGAGCCAGTGGGCTTTGCATTTCAAAAGGCAAATGGAGAGACTGGAGAGGGTCCAGAGGAGGTCTGACAAGATGGTGAAGACCCTAAAGCTTGAGCTTTGAGGAGAGTCTGAGGGAACTGGGCGTCTCTACCCTGCAGAAGGAGAGGATTGGGGTGACTTGTGTAAGAGCCTACACCTATCTGGAGGATGCACAAACCTCCTGGGCTGAGGTCTCAGCACTGCAGGGGCAGAGGAAGGGTTTGTGAGACACATGGGCATGCAGGGAGAGAGCAGTGTGGGGGGAGCAGTGAGTGTGCTAAAGGCAGGAAGAAGAAATGAAATATTGGGGGTTGGCTGTTCAGTGCTGGGATGTGGAGCTACAGAGAGGATTCTGGCACGGATTCTCCGGGATTCTGGAGCTTGGAAATCTTGGGGATAAATGAGCAGTAGCAAGGCTTTGGAGGAAACCAGGTGAGATGTGGGGAACTCACTGGCAGTGGCAAATCCTCAGACACCCACATTTTGGTGTTGGAAACAAGGAAGCAGGCACAGGCACAGGACAGCGTAGCTGTGGTGGGGATGGCCAAGGGCCTTGGTGGGGCGTTGACACCCCAACAGATCTGAGACCCTTGTTCTCTTGCCTGTGGCTTCTGTCTCTTCCACTGAGACCCAGGAGAGAACACAAGGTCCTTACAGCTCCAGTGCCTCGTTGCCTCCTCAGCCACCCCCCACAAATCCTGGGAGGTGCCCTACTGCTGACCTGCACCTGGCAACACACACTCCCAATCACATTGCCCCCAGGAAGATCCCCGAACATGCCAAGAGGGAAAGGAGCCCCATCTGTAGGGGATGTGGGTAAGGACGTGGCCTTCCTGCTTGGAAGAGCACATCAAGGGCTTCCACAGTGATCTCTACATTTAAATTTTCCGTTGTACCAAGTGTCTCCAACTTCCTGCTTCACCAGCCCCCAGGGACAGGACCCTTGTCTGCTCATTCCCTCCATGGTTTCTTCAGTGATGGGCTTCAGCAGGGCCTGCAAACACTCTCAGAAACCTGGAGGTTTGCTGCTGGCTCTTAGTTCTCTAGAGACTTGGTCAGCCTTTAGAGATCTGCAGTTCAGGAACTCGGCACCAGAGGGTTCATTAACATGCAAAACGCCCTGAGGAGCCAAGCCAGGCCATAATTTTCCCTTCATCTTCAATTCTTCTGTGGTTAATTAGAGAGCTTTCGGGAGTGGAGTCAAAGCGAAAAGATGTCAAGGCGAAGAGGCCAAGTGCATGAAATGCTTGATTTCAACTTGCCAATTCTGCATTAACGCCAAGGAATTTGGGTTACAGGAATGTCTCCAAGTAGAGTCTGCACCATCCAGACCCATGTGGATGGGCTGGCAGAGCCACCCCCAGCAGGGGGATCCCCATCGCCCACGCTGAGGCAGTCCGGATGCAAAGATCTGCAGTGCCCACTTGTCACAGGCCTCCAGGCAGAGGGTGACTCATTCCCATGACCCTCGAAGCCTGGATCAGCTCGCTGTGCTTTTGCTGTCCTTCCCTTCATGCGTCAAGCCCATGGGAGCTTTGGCTTTGACATCATCCCTACGGCCTGGGACAAGGTTTCTCAATTCCTCCTCTGCAGCTTCCCTGCTTCCACCTCCTTTGTGCTGCCTCTTTGTCCTGGAGCTCAGTCAGTTCCAACAAGCAGCCTCCTGAGACGATTGCTTCTTTTCAGGGGGAGTTGGAGAGATCATTTTTGTGCCTGGAGGAGGCTGTCCTGTAAGGCCTATCAGATTTTCCATGATCCTTCAGCCTTCAGAGCTGCTTCCCAAGGCACCACTCGCATCAGTCTCCCAAGTACATCAAAGTCTTCTTCTCTGGAGTCCACCCGTTTTTGCTCTGCTGCTGGCCTTCCTCACTCCTCTTCGGCACCTGGGACCCCACTATTTCCTGGTGACAGCAGCCAAGGCTGACACTGATTTTCACCTCCCTGACCACTCTTTTTTTTTTTTTTATTTGTTTTTTGCCAGGACCAGGTCCAGGTGAGCATCACCCTTGTTTGCCCACCTGGCAGCTGTGTTAAGAAGTTGTCCCAAGGTCCTCCAGGCTGCTGGCACCCTGTGTCTTTGCCTGGCCAGTGAATGCCAGGGCAACTACTGTTCCCCATAGGAACCTGCTCATTGACTCGGAGACTTCTTCAGGTTGCTGTTAGAAGACTTATTCTGCCTACTGTGCCCGATCAAGTGGGTTATAATGGCCAAGACATTTTCACCCTTATTGGCTTCTCCTCTCATCCTCACTCACACAAGCTCACTCAACCCTTGACCCATCTCATACAGGAGCTCCATAGATCTGAGCTGCTCCTTCACTCAGGGGGCATTCTGCTGGTCGTCCTCTTCCCTGCTACTCCCTCCAGCAGAGCCTGTACCCTTCCATTGCAGCACCATAGCTCAGCAAGATGTCCCACCACATCTCATTCAATCCCAAACCATCCCAGTTCTGTGAGTAGACATGGGACTCCTCCTGGCAGTGCATATTTGGGCCACAGCACCTCAGCTGACTTCTCACGGGGAAACCTGAGCTGTGATCCTGCCCAGAAGAACCATTGTACATCGAGCAGTTCGTGCTGGGCTGGGCTGTACGTACAGAGTGGCCTTCACCCCTGGGCTGTGCTGCACAGATGCCTTGGCCACAGGACAACCTCAGCAGCACATTGTCACACAGGAGCCTGCAGAAAGGTCCCAGTCTGTACCAGACATTTTGCCTCCCGCGTGGCCCTCCCTGTACCCGGCACTGCTGCAGGAAGTTCTCATGGAAACGTCCTGTCTGTTTGACTGTCGAGATGACGAATAGTGTTGTTTCCTTGTAAGAAAATCCTGGAGTGGTTTGAATGACCAAAAGAGGAGACTGTCTGCTATGGAGGGGGTCTGCATGGTTGTCTGCATGGTTTGCTGCATTTGGGTCGAAGGCCCATTCAATGCTACACCTCCTGGGGTTCTCACCATCGAAACAGACATGAGATTTGTGAGAAACACCGGCTCACGATTAGAATTTGATAGAGAACAAAGTCGCCGAAGCAAAGATAGTTGGAGCTCACATTCTTCCCGACCGCCTGACCCGTTACAGGTTCAGTTCACACCTTTTCACCTTACAGGGCATACATACACCTCCCCTACGAAATCATTATCCTAAACACGCCTTTGATTAATTGATTACGCTACAAGTTATTTCACAGTCTTTGCTACCATCTACTGTCCAGTGTTAGTAATTACAAGCACTCTGGTGGTCGTTTACTTCATCAGGTGGTCGTATCCTCCTCTTCATCAGCTGCCCTCTAGATGACCTTAGTCCACTCAGCGGTCTTCACAGCCCCCTCAGCAGTTTTACTGTCCAGGCCTGGTTTCTTTGGCCTTATCGATACTCCCCTATCTTCTGGGTTCCTGTATTGAAGGCCACATTCCAGTCTGTTTCTCTTTACCTGGATAACATTCTGTAAACAAGGATCCCTTGACAGACCCAGGGCAGTTCTAAGGATTAGTTGGGTGCGATTGATTAGATTCTACTATCACTAAGCCTCCTTTGTTAGTGCAGGCACACTAACAAACATATATCCATTTGCTGAAGCAAAACTTAACCCATTTCTCACAATGCACCCCCTTTTCATTCATTACTTTTTTGCTGAAGCTCATAACCTTCTTCCCATTTATTTAATAATAACTGTAACCTCTCATTTTGTTCTTCCTTCTGGTGGTCCCTTTTCCTTAGGACCATAATTCTCTGTGGTGTAACATCTTGATTCGAGGCCTTCGCATCTGGTAGACTGGTCACTTGCATTCCTTCTACCACACTAGAAATCCATCTCACTGCACAAGGAATAAAGCAAGGTATGAACAGCAGTCCAGTAGTAGCACATAACGAAATGAAGCCCACCTTTTTCCACCAAGATACTCCAAAAAAGTTATCCCACCAGTTGGCCTCTATCATAGACTTGCATTTTTGCACCGGGACATGTGCTAGTCTTCTGATGTTCGTTGCTATATCTCTCACAGCTTGCCCGTTATCATCAATTTGAAGACAACATTCTGAAGTGTTAAACTTGCCACATACCCCCCCTTCTTCTGCTAGTAGGTAGCCTAATGCCAATCTATTCTGGTACATTGCAGTTGGCATCTGTGTTTGTTGGGCCGCTATTAATTCTAATGCTGAGGCGGTCTGATTGGTAATTACTTCGAGTACGGCTTGCAACCTAATTATTCTATCGAGCATATAAACAGGTGTTCGATATCCCCAGCTACCATCTTGTGCCCATGTTGCTGGTCCGTAAGTTTCTATAATGCGTTGAGGGGGCCATTCATCCTGTCCCCATTTTTGAGCCCCTCCTATCTGGATATCTGACCGTTTCTCTCTCCTTAGTTCATCATATCGTTGGACTCCCAGCCCAGCGGCCTGTGCATCAGACAGCAAGAAAAAGAAAGGAAGGCATTATGTATCCAACACAACATATTCCTGACCAATTTGGAGGTAACCTTCAATAAGCACGTTGCCTACAATTCCAATAATGGCCTTCTAAAGCCCAAGCCCCGTTAGCAAATGGACCATCCCATGTTTCATCATCTTGTGGTACCTCATAATATAGCGGATCTTCTGAGCCTAATGGTCCTCCTGATATACTTAGATCCCCATGGGAGTCGCAATAATCACATTCAAAGGCCTCTGCATCCGGATGCCATTTACAGTTACATCCTCTCTCTTTTTTTGTTTGATTTGTAGCTGACCAAAACTTTGTGAAATATGTCCTAGTCCCATTTGAATTTTGCCAAGCTCATTGATAAACACTTATTCCATGGTTTTTGCTAGTAGTATTGTCCCACTGACAAGCCAGGAACAGAGAATCTTTAAACCCCCCTTTTTGGCCAATCTCTCTCCCTGCTGCCCTGCATCCAGCATGCCAAGGTTCGTGGAAGGAACACCTTACCCACGTACCATCTCTAAGCTTAACATGTGTTTGGTTCCATCTTCCTTGGTACCTTTGACAATTATAAGGAGTACACAGTGAACTGTAACAATCCATTCCTGGTGACAACGTCCACTCACATTCGCTTTTCCCTAAATATTTCCCTCCCGGTCTGGTTCTATTCAGGCAATAGTTCCCCTTCCCCGGG
Organism: Numenius arquata; assembly: GCF_964106895.1. NCBI lineage: Eukaryota > Metazoa > Chordata > Aves > Charadriiformes > Scolopacidae > Numenius > Numenius arquata. The sequence goes on along the minus strand of NC_133605.1, from coordinate 736,495 downwards.
TACAATATTTTCCATGCAACTCCCTCTTCAGTCCAGAACTTAGTCCCATGACGTACTGTACTTAAGCTACTCACTAACCATTTAGGCTGGACAGGCCGGGCTACCCATGGCCATTCTTCAGATCCCCTCGGGCTTCCGCGTACCCAACAACTACTCAAATTAAAGCTTTTTGCTATTTCCTTCCCTAATGTCACAAATTGGTTATCTTCCATTTGATTGTAACACAGAGGGATGGTCACAAGGTTCATTATTATGATAACATAAAACCTGCCAAGGTCTGGCGCGGCCCTCCCTCCCATTTCTCAACGCCTACTGGGTTGCTGCCAGCAGCGGAGTTCATTCGCAGAAGAGGAGTGAAGAGGCCAACCCAGTCTTGCCCTTGGCTTTCGTTTTTACTGTAGAACCTTTGCTGATAACCCTCCCAGATATTACACTTTTATTTCATTACCCTCAAATTTACAAATTCTGTTTCTTAAGAGTCAATTTTAATGGGTCACTTCCCTGGGTTACTGTCCACTCCCCAGAAGGTGGAGTTACTGCTCCTTTTACCCCAGCAGCACATGTCCACCCCTTTTCTTTAGTTCTTATGGCTGCTTCTGTTGTCAGGAGTACCAGGAAAGGTCCTTCCCACGCTGGGGTCAGAGTATCCTCTCACCAGGACTTTACTAGTACCCAGTCTCCAGGCTGTGTCTGGCGTAGTCTGAAGTCCAGTGGAGCTGTCTGGGGCAGCAATTCGCGTTGTCTCAAATCTGTAAGATATTGGGCTATCCCCCCCAGGTAATTTTTAAGATAAACATCATTAATTTCAGGAATGGGTACACCTTCTTCCCTTCCCAAACATGGAAGACCAAATAGCATGACATATGGAGATACTCTCAAATCTTTCCTCGGAGCAGTCCTAATTCTCAGCAAAGCTAAGGGCAGGCATTTAGTCCAGGGTAGCTTAGTCTCTATTACCAACTTGGTGATATGTGTTTTGAGAATTGCATTCATCCTCTCAACCCTGCCAGAGCTCTGGGGATGCCAGGGGGTGTGGAAGTCCCATTGTATCTCCAGGGCTGCACGTATCATCTGCAATACTCTGGAAGTGAAATGGGTTCCTCTATCAGAATCTATTCTTTCGATTATTCCATATCGGGGAATAACTTGCTCTGGTAACATTTTGGCAATGTTGGAAGCCAGTAGTAGTGGGGAAGGCCTCCACCCAGTGCATGAGATGATCTACTATCACTAACAGGTATTCCCACCTTTGCACCTTAGGGAGCTCTGTGTAATCCACTTGGATACTCTGGAATGGTCTGAGGGCTAACTTTCACCCTCCATTAGGGGCTTTTCTCATCACTTTCTTATTTACTTTCTGGCAAATTAAACAGTGATCTCCTATCTGTTTGGCCACAACATAGATGCCCAGACAACCGTAAGTTCTCAAACATTGGTCTCATAAAGCTTGTGTTAATCCTAGAATCAGTCAGGCACCTTCCGGACTTCTGGCTTAACATTGTTCTTACTATATGAGGGGTGGTGACGCGCGGAAACAAACCTTACAACTCACAGAGAGTTATAAAGCAGGTATGTTTATTGCGGCGCTGGGTGCAAGGGGGATCGCTCCTCCAAACTTGCACACCGGTTTGTAAAACAAGCGTCTATTTATGATGAAAAGCATACATATTCATTCAGGTGGGCTGGGTTATTATAATTGATTCTAAGAAAAGGCGTTACTATTCTAATTATTTCTAGGAACTCATTATCATAAGTCTCCTCCCCTTGCCGCATGCATACTGTCGCCTGGTGGTCGTGGGCCGGGGTCTTCTGGAGGAAGGCTCGCAGTCTTCTTCACCGTGTACCTTTACCTTTGTCCTAGAATGCTGGGTTGGCTGACCCCCAAACCGCAAAACTGGTCCCGACTAGATGGACACTTTACCCAGACCGTTAGGTTCCTCTTTAGCATGCAGGCTGTTCCCGCTATCTTATACACAAGGCCATTTCTTTATCTTGGAATGCTGGGCTCCGAGCTCTGTTCTTTGCCAGGCTGTACTAAATCCACACTAACAACCTTTAACCATTCATTCTGAATCAGTGGATACTATCAATGTTCTCCCAGAGGTCAATTTCCTGCTTTCCTCCACCAGTAAGGCTGTTGCCGCCACCGCTTGCACGCAGGTTGGCCGCACTCATGACACTGGATCTAATGCTTTGGATAAATAGGCTACTGGTTGTTTCTGCCCTCCCCAGGCTTGAGCTAACGCTCCGTAGGCTATCCCACCCTCCACATTTACATAGAGGTGAAATGGCTTTTCTAGGGAGGGAAGAGACAATACAGGTGCCTGTATTAGTTTTTGCTTCAATTCTTCAAACCGCTGTTGCTCCTCTGGTGTCCACTCAGGATTTTCTGTCTCTTCTTGCAATTTTTCATATAAGAATTTAATATGTTGGCTAAAATTATCAATCCATAGTCTGCAGTATCTAAGAAGGCCCAGAAACTTTCTTATTTCTTTTTGCTTCTTGGAGTTGGGGTTGCCACAATGCTAGAAATTCATTCTGGGTTTATTCTCCTTTTCCCTTCGCTGATCAAATGCCCGAAGTACTACACTTCCCTCTGTACAAATTGCAACTTACCTTCTGAGACTCAGAGTCCTTTTTCTGCCAAGAAGTTTAGTAATTTTATGGTGGCAGATCGAACTTCCACCTCCTCTTCCCCAGATATTAATAAATATGGGTTTATGAAAGGGAGGTCCTGTTTAACCAACTTGATCTCTTTCTATGACCATGGGACCCGCCTTCTCCATGCAGGGAAGGCTGTGGACGTTGTCTACCTGGACTTTGGTAAGGCCTTTGACACCGTCCCCCACAGCGTTCTCCTGGAGAAGCTGGCGAATCATGGCATAGACAAGTGTCCTCTTCACTGGGTAAAAACCTGGCTGGATGGCCGTGCCCAGAGAGTTGTGATTAATGGGGTGAAATCCAGTTGGTGGCCGGTCACCAGTGGTGTCCCTCAGGGCTCAGTTTTGGGGCCAGTCTTGTTTAATATCTTTATGGATGATCTGGATAAGGGGATTGAGTGCACCCTCAGTAAGTTTGCAGATGACATCAAACCTGGTGGGAGTGTTGATCTGCTTGAGGGTCGGCAGGCTCTACAGAGGGACCTGGACAGGTTGGATCAATGGGCCAAGGCCAATGGGATGAGGTTTAATAAGGCCAAGTGCCGGGTCCTGCATTTTGGTCACAACAACCCCAGGCAACGCTACAAGCTCAGGGAAGAGTGGCTGGAAAGCTGCCCAGCAGAAAAGGGCCTGGGGGTGTTGGTGGACAGCCGGCTTAACATGAGCCAGCGGTGCGCCCAGGTGGCCAAGAAGACCAACGGCATCCTGGCCTGTATCAGGAACAGCGTGGCCAGCAGGAGCAGGGCAGTGATGGTGCCTCTGTCCTGGGCCCTGGTGAGGCCTCACCTCGAGGGCTGTGTTCAGTTCTGGGCCCCTCACTACAGGAAGGACATTGAGCTGCTGGAGCGTGTCCAGAGGAGAGCCACCAAGCTGGTGAGGGGTCTGGAGAACAAGTCATACGAGGAGAGGCTGAGGGAACTGGGCATGTTTAGTTTGGAGAAGAGGAGGCAGAGGGGAGACCTCATTGCCCTCTACAACTCCCTGAAAGGAGGGTGTAGAGAGGTGGGTGTTGGCCTCTTCTCCCAAGGGAATAAAGACAGGACCAGAGGGAATGGTCTGAAGTTGCAGCAGGGGAGGTTTAGATTAGATATTAGGAAGAAATACTTTACTGAGAGAGTGGTCAGGCCCTGGATCGGCCTGCCCAGGGAGGTGGTGGAGTCACCATCCCTGGAGGGATTTAAGGAACGTGTAGACATGGCACTTCAGGGCATGCTCTAGTGCCCAAGATTGTTGGTTTCTGTCTGTTTGTGAGTGGGTTTGGTGTGTGGTTGTGGGTGTTTGTTTTGGTTTGGTTTTGGTGTTTGGTGTTCTGGGATTTTTATTTTTTTTTTTTTTTTGTTGGTTGGACTCGATGATCTCAAAGGTCCCATCCAACCAAAAATATTCTGTGATTCTGTGAAATCATCTACATTCTGAAGCAGCTTGATCTCTGGAGAAAAGGAAATTTCCTCAAGAATTTGTTCCAATACCCGCCCAAAAAGGTTGGGTGATTCAGTAAACCCCTGTGGTAACACAGTCCACCAAAATTGCTGCTTCCTCCCTGTTACTAGGTCCTCCCATTCAAAGGCAAACATGTCTTGACTTTCTGCTGCCAGAGGGCAGGTCCGAAAAGCATCTTTAAGGTCTACTACACTGAACCACTTGTGTTCACGAGGTATTTTGCTTAACAATGTATAAGGGTTGGGTAAAACTGGATAATGCATCTGAACAATCTTGTTTAGTTCCCTCAAATCTTGCACTAGTCTCCAACCCCCATCTGACTTCCGGACCGGTAAAATAGGTGTATTATAAGAAGAGATGCGTGGCTCCAAAAGACCATCTTTCAACAATCCCTCAATCACAGGTTGAAGCCCCTTCCTCCCCTCCAGGGATATAGGGTATTGCTTCACACACACAGGTTGACTCTGCTTCTTTAATTCTACTTTTAGAGGGGGTATGTCCAATCCTCCCCGATTTCCTTCCGCCACCCAGACTACTGGATTAATCGCTTGCCTCTGTGATGCTCCCCTTACAGCGCTCCCTTAAGAAGAGCATTTTAAAAGATACCTTGTGGAGTCCGAGTGCTTTTCTTACTGGGATCATCACAGACCAGCACCTCCTGGTTATAACCACTCTTTCAACAACCTTGGATGCCAACACTCAGGTCCCATGGACTGGTAAGGGTGTAGTTTGCTCAGGTAGCCCCTGGCTTGGTCCCCGTCCACTGCTCGTTCTTCTCCTCCAGAGTCCTGCCTCAAAGCAGAAAGGGCTGGGAGACCTCGCTGGTGGCAACTCGGGGAAAGAGGACATAGAGTATCTCAGATCTATCTACACCGTCTCCTACTAAATTCAGCAGTGGCCCCATGTTATCTCTTCTTCTGCTTTAACGGTTCCTGAATTACCAAAAGCTCATCTTGGTGCCCTGGAATTCCTTTTCAAGTTTCAACTGAGTTTTGATAAGGGCCATTGCTGAGCCAGGAGAATGCTGTCCTTGAGGACAAGATGTATCCAGGCACACAGTGAAAACTGGTCTTTTCATTGATTGTATCGTCAAGGGAGTGAGTAAAGATCCCTGTGTGATGTGTTTCATGTCCATGCAATGCCTGCAGCTACTGGGTAGAGAAGGGACAGACCTTGCCTCTCTGATGCCACCTGATGACTGGCGCCTCTGACAGAAGGCATCAGTCGAGGGAACGGGCGCCCAATCGCACTCTCTGCGATGCCGTCTGGGGCATCTGTGACACATCCACCCTGAATGGGAACTGCTTCCCTGCAGGTCCCGTGTGCTCCAGGCCAGCCTTGGAATCTCATGTTACTCTGTGGCCCTGGATTTGAACATTGCATTGAGTAGCTGCCCTGAATTCTGTCCGGCCACGGGGAGCTGAACCTGGGACAAATGCCCCTGTAGTCACTTGAGCTCTGGTAAATTCAGCTGATGGAAAAGAGAGAGGCCTTGCTCTCCCTATGGCACAGGAGTGCAGTCGTTCAAATGAATACCTCTAAAAACTGACACGAACATAGTGAGTAGACAAAATATTCTCTTGGCCTTTTTGGGGGGAATCAGTTGCCATTTCAGTCGGCCAAAGGATTTCCCACCAGGCTCATATGTGATCCCTGAGATGTTGCCCTGTCTCTAAGAACTACCCCATTAGAGCTTGCAGTTCCCTGCTCATATCTTTGACCACCCCTGACACCTTCAATGTCGCCAGGCGTTGTGTCTGAACAGCCCAATCCTGCCCTCCATCGCCATGGATGAACGTGGGAGCTGGAGACAAGGAGCTCACATGCAGGAGCCTATTTTTGTGCACACCTGAACCCCTGAGGGAAGAGGAATCCCACCTCCAGTGGGTTTGTGGCAAGCATAGGAGGGAGGAGAGTCTCCTTCAAACGCCAGCAACAGAAACACAGGATGAGATGTTCCATGGACTCAGCTGAATGCCTTCCCTCAGCAGGGGTAACAGAGATCCCTGCCTGTCGCTGTCTGGATGTCCTGTGTTACTATATAATAATACCAAAAATAGTGACATTTAGAAGTAACTTTGAGAGGAGAATTTTCAGTTCTGGAAAGAAGTGTCTCTATCCAGCTGAGGGAGGGAACACCGGGGATGACTTCAGCCTGTTTCACAGCCGGTTCCCCTGGAGCCCCAGGGACACCTCCAGGGAGCCCAGAGGGGCCAGAGGAATCGATGCCTTGGGCTGTTGCTCTGCTGCTGAGCTGGGCCAGGCTCCTGGGATGGAGGGAGCTCCTGGCCATGGGGCAGCGCGGCACAGAGACAGCTCTGCCCAGGAGCAGCTCCTCTGCCAAGCGCAGCAGGGCTGGGGGCTCTCCCAGGATATCTCAAGGAGATGAGACAGGCAGAGAGAGAGCTTAAAGGTGGTCAGGACTGGGAGGATGACTGAGAGCGCACTGGAGGAGAAATCTGCACAGCCCTTGACAGGGTAAGTCTCTGGCTGCAGGGCAACGCAGCTGCGGTTCCTGGAATCATCTCCTAAAGCTGGCACATCCCACAGCCTATGGCATCTATGAGGAGGTCTCTCACAGTTTCTTCAGAGTAGAGAAAAGGACTTGCTTTGGAGCCCAGCTTACCTAAGGCTCTTTCAAAGGGACAGGGCACATCAGCTGCCTTCTGCCAGGGATGGCTTCACACCCGGAGCGTGAAGCCAGGTGTTCACCAGGGGTGCCCAGGGCTGTCCTTCAGAACAGGGTCCCTGTGTCCCAGGGAACTGTGTGCTGGGGCAGGGACTCTGCCGCCAGCCAGGGTCAGCTCTCAGCCTGCCCGGGGAGCTCCCCACGGCAGTGTGGGGAGAAGCCATGGGTGGAAGAGGTAACACCGGGCAGGAGAATGTCCCGCTGTGAAGAGGGTGCTGTGTGGGTCAGGGCTGCTCACAGCTTCAGAACCCCCCAGGACACTTCCGAGGGTGAAGGTCAAGGCAGGGATTAAGTTTCAGGTAAAGAACTTTCCTGATTTTGTATTTTATTTTTCTATTTGTGGGGGAGGGGAGGTGGAAAAAAGGATAAATGTTTAAGGAGTTCTCAAGTTGGAAGAAGTCACTGGGACTCCTGAGCTGTAACTTTGAAAGATCAGTAGGTCTGCCTTGAAGCTCTTAGGGTGCCTTCAGCCACTCCTCTGCCCATGGAGAGCACCAGCATCACCTCTGCTGGACCATCAGGGTTGCTCTGACCTGCCCTTTTGCACCTGTGAACAGGAACATGAACCCAGCCCCTGCCCTGCAAACAGGCAGGTGTCTGTAGGGCCAAGGTGAGTGCACAGAGGTTGGGATGGGCTCTGTGAGTGCTGACAGGATAAGACACGGCACAGGGAAACACCTCCAAAGAGGAAAATGTCCAGGCAGCAGAGACATGATCAGGGAATGAGAGGAAACTAAAACCAGTAATACTGTGGGAAGGAGGGCAATGTTGATGTCTGGGAGGTGGCATGAACGGCTGGGCGAGGGTAGCATTTTCCTGAGTGCCCGGCTGTCTCTCCACTTGCCTCCCTCAACCAGAACCTCACTGCATTTTTCCTTGTTTCTCTACTTGTCTGTGATATTGTTGCTGTCTTGTTCTCTCAGTCAGGCTCTCTGGGGATGGGAGCTGAAGCAGCCAAGTCAGGCACGGCTCTTGTCATTCCTCCCAGGCAGGTGTGTCCATGGGAATGAAGTGCCCAAGCTCTCCTCTGACCTGTGGGGCTGTGGGCAAAGGAGTCTGTGTGGCTGGGGATTGAGCTGAGCCTCCCTTACTGAGATATCTTCAACAGGACACGTGGGTATCTCCTTGGCGTGTCCTTCCAAGCTCTGAGCTGCCCTCCAGGATGCAAATCTTTCCTACAGCATCTTTGTGTTCTCTCAGTGCCCCACGGAGAAGCACAGAGATGCTACAATGGAGGAAATGCTGCTGGGTTTGTGAAATCAACTCTGTGCATCCTTGGTGAGAAGTGGGGTGCCGAGCCCTTGCTCAGATACCTTAAGAAAGGGTAAGACATTTAGTGATCGCTCTGCTCTCAGCAGAAAAGAAGCCAATTTTCAAGGGAGGAGAGTGTGATTGCCCTCTAATACCCAAAGGTGCAAGTGCAGGAGAGTTGGGAACAAGCCCGTCCAGCCCCCCCTGAGCTTGCCCTAAGCCACAGTGAATCCTTTTGCCTCTTAGGTCTTACAGTTGCTAACTCTGAGCGCAGGAGAAATGTGGGGGATTTCTGGCTTTGGAGAACCAGTCATGATGTGTGGGTAGGAAGAAAATTCCCTGAACTCAGTTCTACCACCCACGTTGTTTCAAACTGGAAGTGCAGATGCTAACAAGCCCTTCTGCATTAGGAATGGTTTAGTCTCACAAATTCCAAATATCCTCCCGAGCCCCTCTGCCACATTCCAACGTACCCACTGCAGCAGGGCAGGGATGACTCCTGAAGCGGCCAAATGCAGAGGCCTGGCTGTTCACAGCACTGGCAGCCAGCACAAAATGAAGCTCAAGTCAGGGATCTGAAAGAAGGTTGCAGAGGGACAGTCTACAGGAAATGGCGTAGCTTTTCCTGAAACAAGCCTGTCCTAACTTGTTGCTTTCTTTTCCTCCAAGAACAGTGCCCCATGCCCAGAGGAAGCAGATGCCCAACAGCAGCTCCATCACCCAGTTCCTCCTCCTGGCATTCGCAGACACACGGGAGCTGCAGCTCTTGCACTTCGGGCTCTTCCTGGGCATCTACCTGGCTGCCCTCCTGGGAAACGCACTCATCATCACCGCCATCGCCTGTGACCACCGCCTCCACACCCCCATGTACTTCTTCCTCCTCAACCTCTCCGTTCTTGACCTGGCGTCCATCTCCACCACTGTCCCCAAATCTCTTGCAGTTTCCCTCTGGGACACCAGGGCCATCTCCTACTGGGGATGTGTGGCCCAGCTCTTGTTCTTTCTCTTCTTTATCACAGCAGAGTACTCCCTTCTCACTGTCATGTCCTACGACCGCTATGTTGCCATCTGCCAACCCCTGCACTACGGGACCCTCCTGGGCAGCAGAGCTTGTGTCCACATGGCAGCAGCTGCCTGGGGCAGTGGGTTTCTCAATGCTCTCCTACACGGCCAATACATTTTCCCTACCCCTCTGCCAGGGCAATGTCCTGGACCAGTTCTTCTGTGAAGTTCCCCAGATCCTCAAGCTCTCCTGCTCACACTCCTACCTCAGGGAAGTTGGGCTTCTTGTGGTCAGTGCCTGTTTAGCATTTGGTTGTTTCATTTCCATCGTGGTGTCCTATGTGCAGATCTTCAGGGCTGTGCTGAGGATCCCCTCTGAGCAGGGACGGCACAAAGCCTTTTCCACATGCCTCCCTCACCTGGCCGTGGTCTCCCTCTTTGTCAGCACTGGCTTCTTTGCCAACCTGAAGCCCCCCTCCATTTCTTCCCCATCCCTGGATCTGATGGTGACTGTTGTGTACTCACTGGTGCCTCCAGCTGTGAACCCCCTCATCTACAGCATGAGGAACCAGGAGCTCAAAGAAGCTTTGAAGAAACTCATTCAATGGGTTCACCTCCAGCAGCAGTAGAGCTGCCCATCTCTCCTCACAGACTCTTCTTAGCTTTTCTCAGGGTGGTTTGTGCTTCATTTCTTTTTCATCTGTGGTCATCGTGTTCATACAGGAATGTCTGTATTTGCTCCACATCTCCAGAAGCATGATCCTACTGTGCTGAACAATACAGAGGCCTTTGGTAAATGTGCCATCACGGTGTCAGAGCTGGCTTCCTGAGGAGCATCTCTGTAATCAAAGGGCAGCTCTCCCAAGGGCAGCTCCTGAAGCCTGGGCTCTTCTTCCTGCTGAAGGCAGGAGCAGGCTCCAGGAACTGCACTCGCCATGGCTGCTGCTGAGCTTGGTTCTCGGAGGGTTTATGGGGAGAGGGCACTGGGAGACATTCTGGGGAGAGAGGGCTGGACCCAGGTCTCACTAATTTTAAGTGTCTGTCCTGGGTTGGGTGTCACAGGGCTAACCTCTTACAGTGCTGGGGAAAACTGCACTTTTAGAAGCTCTATTGTCTGAATTCATGAAAATATTTACTTTATAGCCAGCCAGACTCTGTGGGATTCAAGGTCTCGGTGTTTTTGAGCCTTGCCAGGTGCAGGCACAAGGAGGAGCAAGGCCTGGGCATTTGGCCTGGGCTGGCCAACAGGATTATTTCATACCATCATCGTCACATTCAATATAAATTAGAAAAGTTTGCTGTGTAGTTTCTCTCTCCCTTGATGGTGATGGTCCAGAGAACTCCTTGCCTCAGTTCTGGGCCCCGGTTCTGGACCCCTGAGCCCTTCCCTTCCCCCCAGAGCCTCAGCCCTTGCAGTGTCCAACCTTTGCTGTTCCTGCTGGGAGCGCACACCTTCCTGCTGATGGAATGGGCTGAGAATAGTTCTTGTATATCTTAGATTAGTATCGGGATTGATACTGGTTCTTTAGTATTATTGTCAATTATTTAGTCTTATTCTATTAAATCTATTCCCTTTTAAATTATTAAATTTATTTAATCAATTAAATCCATTCCCCTTATTAAATCGATTCCCCTTTCCCGGTGGGGAGGGGTCATTGGGTGAGAGAATAATTGTCTAAATGACCATAAATTGTTATGGGTTTTCTCAAACCGTAACAGTATCCACAAGCAAACAAGGGCTCTGCCATCCCAGGGGAGGCCGGTGGGACCCTCCAAAAGGAGACTGGAGAGTGATTCGTGTGTCCTTCAGTAAAAGCCCATGGATGGGTCAATGTGCACGTGGGAAAACATCCTGAGTCATGAAAAAAGCTCTGAGCCCATTCCACAGCTGTAGACCCCTGGGAAGGAGCTCAGTGGCAGTGCGGCCCCTCCAGCTGATTCTGCTTCCCTCCCTGACCAGCACAGCCAGTGTGGAGTCACTCCAAGGGCCCACAGCCCACTTGCTCTGTGGAGCATCATTGCCAGCGTGGGGCCCTGTGAGGAGCACAGCGCCACCAGGCTGGACCAGAGGAGGGGTGGGGAGAGATCAGAGGAGCCGACCACAGCTAGAAATAGCCTTGGAGAGAAAAATGTCTGTGTTCAGCTACTCCAAGACAATACCCAGAGTTTGGGTACCCTAAAGGACGCTCACGGTGCAGAGTCCTTGCTGTGCTGGTGCTCCACCAGGCCTGGGAGGTGGCTGGAGAAGGATTGGTGTCCACCACTTGCCATCTCTTGGTGCCGTCATCCCTCCTGAAGGGTGTCATGGAAAGGAAGGCTGGGGCCCTGTATCAGGGCTTGCACTGAAGGAAGCCACATCACTTTGCTGCCATCCTTCAGTCCTTGTGCCCAGAACATGTTCTTCAGGCAACCTTCCCCACCCTGGGTGTCAGCTCTTACCTCAAAAGTCACCCCTAGACAAGGCTCTTCAGCAGGGCTGAGCTGGAGGACTGGGGTCCAGCTGTGACCACAGGAAGACCTCTCCTGGGTCCTCTGCAAGGCTGGCAGCCTCTGTGGTCCCCCAGCAGAAAAGGCAGCATACAGAGACTTGGGAAACTGTAGACCATCCCCATGCCCATGGGAGCCCTCAGGAAGAGTCCCTCACTCCAAAGATCCAGCCTGGCTTGTTGCTCCAATGGACAGACAGGGGAAACTGTCCCAAGAACCTCCTTCCAGACCCCATTGCCTCGTACCAGCCCCAGTGCCCAGACAGACAGGGCTCTCCCCCTGGTCACTGCAATGGTTCCAAGCACCCAAGGCAGTGTGGAGTCACCCCGTGTGTTACCCACCTGGTAACACATCCATGTTGTAGTTACTGCTGAGCGAAGCTTGCACAGCATCGAGGCCATTTGGGCTTCTGATGGTGCCCCAGCAAAAAGTAGGCAGGGGGTACATGGGAAGTTCAGAGGGGACATCGCTGGGACAGCTGAGCTAAATGAGCATATTCCATACCATATGACGTCATAAGTGAGTGAGTGGCTGTGTGGGACTGAGCTGTCTACCAAGGTTATACCACAACACCCGTACATCAAGGCAAGCTCAGACAGGACTGGTTGAGGAGCAACCTCAAGGAGAAGGGTTTGGGCATCCCAAGGTCAGCCAGAGCAGCCAGTGCGGCTCAACAAGAATATGGCCATGAGCACATTGGAGGAATATGGCCACCCAGAAAAGGAGACTTATTGTCCATCCTGACTCAGCAAGAGTGTGGCCACATTGGGAGTGGTGTGCCCCAGGGAGTTGACTCCCTGTTCTGGAGGAACTGGAAGGAATGGTCACATCTGCCAGGATGGGGCTATGGGCCATGTGTGGAGGGGCTGAGAGACCTGGGCTACTTAGCCCAGTGAAGTGGAGGCTGAGGGAAGAATAGCAGCAGCTCAAGACAGTTTGAACATTTCTTTTCAAGATGATGGCACCATTTTTGACAGTGGGAAGTAGGATGGCAAAGGAAAATCATCAGACACTGCAGCTTTGGACGTCCAAAGTGCACCTGAGGATGAAGAAATGTCATTCTGAGGGTGGTGCTGTGGTGCAAAAAGTCCCTGAGAGGGAGTCTGGACCAGCCCATGGCTTTGTGTTTCAAAGAACATCTGGTGAGGAAGGAGAGACACCGGTACAGATAGGGACATGCTGGTGTGAGAACAAGACGGGGAAGTACATTGGGTGTCTGCAGCCTGCAGGGAAACAGGCACAGGCATGGGACAGTGTAGGACAGCCTGTGGTGCAGATGGCCAGGGGCGCTGTCAGGGCTGAAAGGCCCTGGCAGAACCCAGGTCTTTGCCCCCTTGGCTATGGCCGATGGCCCGGCCACAAAGGCCTAAGAAGACACACATCATCCTCATGGCAATGGGGCATCGTTGCCTCCTTGCAACCCTCCCAGGGAGGCCGGGAGGTGTCGTACCATTGTCCTGTCTTTGGCATTGCACTCCCCACATCCCCAGGAAGAACCTTAACCCACACAAAAGGGTCAGGATCTGCCTTCCCAGGGTCTGGGGGTCAGGGCTTGGCCTTTCTGCTTCATCAAACAAAGCCAGGGGTTTCTCAGCACCTGAGCTGCCTGCACAGCACCTTTGCCTTCCTGCCATCATGGCCTCCTGTGATCTGCTCTAACGAGTCCCTGGGGAGGCTTTGTCAGGAATGGCACTCATAGGGGCCTGTTTATACTTCAAGGTACTTTGGGGTTTGCTTCTGATTTTGATTTCTTGAGAGGTTTCTTCAATCTCCTCTTGGCATCTGAGGTTCATGGACCCAGCACCAAATATGCCATGGGGCTCATTAAGATACAGAAAGCCCTAATGAGCTATGTCTCTGCCTGTAATTTTCTTTAAGGCCTTAGGACTTGTACAACTAATTGGAGAGGTTTCAGTTGGGTACCTAATATGAAGCTTTACGTGAAGATCTCATAAAGGAGGATTCTTTCTCTCAAGGGTATTTTCTATCTTGTTTTAGTTTATAGAAGAAGTGAGAACAGCATTCTCCAATGGGTATTGATCCAGCAGGTCTCCTGCAGACACCTGTACAGGCAGGAGAAGCAGTCCCTTTAGGTCCAACACTGTATGGACAACCTCACTCCTCACCTCCTCAAGCCCACCAGTTCCCTCCTCAGCCACTTCGCACTTGCATCCCTTTTCCTCGCATCAGACTTCTCCACCGCACTCTGCAGCTGGATGGTACAGCTCCTTTCCACCAGCTCCCACCTGCTTTCCTTAGAGACCGGGCTGCACAACGGCACAGAAAGGTTTCTCTTCATTGCCGACAAAGAAAAGTTAAACGTGATGTAATTTAACAAACTATAGAACTCTCTCCTCACATATAGGCAAAGTCTAAGCAGCATCTCCTGTTGTCCAGCTTTCACAAGGGGTTTCCAGACAAGAACATTTTTAGACAGAGAGGTAAGAAAGGATAGATATAAACACAAGGAAGGTGTTGACTAAAGAGTTAAAGAGACTTCTGAATGATGGGGCAGGTTTCTAACTCCCTGAGCCTCAAAGCAGAAAGCAGAGAGTGGAGAGGCATCTGACTGGCCAAAGAGCAAGCGGAGGAGAAACCCGAGAGCAATGGGAAGGGCAGGCGTCCAGGTAGTCTGCTGAAAAGATGTCCTTAGACATGGCCATTGAACCAGGAGAGGTGGAAACACCTGAGTAACGAGGTCGATGAAGTAATTAACAGAGTAGTGGTAATACAAATACAGGGGAAGATCAGTATTTCTTCTGCCATTAGTACACTCCCAGGAAATTCTGTCATGGTGGGAAACTCAGCCATTTCTTAAACGTGCTCCGATGATTCAGATGATGAAAATGTGCTGGTACATTTTTTTCAAATGTAAAAAATAAATATAAAATAACACCGTGCACCTTTCTGGTCAGAAATCAGTCGTGTGAGCATAAACAACCAGGACTGTTTGGACATTAAGCACAATAAAAAGAGTTTTTACAAATACATTAGCAAGAAAAGGAGGACTAAGGAGACTCTCCATCCTTTATTAGATGGGGGCGGTAAGATAGTGACCAAGGATGAGGAAAAGGCTGAGGTACTTAATGCCTTAATTACCTCAGCCTATAATAGTAGGACCAGTTGTTCCCTGAGTACCCAGACCCCTGCGATAGTAGATAGGGGTGGGGAGAAGAACGAAGCCCCCATAATCCAAGGGGAAATGCTGAGGGACTGATGATGCTGACACAGGCCAGGATGCTGTTGGCCTTCTTGGCCACCTGGGCACACTGCTGGATCATATTCAGCTGACAGTTGACCAACATCCCCAGGTCCTTTTCTGCCGGGCAGCTCCAGCCACTCTTCCCCCAGCCTGTAGAGCTCATGGGGTTGGTGTGACCCAAGGGCAGGACCTGGCACTTGGCCTTGTTGAACTTCACACCATTGGCCTAGGCACATCCATCCATCCATACTGTCCAGATCACTCTGTAGAGCCTTCTTACCCTCCAGCAGATGAACACTCCCACCTAACTTGGTGTCTTCTGTGAACTTACTGAGGGTTCACTCCATCACCTCGTCCAGATCATTGATAAAGTTATGAAAGAGAACAGGCCCTGCTACTGAGCCCTGGGGAACACCACTGGTGATTGGCCGCCAACTGGATTGAACTCCATTCACCACCGCTCTCGGGGCCCAGCCCCCAGCCAGTTTTTTACCAAGCGAAGAGTACTCCCATCCAAGTCATGGGCAGCCAGTTTCTCCAGGAGAATGCTGTGGGAAATGTTGTCAAAGACTTCACTAAAGTCCAGGGACACAACATCCACAGCCTTTCCCTCATCCACCAAGTGGGTCACCTCGTTATAGAAGGAGATCAGGTTTGTCAAGCAGGACCTGCCTTTCACAAGCCCATGCTGACTGGGCCTGATCGCCTGGTTGTCCTGTTCGTGCCTGTCGTGTCAAAAGGAATGTAGTTTTAGTTTTGTCTGTCAGAGTCCCAGGACCTTCACTGATTTGTCTGTCAGAGTCCCAGCAAAGGACTTGCAGTGAGTCAGATTCACAATCAATCAAAATGATTTATTTTATTGAGAACCTCACAACAGATTTGAGATTGGCGTTGATAAATTCACTAACTACAATAGCGCTACTAATTGAAGTTAATATTGCTGGTAAAAATAGTAATAATACAACAGCTCAGGGTAACATTCACCAGAGGGTGAAAGGCGCAGCGCTGACCCAGGAAGGCATCCCTGCCTGGGGTGGAGGGAGAGAACGCAGCCCCTCGACCGGTCCCTCAGGTGTCGAGGTTCTTCTCTCCCAGTTTAGCAGTCATTTTCTCTGTCTTTTTATTTCCAAAATTATGAGGTTTCCCTCCACCAGGTTGCATGATTTGGGTGCAGAGATGAGTGCTACGGTCATATATGTTTCGCATGATGTCTATAATCCTCATTAGCGTATGCAGGGGGGTCAACTTTAATATGCATTTCACAGGCAATGAGGCAAAGGTCACTCATTGGACATGACGGCCCTTTGAAGAAGCAAAGACCTGCAACGGTTCCTGTTATCTTCTTGTCTTTGCTGACCAAAAGCAGGGCTGTCCTGCCTCCACAGGGCTCCCTCCTGATCCGTATCCCCTCAGACCCAGGCGAGTCTCCACTCCTCCAGGGGACACAAGAGATGGCAAGGCCAGTCTTAATCGTTCTTTGAGCACAGAGCCCTCATTATCCAAATTCCACAGTGCCATGACGTGTCCTTGCACTCCGGATGATCTGTTCCATAACCTTTCCAGGTACCGAGGTCAGAATGACAGGCCTGTAGTTCCCCGAACCCTCTTTGTTGCCCTCTGGATGGACGTCTCATTTGCAAACCTCCAGTCACCTGGGAGCTCCCCATTTTGCCAGGACTTCTGGTAAAGGATGGAGAGTGGCTTGGTGAGAACACCGACAAGCTCCCTCAGTACCCTCGGCTGGATCCCATCCGGCCCCCCAGACATGTGTGTCTAAGTGCTGTGTTAGGTCACTCACCATTTCCCCTTGAATTATGGGGGACTCATTCTGCTCCCCGTCCCTGTCCACTAGATCAGGGGGAGTGGTACTCAGGGGACCACTGCTCCTACTACTAAAGTCTGAGGCCAAGAAGGCGTTAAGTACCTCAGCATTTCCCTCATCCATGGTCACTGTGTTTCCCCTTCCTGTCTAATAAAGGATGGAGATTATCGTTAGTTCTCCTTTTACTGCTGATGTATTTATAGAAACCTATTTATTGTCCTTAACATATGAAGCCAGATAAAACTCTTGTGGGCCTTTCTTCTAGTGGGTTCTAGTTCTAGTGGGACTCTGGCCCTTATAAATTTCTCCCCACAGAGCCTCACAAGATCTTTGTAGTCACCATGAGGTCCCTGCCCTTTCTTCCAAAGGCCACAAACTCTCCTTTTCTCCCTGAGTTGTGACCAGAGCTCTCTGTTCAGCCAGGCCGGTCTGGTGAGAGAGGTGAGAGAAGGCAAGTGAGAGAAATCTCCTTGGGATGGTGGGGGCTGTTCCTGGCGTCACACACAGCAATGTCAGGGCTCTGACAGGGCTGTTCAGAGACACGAGTCCTTCCCTGGCACAGGCAGAAGCCCTGCAGCAGACTCCCTGGCCTCCGGTGGCCACCCCCAGAGGCTGCAGCCCCTCGGCCCTGCGGGCTGTCTCCTGCTCTGCACCTCTCGGAGATGCCCCACGGCTGAGGAATGGACACAGGGACCTCGGTCCAAGGAAGCCCATCCCTGTGCTGCATCCAGCGGCTTTCCCAGGATGTTACCCTCAAAATGAACGGATCTCAAGAAACTGTCTGTCCCACAGACCTTTGAGGAACTCCCAGGAACTTCTGATGGTCTTTGTACTCACTGGAGTTAATCTCACCACACACACATGACGTACATGCGGACATCTCAGCTGTCCAATACAAACATGGACTTCTTCAGGACAAGGGGAAATGGCCTCAAGTGACACCAGAGGAGGTTCAGATTGGATATCAGGAAAACTTTCTGAACTGAAAGGGTTATCAAGCACTGGAACAGGCTGCCCAGGGAAGTGGTGGAATTGTCATCCCTGGAAGTATTTAAAAGACGTGGTGCTTAATGACATGGTTTAGTGATGGTTTTTGTCAGGGTTAGGTTTATGCTTGGACTCGATGATCTGAAAGGTCCCATCCAATCTAGAAAACTCTATGATTCTTTAGAGGGACAACCAGCCTCCCCAAGCTGGGATAAGAGGCCAGAGCCAGAAATGGTGGTTGTTACTGGCAGGGTGTGTGACAATTACCCTGGGGAAGCTTCCTTGGGGTGTCCAGCACTCACAGGACCACAGAAGAACCTGCTCTGCTGGTCCTTCCTGTCTTTCCTAGGATGCCTGGCTGTGCAAGGACTCTGTTGCGTGCCCACACCTTGCACACTCACACAGTTAAGCTCTGCACTTGTGTTTTCTCCGATGATTCAGATGATGAACATGTGCTGGTATATTTTTTTCAAATGTAAAAAATAAATAAAAAAAATAAAATAACACCGTGCACCTTTCTGGTCAGAAATCAGTCGTGTGAGCATAAACAACCAGGACTGTTTGGACATTAAGCACAATAAAAAGAGTTTTTACAAATACATTAGCAAGAAAAGGAGGACTAAGGAGACTCTCCATCCTTTATTAGATGGGGGCGGTAAGATAGTGACCAAGGATGAGGAAAAGTCTAAGGTACTTAATGCCTTAATTACCTCCGTCTTCAATAGTTGGACCAGCTACCCCCAGGGTGTACAGCGTCCTGGGCTGGAAGATAAGGATGGAGAGCAGAACAACCCCCCTGTAATCCAGGAGGAAGTACTTAAGGATTTGCTTATGCACCTGGACACGCATAAGTCCATAGGGCCGGATGGGATTCACCCAAGGGTACTCAGGGAGCTGGCGGGAGAGCTCACCAAGCCTCTCTCCTTTATCTATCAACAATCCTGGTCAACAGGAGAGGTACCAGATGACTGGAGGGTGGCCAATGTGACGCCCATCTACAAGAAGGGCCAGAAGGAGGATCCTGGAAACTATAGGCCTCTCAGCCTGATCTCGGTACTGGGAAAGATCATGGAGAGGATCATCTTGAGTGAGCTCTCACGGCAAGTGCAGGGCAGCCGAGGGACCAGGGCCAGCCAGCATGGGTTTATGAAAGGGAGGTCCTGCTTAACCAACTTGTTCTCTTTCTATGACCATGGGACCCGCCTTCTCCATGCGGGGAAGGCTGTGGACGTTCTCTACCTGGACTTTGGTAAGGCCTTTGACACCGTCCCCCACAGCGTTCTCCTGGAGAAGCTGGCAAATCATGGCATAGACAAATGTCCTCTTCACTGGGTAAAAAACTGGCTGGATGGCCGTGCCCAGAGAGTTGTAATAAATGGGGTGAAATCCAGTTGGTGGCCAGTCACCAGTGGTGTCCCTCAGGGCTCAGTTTTGGGGCCAGTCTTGTTTAATATCTTTATTGATGATCTGGATGAGGGGATTGAGTGCACCCTCAGTAAGTTTGCAGATGACACCAAACTAGGTGTGAGTGTTGATCTCCTTGAGGGTCGGCAGGCTCTACAGAGGGACCTGGACAGGTTGGATCATTGGGCCAAGGCCAATGGGATGAGGTTTAATAAGGCCAAGTGCCGGGTCCTGCATTTTGGTCACAACAACCCCAGGCAACGCTACAAGCTCAGGGAAGAGTGGCTGGAAAGCTGCCCAGCAGAAAAGGGCCTGGGGGTGTTGGTGGACAGCCGGCTTAACATGAGCCAGCAGTGTGCCCAGGTGGCCAAGAAGGCCAAAGGCATCCTGGCCTGTATCAGGAACAGCGTGGCCAGCAGGAGCAGGGCAGTGATGGTGCCTCTGTCCTGGGCACTGGTGAGGCCTCACCTCGAGGGCTGTGTTCAGTTCTGGGCCCCTCACTACAGGAAGGACATTGAGCTGCTGGAGCGTGTCCAGAGGAGAGCCATCAAGCTGGTGAGGGGTCTGGAGAACAAGTCATACGAGGAGAGGCTGAGGGAACTGGGCATGTTTAGTTTGGAGAAGAGGAGGCTGAGGGGGGACCTCATTGCCCTCTACAACTCCCTGAAAGGAGGGTGTAGAGAGGTGTGTGTTGGCCTCTTCTCCCAAGGGAATAATGACAGGACCAGAGGGAATGGTCTGAAGTTGCAGCAGGGGAGGTTTAGATTAGATATTGGGAAGAATTACTTTACTGAGAGAGTGGTCAGGCACTGGAACAGCCTGCCCAGGGAGGTGGTGGAGTCACCATCCCTGGAGGGATTTAAGGAACGTGTAGACATGGCACTTCAGGGCATGCTCTAGTGCCCGAGATTGTTGGGTTGTGTCTGTTTGTGGGTGGGTGTGGTGTGTGGGTGTTTGTTTTGTGGGGGTCTTGTTTTTGGTTTAGTGTTTGGGTTTTTTGTTTGTTTTGGTTTTTTGATTTTTATTTTGTTTTGTTTTGGAGTTTTTTTGTTGTTTTTTTTTTTTTCCAGTTATCTCAACGGTCCCTTCCAGCCAAGAAGATTCTGTTATTCTGTAATTGTTTTCCCAAAGAAATAACATATTTTTCTAAATAGGAATTTCCCAACTGGTTGAAATCTTCTCCTTTATATTCTGTCTGGTACAATCTCCCACATAATATTTCAAAACAGCTTAGGTTCTCTTTAGCTCTTGGCTTTACATGTAGTCTGAGCAGAGCTATGGGTAATGCCTGATACCAATACAAATTCGCTTCCTGACATATTTTGGCTATCTGCTGTTTTATCGTGTGATTCATTTTTTCTACTTGCCCGCTGGCCTGCGGCCTATATGGGGTGTGTCATTGCCAATCAATTCCCAATCGTTTACTAACTTGTTGCACTACTTGTGCACAGAAGTGAGTACCTCTATCTGATGAGACGACTGTAGCTACCCCGAATTGAGGTATTACCTCGTTCAATAGCACTTTAGTCACTTCTCTCGCCTTGCTTGTTCTACAGGGAAAAGCCTCTGGCCATCCAGAAAAGGTGTCTGTAAGTACCAATAAGTGCTTGTACCCCCCTTTTCTTGGGAGTTTGGAAAAATCGATTTGCCAATGGCCTCCTGGTGTGTTTCCTTTCCCAATAGTTCCTCACTGTACTCGATTACCTGTGTTGGGGTTGTTTCTTGAACACATTTCACACTGCTGAGTCACTTGTCGAACAGTGGTATATAAATTCCGTCCTATCCATTTCTGACTCAAAAATTTATATAACGAATCTGCTCCCCAATGTGTCTTATCGTGTTCTTCTCTAACAAGTCCCCACACTAGTTTGGCAGGTATGATAATCCTACCGTCACTCAAATAAGCCCATCCCCTGGAGGGAACTTCTCCTCCTAGTTCTTGGATGAGCTCCTGGTCTGGTCTAGAATATTCAATGCCCTCCTGGTCATCCAGGTCTTTATTTCTACTGTCTGGAATTAAAGCTGAAATGGGTTCTTTCTGGGTTCTTTCTGCTGCCTGTTTAGCCTCACAGTCAGCCAAGCTCTTACCTCTTTCTTGGTCAGTGTTCCCCCTCAGATGTCCTCGGCAATGCATGATGGCCACTCTAGCTGGTAACTGTACTGCCTCCAATAGGCGAAGTATTTCTTCTGCGTGTTTGATCTGTTTTCCTTGCATGGTAAGCAATCCTCGTTCCTTCCAGACTGCTCCATGGGCATGAACAACACCAAAGGCATATTTAGAGTCTGCCCATGTATCTATCTTTTTCCCTTTTACCAATTCCAAAGCCCTGCTCAAGGCAATAATCTCAGCCTTTGGAGCTGACGTCCCGGCAGGCAATGGTTGGGATTCAATTACCTTATTTGTTGTGGTCACTGCGTATCCAGCTTTACGGATTCCTTGTCGGACAAAGCTGCTTCCATCCGTAAGCCAGGAGTCCTGTGCATCCTCCAGGGGTTCTTCTTTCAGATCTGCTCTGCTGGAGTACACAGTCTCTATTGTTTCCAAACAGTCATGTGTCAGTGGTTCAGTCGTTGCCTCACT
The DNA here is from genome assembly GCF_964106895.1 of Numenius arquata. NCBI lineage: Eukaryota > Metazoa > Chordata > Aves > Charadriiformes > Scolopacidae > Numenius > Numenius arquata. The sequence continues at coordinate 714,970 of NC_133605.1, read as the reverse complement.
AAGGAAAGACGCTGGGTTCACAACGCTAGTCACCTCAATTTTAACGTCATCCAATTCAACCAGGACGGGCTGGTATTTCACAAACCTGGATGGGGAAAGCCAGTGATCCCCTCTCTGTTCCAATACAGCGGATACCGAATGTGAAACCAATACTGTCATCTTCTGGCCCAAACCACATTTCTGGGCTTCCTCAATATTTAGTATTATGGCCGCTACTGCTCAGAAACATCCTGTCCATCCTTCACTTACTTCATCTAATTGTTTAGAGAAGTAAGCTATGGCTCTTTTGTAGGCTCCCAGACGTTGAGCTAGAAGTCCTAGGGCTATTCCTTGTTTCTCGTGAGAAAAGAGCCAAAAAGGTTTGGTTACATCAGGCAAGCCCAAAGCCGGGGCTCTCACGAGCTCTTTCTTGAGTATTTCAAATGCATTCTGGGCTTCTTTGGACCATATCCATTGAGTGGGATTATTTTTCAAAAGTTCATATAAAGGTTTTACTATCATCCCATAGTTGTAAATCCCTAATCAACACCAACCCATCATTCCCGAAAAAGTTCTGAGTTCTTTTACCGCCCGAGGGAGAGGGGTCCTGCAGATGGCTTCTTTTCGTTCCGTTCCCAATTCCCGTTGTCCTCCAGACAGCTCGTATCCCTAGTAGGTTACTTGCCTCTGCAACATCAGAGCTTTCTGTTGAGAAACCCAATATCCATTTAATCCCAAAAAGTTTAACAAGCTAACAGTCCACCAGGTACAGTCATGTTTTGTTTCGGTTGCTATCAATAGATCATCCACATATTGTAAAAGGGTTCCGTTTTTGGAAGGAGGCTTCCGTACCTCAAGCTCTTGTGCTAACTGATTTCCAAACATTGTCGGACTGTTTTTGAAACTTTGGGATAACACTGTCCGGGTAAGCTGTGTTTTCCTACTAGTGGTAGGGTTCTCCCACTCGAATGCAAACAACTTTTGACTTTCTTTGGCCAAAGGCAGACAAAAGAATGCATCTTTTAAGTCTAGTACTGTAAACCATACCCGACTGGTTTTCAATGCGGTAAGTAAGATATAGGGACTGGCCACTACAGGGTGCAAATCTTTAACCATCTTATTTATTGCTCTCAGATCTTTTACTACTCGATAAGTCCCATAGGGTTTCTTTACCAGTAGTATGGGGGTGTTATATTCTGATTCACATTCCACTAACAATGCATGCTGTAGAAAATTATTAACTGGGTTTTGTATTCCTTTACGATCTTCTAATCTCAAAGGATACTGTCTTTGGCGTATTAGGTTTGCCCCTTCTTTAAGCTCTATTATTACAGGGGTGGCGTTTTTCGCCCTCCTTGGAGTCCCTGCAGCCCAAACTCCTGGATATGCTTGATTGGTGATTTCTTCAATTTCGGGTGCTGGTGTAATGGACCTTTCAGAGTGTATTAGGGCTAGACTCAAAATTTCAATTAATGTATCTTCTTTTACCTTTAATTCCATGGCTCCTCGCTTAAAAACTATCACTGCCCGTAATTGTTCCAGTAAGTCTCGACCTAATAGTGATTTGGGGGAATTTGGCAAGTATAGCAATCGCTGTATCCTAATCTGCTTTCCTAACATAAATTTGAGGGGTTTTGAAAAGAATGCCTTTTTCTGTTGGCCAGTAGCTCCTATGACATTCACAAAGTCTCTACTTATAGATATCAGTTCTTGATTTAAAACAGACAAAGAGGCACCCGTATTTATTAAAAATTCAACCTCTTTACCCTTGTTCCCTAGCTTTATCTTAACCAGTGGATCCGCTAGGGTAGATGCCCCAGGTCCCCGTCAATCGGTCTCTGTTTCAGCTATCAGGGCTGGTGGGGTACCTTTAAGCTCAGGGCATTCATTTTTCCAGCAATATGTGCATTGATTCCTTTCCAATACATTCCCAACATTAACACCTCTACCTCTTGTCGAATCCCCTAGTCCTCCTTTGTTCCCAAAAGGCCTTGCTCTTCCACGTCCTCTAAATCCCCTACTGTTCATTACTCCCCTCTGTTCTAATGCCACCACGGTGGCTGTGGCCATCACTTCTGTCAGCTTTCCTCTATCTACATCTTCTCCCCTTCTTCCTCACCGCTACTGCCACCCTCTGTCTCAGTGAGCGGCGATCCCTGTGGAGAAGGCGGATCTAGCAACGGAGGAGGAGGCATTCCCAAATCCTCAAGCTGTTTCCTCTCTCCTCTTTCTGGATTTGGTTACTTTCAAACACCTTTGTCCAATACTACGTGCCGAGCAACACCTATTCATTTTCTCCTGCCCCTTTCTTTTATCTTTCTGCTCTTTCTCTAGGGACAAAACTAGAGGGTCTTGTGGTGGTATATTAAATCCGCAATCCTTTTGCCATTCCGGATGGTTTTGCAAAGTGAAAAACATATCCGCATACATAACCTCATCCCATTTTCCTTCTCTTGGTAAGAATAACATCAACTGTAATATAGTATTATAGTTTAGAGTCCCACTGAAGGGGCACTTTTCTCCATCTTCTAATTTGGATAGGGACCACCATTGATTGCAATATTTTATTAGAGTTTTCTTGTCCACATTCCCACCCAGTGGTCCCCCTATACCTTTCCAATGTGCTAAAATACATCCTAAGGGGCTCTCTTTCAACACGTCTCTACTCTGGCTTCCTCCCACTTTACTGATTCTCAAGCTGACTTCTACTTCATCCACAATATACATGTACCGTGTAAACAAACCCTTCTACCTCATCCCAATCCGCCCACACGTCACAGTTACGACAATAGATGTCCCAACCAAATCTTACCCTCAGCATCTTATCACACCTCACACGCTCAAACACAAAAACTGGTACACATGAGTTATCGAGATGTAACAAACAATGCCATCCAGGACTATCCACTCAAATACACTTAACACATTGGCAAATATACTTATTATACACACAGGATGACACACTCACACAAATTTTCCTGACAACACTAAGTATACAGACATCTAACAATTACAATAAACAGACATACAGTTATAATAATAATTACTGTGGTTATACCTGTCATTTAAATGTCTAAGATTCTATACTCGTTTCCTCCCTCTCCGGCTGCACCCTTCGCGGGGTTACGGAACCGCAGATCAGAACTCCGCGCTCGCTTTGCAGCTGTGCCACGTCTCAGTCACTCAAATCATACACACATGAGCTAGCTCAATTCATTTGCACGCTTTTTGTCAAATCTAAATCAGCCTTCAATAAACAATTCCTTTAAACAGTTCTGATTTCAATACCAATAAGTTACTACCGCCACAAAGTACCTTATTGCAAAAGTACGGAGCTTTATCCGCGCCCGTACCTGACGCACCCAAACCAAACGTAGACCAGACGTCTCCTACGGCTGATGGGAACCCCAAATGACTGGTCCCCAAAACCCAAACAACTTTCTAAAGAATACCTTATTCGGTAGATGGTCCTTGTCTGCCCCCGCAGTGATCCGTATGAGGCGAGGAGTCCCTCTGGGAAAATCCCGGGGGTACCCTGGGGAGTCCTATTCTCAGCAGGTCCTGCAGCCCAGCAGAGAGGGTCCCACCTGGGTCGCCAGAACTGATGCCGTCAAAAGCCGAAATCAGGACTCAAGAATGGGGATGACTATTAAGCAGGTATTCTTTATTGCAGTGCTGGACACACAGGGGATCGCTCCTCCAACTGTGCGCCCCAGGCAGAGTTAGTTTAACAACATATATACACGCTATACATACATGTTCATGCCATTTCTGAGAACTAATTAACATACTCATTATTTTTCCAAGAATTCTTTGTCATAGCGGGTGGGTTTGGTTGGCTCTGCATGTCTCATGGGTCTTGGGGCCCCCTGTTCTCAGAGATAAGTTCCTCTTGAAAGATAACAAGGTGCTGACCTACACAATTGCCATTTGCATACGTGGGCTCAAGGGCTGGGTTTTGGGGTGAGGGAGCCTCCATCCCTGAGGTAAGCTCTGCTCCTGGCCTGGCAGGAGGCTGTGGGGCCGCCCTGGGGATGGGTTTGGAGTGGTTTGGGGGCTCCATACCAGAGGGAAAGGCTGCTCTGGACTCACAGGAGGCTGTGGGGCTGCCCTAGAGATGCGTTTGGGGGCTCTCCATAAAGGAAAGGCTGTTCCAGGCCTCACAGGAGGTTGTGGGGCCACCCTGGGGATGGGTCTGGGGGAGTCTTGGGGATCCATACCTGAGGGAAACACCACTCGCAGCCTTGCAGGAGACTGCAGGGACACCCCAGGGCCGGTTTTGGGGGTGAGGGAGCTTCCATCCCTAAGGGAAAGGCTGCTCTGGCCTGGCAGGAGGCTGCGGAGCCACACCAGAGATGGGATTGGGGCAATCTGGGGGCTCTCCCTGATGGAAGCGCTGCTCCCAGCCTGGCAGGAGGTGGCCGAGGGCCGGGCTGGGGGTTCTGGGGGCTCTCCCTGAGGAGAGGAGGGAGGTGGGGGCTGCCCCAGGGCCACACTAATGCCCACAGCATCGGGGCAACAAACAGGAGTTGGAAGCTGTTATGCAGATGGAAAACTACGACATAGTCGCCGTAACGGAAACGTGGTGGGATGACTCACACGACTGGGGTGCTGCAAGGGATGGCTATAAACCCTACAGAAGGGACAGGCAAGGAAGGAGAGGCGGTGGGGTGTCCCTGGATGTTAGGGAGTGTTTTAACTGTCTAGAGCTTGACGATGGTGATGAAAAGGTCGAGTGTTTATGGGTAAGAATGAGGGGAAAGGCCAACAAGGCAGGTACCATGGTGGGAGTCTGTTATAGACCACCCAACCAGGATCGAGAGGCAGACTAAATAGTCTGTCAGCAGCTGGGAGAAGTCTCACAATCGCTGGCCCTTGTTCTCGTGGATGACTTCAACGTGCCAAATGTTGGCTGTAAAGACAATAGAGCGGAGAGAAAACAGTCTTGCAGGTTCCTGGAGTGTGTGGAAGAGGCCTTCCTGACACACTTGATGAGTGATCCAACTAGGTAGGAAAGGCGCCCCACTGGACCTGTTGTTTTCCAGTAGAGAAGGACTTGAGGGTGACCTGATGGTTGGCAGCCGTCTTGGAGGCAGCAATCATGAAATGATAGAGTTTTTATTTCTGGGAGAAATAAGGAGGGGGTTTAGAAAAACCTCTCCCTTTGACTTCTGGAGGGCAGATTTGGTATGTTTAAAGACCTGGTTGTCCTTGGAAGGCTCTCCTGACGTGCAAAAGAGGCCCAGGAAGGATGGCAATTCTTCAGAAAGGAAATCTTAAAGGCACAGGAGCAGGCCATCACCATGTGCCAAAAGACGAACCGGCAGGGAAGAAGACTGGGCTCGCCAAACAGAGAGCTTTGTCTGGAACTCAGGAAAAAAAACAGAATTTATGACCTTTGGAAGAAGGGGCGAGCAACTCCAGAGGACTACAAGGATGTCGTAAGGTTATGCAGGGAGAAAAGTAGAATGGCCAAAACCCAACTAGAACTTAACCTGGATATTGCCTTAAAAGACAATTAAAAAGTTTCTATAAATACATTAGGAACTAAAGGAGGGCTAAGGACAATCTCCATCCTTTATTGGATGCAGGGGGAAACATGGTGCCCAAGGATGAGAAAAGGCTGAGGTACTTAATGCCTTCTTGGCCTCGGTAAGACCAGTTGTCCTCCAGGCACCCAGACCCCTGGGCTGCAAGGCAGGTAAGGGGAGCAGGATGAAGCCCCCATAATCCAAGGGGAAATAGTTAGTGACCAGCTACAGCCCTTAGAGGCACACGAATGTATGGCTCCGGATGGGATCCACCCAAGGGTAGTGTGGGAGCTGGTGGAAGTGCTCACTGAGTCACTGTCCATCATGTATCAGCAGTCCTGGCTGAACAGGGAGGTCCCAGTTGACCAGAGGTAAGCAAATGTGGTGCCCTTCTACAAGAAGAGCAACAAGGAAGATCCAGGGAACTCCAGGCCTGTCAGTCTGACCTCAGTGCCTGGGAATGTTATGGAGAAGACCATCCTGAGTGCCATCAAGCTGCATGGAAAGGACAACCAGGCCCAGTCAGCATGGGTTTGTGAAAGGCAGGTCCTGCTTGACAAACCTGATCTCCTTCTATGACAAGGAAACCCGCTTGGTGGATGAGGGAAAGGCTGTGGATGTTGTCTACCTGGATTTTAGTAAGGCCTTTGACACCATCTCCCACAGCATTCTCCTGAAGGAACTGCTGCTTATGGCTTGCATGGGTGTATGCTTTGCTGGGAAAAAACCTGGCTGGAGGGTGTGGCCCAGAGAGTGGTGGTGAATGGAGTTCAATCCAGTTGGTGGCTGGTCACGAGTGGTGTTCCCCAGGGCTTGGTACTGGGGCCAGTTCACTTTAACATCCTTATCAATGATGTGGATAAAAGGATCAATTGCACCCTCAGTAAGGTTGCAGATGACACCAAGTTGGGTGGAAGTGCTGATCTGCTGGAGGTTAGGCTGTCTCTACAGCAGGATCTGGACAGGCTGGATCTATGGGCTGAGGCCAGTGGTATGAGGTTCAACAAGGCCAAGTCCCAAGTCCTGCACTTGGGTCACACCAACCCCATGGACGCCACAAGAGGCAGGAAGAGTGGCTGGAGCTGCCCCATGGAAAAGGACCTGGGGGCGTCTGTCGACAGCTGGCTGGATACGAGCCAGCAGTGTGCCAAGGTGGCCAAGGAGGCCAACAGCATCCCTGCCTGTATCAGGAACAGTGTGGCCAGCAGGACTAGGGAAGTGATTGTCTCTCCTGTGCTCAGAACTGGTGAGGCCCCATCTTGAGTGCTATGTCCAGGTTTGGGCTCCTCACTACGAGAAAATCATGGAAGCCCTGGAGCATTCCCAAAGATCAACAAAGCTGGTGAGGGGTGTGGAGAACAAGTCTTGTGAGGAGCGGCTGAGGGAACTGGGGTTTTTCAGCCTGGAGAAAAGGAGGCTGAGCACCTTGTCACTCTCTACAACTACTGAAAGGAGGTGATAATGAGGTTGGTGTTAGTCTACCTTCCCAAGTAAGTAGTGTTAGGACACGAGGAAATGGCTGCAAGTTACACGAGGGGAGATATAGATTGCTTATTAGAAAAAATGTCTTCACTGAAGAGTTTGTCAAGCGCTGGAACAGGCTGCCCAGGGAAGTGGCTGAGACACCATCCCTGGAGGTGTTCATAAGATGTGTAGATGGGGCACATAGGGATGTAGTTTAGGTGTGGACATGGGAGTGTGAGGGACTCAATGACCGTAAAGGTCCTTCCCATCCTAAATGATTCTATGAGCCTACGATTCTTTTGAATCTTGGCACTTTGTTTCATCCTCACCCCTTCTTTGGGAGGCCAGGAGGTGTCACGGAATTTTCCTGCCCTGGGCACTGCTCACCCCCACATCCCACTGCCCCCAGGAAGAGCCCTGAGCCACAAGTGAGGGGCAGGATCTGCCTTGCCAGGGCCTGGGGGTGAGGGCTTGGCCTTTCTGCTTCCTCAGACAAAGCCAGGCTTTCCTCAGCATTACAGCCACCTGCACTCTGCCTTTGCCTACCTGCAATCACAGCCTCCAATTATCTGCTCTAACGAGTCCCCAGGGAGCCTTTGTCAGTAACTGCCCTCAGTGGGGCTCCTTAAGGCTTCCAGGAAGTTTGGGTTGTGCTTCTGATTTCTTGAGCACTTTCTTCAATCTTCTCTCAGTATCTGAGGTTCATGGACTCAGCAGCAAATACCCCATGGGGCTCCTTGAAAACAGAAAGCCTTAACAAGGAATTTATCTCTTTGCAATTTCCTTCAAGCCTTAAACCCTTGTACAGCTACTTGGGGAGCTTTTGTGGTGTAGTTAATGACAATTTTTTCAAAGTGCATCTAATGAAAATGCTTTCTTGATTGTAAAGGATGTATTTTATGAGTGTTCAGTTTCCAGAGGAGGTGATGGAAGCATTCTCCAAGGGATACTGAGGCCGAGTGTCTCCTCAGGAGGTCTGGCCAGGTCAGGAAAAGCAGTCCCGTGATGTCCATCCCTGTATGGACAGCTTTGCTCCTCACCTCCCCAACCCCACCGGGTCTGACCTCGCCCACCTGGGACTGACATCACTGTTCCTTGCATCAGACTTCTCCACTCCAGTCTGGATGTGACAGCTCCATTGCACCATCTCCCACCTGCTCTCCTCAGAGACCTGGCTGCTCACAGCCACAGGGGAATTCTGCCTGTTCTTCAGAAAAGAAAAGTAAAGCACAGTCAGTTTTCATAAACAAGAAAACACTGTGTAATCATACGCAAAGTACAAACTGCCTCTAATGAGGTTGCCTTTCTACAAGGGATAATCTTAGGAGAAATAGTTGAGGTAGGTAGATACACAAAGATAGATATAAACATAATGAAAGAGCTGGCTGAGGAGACAATGAGATTACTGAGAGACAGGCAAGGTTTTACTCCCTGAGGGTGAAAGAGCAGCAGAGGTGAGAGGTACCTGGATGAACAAAGAGTAAAGGGAGGAGAAAACTGGAGAATGATGGAGAGGGCCTTTTCCTAGACAGTCTGCATCTGAAAAGATGACTTTGCAAATGACCATTGTATCAGGACAAGTGTAGAGTATAGGAAAGATTAGAGAAACAAAATACGCCATATAACAGACAAAAGAGTTGTAGTGAAGTCACAAGGGAAGACTGAGATTTCTTTGGAATATCACCCCTGGAAGGTGACAGGCTTGGCAGAGCTCTCTTGTGAGTGAGGACAAGCCAATGTTGCCCCCACCTTTGAAAGAGGCCCAGCCCAGGGACCCACAGGCTGTACAAGCTCCCTGGGGTGATTAGTGTGCCATCAATGAGAGTCCTCTTGGGTGACATTTCTGGGCACCGGAAAGAGAACAATGTGTCCAAAAGCAGTCAGCATGGACTTTCCAAGGGTAAATCAAGCCTCAGTGAGGAAGTGGTGACAGCGGGGAAAGCTCTCGGGTTTCCTGTGTCCGTGGAAGTCAGTCAGATGTTGGTACAGTCAGACCAGCTGCAGCTTTCTTGTCCTGCTCCAGGCAGGGTTGCTCAGATGCAGGGCTACTTGACAGGTATCTCCAAACAGCCCAGATCATTTCCTTTGCTTAACCGTTCATTCCCATTGCACTATTTTCCCACGTCTCAAGTCCCACTCTTTAACCAACTTCATCCTCTCCCTTGCAAAAAGTCAACCCCTTTTCACCATTTCCCCACTGGCGCTGCGTGTCCTCACTTTGCTCCCACCTTTGGTGTTTCTGAGATGGTATCCCAGTGCTTTCTACTTTGATTAGCAACTCCATTACACCAGTACTGTCTTCTTATCTGTAGCGTCCTGCAGCTTCTACAATGATGCTCTTGCTAGAGGCACCCTGACTCAGGATGAACATCAGCACGTGTACTTCCAATGCTTGACTGCTGGAGCTTTTGTCCAGAGGGACCTTGACCCACCTGGGGATTTGGCCATCAGAAACCTGAAGGTTTAGAAGAAAGAGGTGCACAACAACTCCATGCAGCAGCATGGGCAGTGACCACACCAGCTAAGGAGTGCCCTGAGGAGAAGGGCTTTTGAGTCATGATGGCTGCCATGATGAGCCAGTGGGCTTTGCATTTCAAAAGGCAAATGGAGAGACTGGAGAGGGTCCAGAGGAGGTCTGACGAGATGGTGAAGACCCTAAAGCTTGAGCTTTGAGGAGAGTCTGAGGGAACTGGGCGTCTCTACCCTGCAGAAGGGGAGGCATGGGGTAACCTGTGAAAGAGCCTACCTGGAGAGGTGCCAGACCCAAGGTCTCTTCTGCAGTGTCCATGGATATGACAGAGGCAACAGCCACAAACTGCCTCTTGGGAGCTTTAGACAGAGCATTAAGAGACCTTGCAAAGTGGAGACAGGTCAGTGGAGGGACACCAACGTTGACAGAGCTTGTACTGTGAGAAGAGGCTTAGAGAGCTGGGCTTGTTCAGCTTGGAGGAGAGGAGCTCTTGGGGGGAACATGGAGCAGCATTGCACAGTTACCAGGAAGACTGAGCCTGAGTCAAATCCATGGTAGAAGATACAAGGACAAGAGGCAATGGGCTGAGAAAAGGGACGGTCAAGACAGATAAGGAGGAACTTTTTCCAGCATGAAGATAGTCAAGCACTGGAAGCTGTTTCCCGGAGAGCGTGCAACAGCTCTGTCCTGGAAAGGGATCCAGACATCTTTGAACAAAGCCCTGACTCTTCAGGTCTGACCCTGTTTTCAATGGGAGGTTGGTCAAGACACCCTCCAATTCCCTTTGAGCCTGAATGATGCTGTCCTCCTCCTGTCCTTCCATCTGCAGGCTGAGATATTTCCCCTCTTGGAGCAGACATTCTGAAAAAACACTCCAAATCTGGAAAGACTCTTCAATGCTCCAAGTACAGTTGGGTTGGGAAAAAAATAAACAACACAATACTATGCTGGATTATTTTTTCACAGAGACAGTTTTAAAGGGTCAAAGTAGATTCAATGCATGAATTCTGACAGTCAAGTTACAAAGGGGGAGGAAAAAAAGGCAACAAAATCTTTGTCAGTAAAGAAAAACTCCCCCAGCCTGTGGGATGTCCTCATTAGTTGGCCCTCTAGGAACTGGGATCCTTGGGCTTCTTGGTCTTAAGTGGGAGCTCAAATCCTGAACTGGAAGGACAACATTGGCTGCAGGTACACACCGTTTTCTTGACACGACTGTGAGCTCAGACCCAGTGGATGGAGTTTCTCACACAGGTCACGGAGGAGGGCAGGATGTCGGGGAGAGGGGCACATGCTTCAGTTTCCCAAATCCCATGAGTTTTCCCAAACCATCCTTCTCTTGACCTCTGGCATCCTATTTCTTGAGATGCAAAGCTGGCGGGTCTTCTGTTGATAAAGCATCAGTGATCCTTCCAGTGATTCTGTGATTTCCTTTAGAGTGGCAAAAAATAATAATAATGATGAAAAGAAATGTTAAAGTAACAGTCTACTTCCACAATAGCAAATCTGGACAACGGCAATTAAATTAGTATTTGCCATATAAGGTATGATATCCCATCCTGAAGTACATATTGGAAGTGGTTCAGATGAAGGGTGGTCTTGCAAAAGTCACCCCTTGTGTCCCCGTGTGGCACAGACGCTGCTGGTTTCCCTCTCCAGAGAGTGGCAGAGGCCGGATCACCTTCTCAGAAGAGGGTCCTTGCCAGGGAGCCACAGCCATGGGGGGAGCTCACCTGGTTCTTACTGGCACTTCACTCAACAGCTATTTGGATACTTTTGGTGCTTTTCTGGGATGACTATTCCTGCACAGAGGATCATAAAAAGACGACTGTTTCTTAAGAGATGGTGAAAAAGGCCCTGTTTGGCCAAGAAAGCCCACCATGTGCTCTGGAGGGAGCGAGGAAGATTATAAAAAGCACTAGGAAAGTCCAAAATGCTCTTCCAAAGGGCGAGTGGCCCTGAGCAGTGGTGATTGGCCACGTGTAAGTCTGTTAGAGAGGGTCAAGCAATGTCAGCGAGAAGCAAGGGGATGGCTGATGGCTTTAGCCAATCCTTACATCTGTGTCTGAAGCCAGCCATGGGAAGCAGTGGATGTTTGTGGGCAGAGGCTGAGGAAGAGGCTTCTCCTGGGACAATGGCAGGAAGGAAGACCCTTCCTCTGCAAACCAGGGGTGATACAGACATTCATCTCTTGTGTGCCTGCCTCAGCCTGGCGGATGGGGAATGCCCACTGCTGGGGGTGGCTGTTCTTAGGAATGCCCCATGGGCTGACAACTTGCTCCTTTCCCCTCCTTCAGTGCCCACACTTGGATGGACTTCAGGAAACATCCATGAGCCTGGAGGATGCACAAACCTCCTGGGCTGAGGTCTCAGCACTGCAGGGGCAGAGGAAGGGTTTGTGAGACACATGGGCGTGCAGGGAGAGAGCAGTGTGGGGGGAGCAGTGAGTGTGCTAAAGGCAGGAAGAAGAAATGTCAAAGCAAAGAGGCTAAGTGCATGAAATGCTTGATTTCAACTTGCCAATTCTGCATTAACGCCAAGGAATTTGGGTTACAGGAATGTCTCCAAGTAGAGTCTGCACCATCCAGACCCATGTGGATGGGCTGGCAGAGCCACCCCCAGCAGGGGGATCCCCATCGCCCACGCTGAGGCAGTCCGGATGCAAATATCTGCAGTGCCCACTTGTCACAGGCCTCCAGGCAGAGGGTGACTCATTCCCATGACCCTCGAAGCCTGGATCAGCTCGTTGTGCTTTTGCTGTCCTTCCCTTCATGTGTCAAGCCCATGGGAGCTTTGGCTTTGTCATCATCCCTACGGCCTGGGACAAGGTTTCTCAATTCCTCCTCTGCAGCTTCCCTGCTTCCACCTCCTTTGTGCTGCCTCTTTGTCCTGGAGCTCAGTCAGTTCCAACAAGCAGCCTCCTGAGACGGTGGCTTCTTTTCAAGGGGAGTTGCAGAGATCATTTTTGTGCCTGGAGGAGGCTGTCCTGTAAGGCCTATCAGATTTTCCATGATCCTTCAGCCTTCAGAGCTGCTTCCCACGGCACCACTCGCATCAGTCTCCCAAGTACATCAAAGTCTTCTTCTCTGGAGTCCACCCGTTTTTGCTCTGCTGCTGGCCTTCCTCACTCCTCTTCGGCACCTGGGACTCCACTATTTCCTGGTGACAGCAGCCAAGGCTGACACTGATTTTCACCTCCCTGACCACTCTTTTTTTTTTTTTTTTTATTTGTTTTTTGCCAGGACCAGGTCCAGGTGAGCATCACCCTTGTTTGCCCACCTGGCAGCTGTGTTAAGAAGTTGTCCCAAGGTCCTCCAGGCTGCTGGCACCCTGTGTCTTTGCCTGGCCAGTGAATGCCAGGGCAACTACTGTTCCCCATAGGAACCTGCTCATTGACTCGGAGACTTCTTCAGGTTGCTGTTAGAAGACTTATTCTGCCTACTGTGCCCGATCAAGTGGGTTATAATGGCCAAGACATTTTCACCCTTACTGGCTTCTCCTCTCATCCTCACTCACACAAGCTCACTCAACCCTTGCCCCATCTCATACAGGAGCTCCATAGATCTGAGCTTCTCCTTCACTCAGGGGGCATTCTGCTGGTCGTCCTCTTCCCTGCTACTCTCTCCAGCAGAGCCTGTACCCTTCCATTGCAGCACCACAGCTCAGCAAGATGTCCCACCACATCTCATTCAATCCCAAACCATCCCAGTTCTGTGAGTAGACATGGGACTCCTCCTGGCAGTGCATATTTGGGCCACAACACCTCAGCTGACTTCTCACAGGGAAACCTGAGCTGTGATCCTGCCCAGAAGAACCATTGTACATCGAGCAGTTCGTGCTGGGCTGGGCTGTACGTACAGAGTGGCCTTCACCCCTGGGCTGTGCTGCACAGATGCCTTGGCCACAGGACAACCTCAGCAGCACATTGTCACGCAGGAGCCTGCAGAAAGGTCCCAGTCTGTACCAGACATTTTGCCTCCCACGTGGCCCTCCCTGCTCCCAGCACTGCTGCAGGAAGTTCTCATGGAAACATCCTGTCTGTTTGACTGTCGAGATGACGAATAGTGTTGTTTCCTTGTAAGAAAATCCTGGAGTGGTTTGAATGACCAAAAGAGGAGACTGTCTGCTATGGAGGGGGTCTGCATGGTTGTCTGCACGGTTGTCTGCACGGTTTGCCTCATTTGGGTCGAAGGCCCACTCAATGCTACACCTCCTGGGGTTCTCACCATCGAAACAGACATGAGATTTGTGAGAAACACCGGCTCATGATTAGAATTTGATAGAGAACAAAGTCGCCGAAGCAAAGATAAAAAAATTACAAATTTATTATATGAAACAGTGCTGAATGTGGTGCGTCTCAAAGCAGAGGCACACCTCATCTTTCAGCTTTTAGGTATTTATACCCTATCCCGGCCACCGGAGTTTCTGTCTCTCTTCTCGTTGGTTGAGAAGTTGGAGCTCACATTCTTCGACCGCCTGACCCGTTACAGGTTCAGTTCACACCTTTTCACCTTACAGGGCATACACACACCTCCCCTACGAAATCATTATCCTAAACATGCCTTTGATTAGTTGATTACGCTACAAGTTATTTCACGGTCTTTGCTACCATCTACTACCCAGTGTTAGTAATTACAAGCACTCTGGTGGTCGTTTACTTCCTCAGGTGGTCGTATCCCCCTCTTCATCAGCTGCCCTCTAGATGACCTTAGTCCACTCAGCGGTCTTCACAGCCCCCTCAGCAGTTTTATTGTCCAGGCCTGGTTTCTTTGGCCTTATCGATACTCCCCTATCTTCTGGGTTCCTGTATTGAAGGCCACATTCCAGTCTGTTTCTCTTTACCTGGATAACGTTCTGTAAACAAGGATCCCTTGACAGACCCAGGGCAGTTCTAAGGATTAGTTGGGTGCCATTGATTAGATTCTACTATCACTAAGCCTCCTTTGTTAGTGCAGACACACTAACAAACATATATCCATTTGCTGAAGCAAAACTTAACCCGTTTCTCACAGTTCACCCCCTTTTCATTCATTACTTTTTATCCCATCAGTTGGCCTCTATCATAGACTTCCATTTTTGCACCGGGACACGTGCTAGTCTTCTGATGTTTGTTGCTAGATCTCTCACAGCTTGCCCGTTATCATCAATTTGAAGACAACATTCTGAAGTGTTAAACTTGCCGCATACCCCCCCTTCTTCTACTAGTAGGTAGCCTAAAGCCAATCTATTCTGGTATATTGCAGTTCGCATCTGTGTTTGTTGGGCCGCTATTAATTCTAATGCTGAGGCGGTCTGATTGGTAATTACTTTGAGTACGGCTTGCAACCTAATTATTCTATCGAGCATATAAACAGGTGTTCGATATCCCCAGCTACCATCTTGTGCCCATGTTGCTGGTCCGTAAGTTTCTATAATGCGTTGAGGGGGCCCTTCATCCTGTCCCCGTTTTTGAGCCCCTCCTATCTGGATATCTGACCGTTTCTCTCTCCTTAGTTCATCATATCGTTGGACTCCCAGCCCAGCGGCCTGTGCATCAGACAGCAAGAAAAAGAAAGGAAGGCATTATGTATCCAACATAACATATTCCTGACCAATTTGGAGGTAACCTTCAATAAGCATGTTGCCTACAATTCCAATAATGGCCTTCTAAAGCCCAAGCCCCATTAGCAAACGGACCACCCCATGTTTCATCATCTTGTGGTACCTCATAATATAGCGGATCTTCTGAGCCCAACGGTCCTCCTGATATACTTAGATCCCCATGGGAGTCGCAATAATCACATTCAAAGGCCTCTGCATCCGGGTGCCATTTACAGTTACATCCTCTCTCTTTTTTTGTTTGATTTGTAGCTGACCAAAACTTTGTGAAATATGTCCTAGTCCCATTTGAATTTTGCCGAGCTCATTGATAAACTCTTATTCCATGGTTTTTGCTAGTAGTATTGTCCCACTGACAAGCCAGGAACAGAGAATCTTTAAACCCCTCTTTTTGGCCAATCTCTCTCCCTGCTGCCCTGCATCCAGCATGCCAAGGTTCGTGGAAGGAACACCTTACCCACGTACCATCTCTAAGCTTAACATGTGTTTGGTTCCATCTTCCTTGGTACCTTTGACAATTATAAGGAGTACACAGTGAACTGTAACAATCCATTCCTGGTGACAACGTCCACTCACATTCACTTTTCCCTAAATATTTCCCTCCCGGTCTGGTTCTATTCAGGCAATAGTTCCCCTTCCCCGGGTACAATATTTTCCATGCAACTCCCTCTTCAGTCCAGAACTTAGTCCCATGACGTACTGTACTTAAGCTACTCACTAACCATTTAGGCTGGACAGGCCGGGCTACCCATGGCCATTCTTCAGATCCCCTCGGGCTTCCGCGTACCCAACAACTACTCAAATTAAAGCTTTTTGCTAAATCCTTCCCTAATGTCACAAATTGGTTATCTTCCATTTGATTGTAACACAGAGGGATGGTCACAAGGTTCATTATTATGATAACATAAAACCTGCCAAGGTCTGGCGCGGC